>NW_024539254.1:0-444737 GCF_016758775.1 Suillus clintonianus | reverse complement strand
ATGTTCCTACTGAAACCTTGTTTGCCCGAAAAATGGATGATATCTCCACTTATCCGATCAACGACGATGAAGTGCTTGTCGAATACTCTCCTGATGGGTCAACGGTCAGAATCATCGAAAACCTTTCCCTCGATACTCCTCTCACCCAAGATGGAAGTCTGCAATTGAGCTTAGACGAGCAATCTCAACACAACCGCTAAGGAATCAATGGATATTTTCGAGGAAAATACCGATGAAGAATACCTGAAGACTAGCAATAAAGCTCAGGAATTTGCGCTGAAGGACGCGCAAAAGAAAAAGAAAACCTTGAAGAACTCGTTCCCTCATACCTCCATGATTTCGCCGACATCTTCGCCAAAGACGGTTTGAACAAACTCCCTCCCTCAGACCCGGAGTAGACACCGAATCGAAACGAAACCTGGCTATGTCCCGAAGTCAGCGAAAACTTACCCCTTATCCTTGAAAGAACCGAGGCTGTGAAAGCCTTTCTAGATGAACATATTTCGAAAGACTTCATCCAACCATCGAAATCTCCTCAAGCCAGCGGCTTCTTCTTCGTTGGAAAGAAAGACGGTTCCCTCCGCCCCTGTCAAGACTATCGTTACATTAATGAATGGACAATAAAGAACGCCTATCCTCTCCCCTTGATTCCTCCATTGATTGCGAAACTCCAGGTGCCAACTACTTCACGAAGATGGATGTCAGATCGGGATACAACATATCTTGATTCATCCCGACGACCTGGAAGGCCGCCTTCACAACCTCGTTTGGGCTCTTTGAGCCGAAAGTCATGTTCTTCGGTCTTTGCAATTCACCAGCCACGTTTCAAGCATACATGAATCAGACATTCAGAAAAGAGATAGACGAAGGATGGATGATAGTCTACATGGACGACATCTTGATTTTTTCAAAAACTCTCGAAGAACACCAGGACAGAACCCGCCGTATTCTCAAAATCATTCGAAGAGAAACTCTTTTCCTGAAACCAGAAAAGTGCACTTTCGACGCTCAAGAGGTGGACTATTTAGGGATGATTATCAGACCAGGACAAATTGCGATGGACCCTGCCAAACTTTCGGGTATCAGCGATTGGCAAATCCCATCCTCAGTAAAAGAAGTCCGATCATTCCTCGGATTCTGTAACTTCTATCGTCATTTCATATCCCATTACTCCGACCTCGCACGACCCTTGATCGATCTAACAAAGAAAGATGCGATTTTCATGTGGTCAGAAGCCTGTGAAGATTCCTTCCAGAAACTGAAGAAATGTTTCCTTTCTGAACCTGTTCTCCGAAACCCCGATCCGTCGCGACAATTCGCTCTTGCCACCGATGCCTCCCTTGTTGCTACAGGAGCCGTCCTTTTGCAAACAGATGAGAATGGTGCTTATCATCCTTGCGGATACCTATCCCAATCCTTTAACCCAGCAGAACGGAACTATCAGATCTATGATCGGGAACTCCTCGCAATCATCCGAGCCCTGAAAGCCTGGCGCCACTATCTTGAAGGAAACCCACACCCTGTAGTAGTTTTCACCGATCACAAAAATCTTCTCTATTTTCGATCAGCACAGAACCTGACGCGTCGGCAGGCACGATGGCAGCTGACCCTCAACGAGTTCGATCTAGAACTACATCATGTTGCAGGAAGCAAACTCGCCGCCCCTGATGCTCTCTCACGACGACCAGATCATTCTGCAGGCCAAACTGATAACACCAATATCACCCTCCTTCCTGATGAATTATTTGGACGACTCATTGATATCGACCTTGCCGCAGCACTGAAACTCCAGAACCCCCTCTCGGATCCCATTATCTTAGCAGCACAACAGGCCCTAGATGGGCTCAATACCCCTCCTATGAAATCAGCGCTGTCTGATTGGCGTATCGAAGACAACACGCTTTTCTATAAGAACCGAGCCTACGTCCCCGCAAATCTCCGTCATCGCATCTTAAATCTTCACCATGACCACCCCACTGCCGGACACCCCGGACGCTTTAAAACTGAAGAACTAATTAAGCGAGATTATTGGTGGCCTGGGATGGGGACATACATCCGGAAATACGTCGAAGGATGCACCATGTGTCAACAGATGAAGTCCGATACGCACCCCACGACTCCCCCTCTGAACCCTATTTCCTCCTCCACTTTACGCCCCTTCGCCCAAGTCTCAGTAGATTTGATCACCGATCTCCCACCATCGGAAGGTTTTGACTCTGTCATGGTCGTGGTAGACCATGGGCTTACGAAGGGGGTAATTCTCTCACCTTGCAAGAAAACCATCACTTCGGAAGGAGTAGCCAAACTCTTTTTCAAGAAAGTGTTCCTCAGATTTGGTCTATATGACAAAATCATCTCCGACAGAGGCCCCCAATTCGCATCAAAATTCGCAAAAGAACTTGGAAGACTCCTTGAATATGAAGTTGCCCTTTCAACCGCCTACCACCCGCAGACTGATGGACAAACTGAACGATTAAACCAAGAACTCAAAACCTATCTCCGCATTTATTGCCGGTCAAATCCCCAAGATTGGGTAAAACATCTTCCTATGGCAGAATTCGTCCATAATCACCGAAAACACGACTCCCGAAATACCTCCCCATTCTTCCTCATGATGGGCTATGAGCCTCGAGGAATTCCTTACGCTTTCCCCAATTCCGCTATCCCTGCCGCAGAAGACCGAGTAAAACACCTCCAGAAGATTCGAGAAGAAGCCCTTGCCTGTCATAAACTAGCAATGCAACGTATGGCCGAACGATCATTTGGAAGAAAGTTTGAACCCTGGAAACCTAAAGACAAAGTTTGGTTATCTGCTGCGCATCTTATCACCCATCTCCCATCAAAGAAGCTTGCGCCAAAGCGATACGGCCCCTTCGAAATTGAAAAAGTCCTCTCCCCTATCACATTCAAACTCTGTCTCCCAGAATCTTGGAAATCTCACCCCGTGTTTCATGCTTCTGAACTATCGTCCTATCGGGAAACTGAAATTCACGGCCCAAACCATCCTGAACCACCACCTGATCTTATCAACGGACAAGAGGAATACGAGATAGAAGCGATCCTCGCCCACAAGGGAAACGTAAAAGGAAGACGCCGTTTCCTCGTGTCATGGAAGGGCTACCCTAGTTCAGAAAACTCATGGCTACCCGAAAAGGAACTCCAGAACGCCCTAGAGATCCTGAAAGCCTATAAAAACCGCCTCAAATTAGCCCGACTTCTCCATTGAACCCTCGTCTCCAGAACCAATTCTAGCAAAACAAACCATGTCCTCGTCCTTCAAACTCGCTGAATACTTCGACCTCGTTAACGAGATTGACGCTGCCTCCCTCGTAGAATCCGCCCTGTTATCCCCACAACATGCTCTTGAAATAGAACGCATCCTCACTGAAAGAGAGGATGACACCACCTTTACCACCGTCAATATCATCCGCACCACCAGTCTCTTGGAAACCATCGCTGAAAATGTAGGCGATGCCGACACTCAGCGCAGCATCCTCTACTGTCAAAGAAAGATACGAACCTTTGCTCTCCACCTCCTTCCTTTGTATTTCAAGGAGGATGTAACACAAGTCATACAAACCATCGCAGAACGAGTCACAACCGAGGTCGCCATTCCACCCCCACCTCCTCCTACTGCTATCCCCGTCACTCCTGAACCGACAATCACACTACCCGTCCTTCCACCACAGAACATGCCCAGGCGTTCGGAACGTCGTAAAAGCCCCGCAAAGAAAACACCCTACAAACCCAAATCACGCTCCCCTCCAAAGAACAAAGACCGCTGCTCGCAGCCAGATATCATAACTCCTCCAAAGTCATCCAGATCGCTACCACCCCCTCTTTCCTTCGATGACAACATCATCTGCCGCCACTGCAAAGAAATGGGACATCGTCACAAGAACTGCCCAGAGTATTACTGCAGAGCGTGCCTCGTGTTCAAGCCTGGACACCTATCAGTCTTCTGCCGCCAACTCAACGGCGAAAGAGTCCTCCCCATGGAGCACAACGAAGAGGGCTTCTACGATGCACTTGCTAAATGGGAAGCGGACCAAGACGAACTTATCGAACGAATTGAGCGAGAAGCAGAGGAGCTCGCCAACAAACGTACGGGGGACGATCTGTTGGAGTTTCATAACGCTGACGCGGATCTCGTCTACTACGACGATGCGAGGTTGGAAAGTTGTTGAAGTCGGTGACTTCAGACGATAAACAGGGGGTAATGTTACAGCGACCCCATCATTTTTCTCATCATCATGCTTCTCCGATCTATTCTTGCTATCTCTGACCGCTTATCAACATGCACTGCATGAACATTCTAGATACTTCCGTCTATTCTTGTTATCTTTGACTGCTTATCAACATGCGCTGCATGAACATTCCAGATAGTTCCATGACGATCTTCTTGGCTCCTTTCACTTCCATAGTCGGCCTGGTCCGTGCCTCCTTTGTCCATTATAAATACCGTAGTAGTCACGCTTGTATTCTCTAACTTGAATCTACTTGGTTCTCTCTGATACTTGATCATCTTCTGAGGAAGATACTTGACTCCGATCTAGCTCTTACAGAGACTAGTCTATACTCGAACTTCACTTAGAGGGAGAGTCCCTCAAGTGTCTGAACCGAACGTCGTAACACGAAGAACTCCTTTATTGGATTAGTTACGCAAGAACTATCCAAGTCGTAACAAAATGCCCACCATGCCTATGAGGAACCTACTGTAGACGGGGCCTGTCTACATATACGGGACTTACCTACTGGACTAACAAGCCTACATAGGCTACATAGGCTCGCGTAGGCACCGCTCATTTTCCTGATGCTGGGCCACTTGCCCAGAAGATCGGATTTCCATCAGCGGCTATGTCTGGTTCTTGAACGGCGGTCCAGTGTCCCACTCCGCCAAGAAGCAGACTACCCATGCCTTATCCTCCACTGAAGCGGAATACATGGCTCTTACCGCAGCAATTCAAGACGGTCTGTGGATCCAGTCCTTCCTTGGCTGTCTGTCAATCCCTCTCTCTCTTCCTTTGCGCTTATTCGCCGACAACGCTGGCGCGATAGCACTTTCAAAGGAGGCTGCAAATCACATCCGAACCAAGCACATTGATCTTCGCTATCACTTCATCCGCCGTCACGTTGAAGAGAACACCTTCCTCCCAGTCTGGCTTTCAACTCACAAGAACACAGCAGACATATTCACTAAAGTCCTCCCTCGTCTGGCTTTCACACATCACCGTTCTGGTCTTGCACTCGTCTCTCTATAATCATTTCCTACATTGTCTCGTTGAGGGGGTATGTTGGATGACAACATCGACAACCTCCGCACGTATTAGTCATCGCATCACGGACCCATTAGACACCTTTTATCTCTGTTGTTTCTCGTTGTTTGTACCTCAGCGGTTTATCCATAACGCTGAGGTATGTTTGATTTCTGTCGTGCACGCCGCATCATTCTCACTTTATTTCGTCTATAGCATTGTGTCAGGTACTACTTAATAACAAGTGGTTTATCCATAACGCTGAGCATTGTGTCAGTTTCTACAAAACTAGGTACAAAATAGGTACATACTGTTGAAAATATAATTATCGGTTCGGGGTTCGGAACGGTTCGGGACGTGTGGGTGCGTGAAATTTTTGCATGCACGCGCGACATCTGTACAGCCTATGATTTACGCGTACACAGCCATAGTATGATAGTATTACCACCTTGGTAGAAAATCAGGAAATCATATCAGATAACCCTCCGGATTCGCACAGATTCGCACCTTCACTCCATGCATCCACTATTTATCGCATAAAAACCTACGACAAATACAATCTAGCTGAGCGCTAAATGGTTTTCGCGCTTGCTGCTGATAATTATAAATCAACCACCATCTCGAAAACCATGGGTCCAGAAGTGGCTGAAACTCTAGCCAAGGTTGAACGATCTTCGGACAGAAATTCTTGATGGCCCACAGTGTGGGGACCCTGCCAGGGTTCCATGCTGCCACAGTCCAAGTCCTGTCCTCATCAGCAATTTCAATCTGCGAGTTATCGTGGTTTTCAAGGATGTAACTACCTGGGCCTTTAAGGGACTGACATAAGTTTAAAAGCGTCACTCTACTCATCTGCATATCAAAAACATGGTCTCTTCAAACGAATACTTCCCTGTCGCACTGGTAAGCTCGTGTACGACTAATTGTATACTGAGCTAACATGTTTCATCCATCCAGGTTGGCATTTCCACAGAGCTCCCAAGTGGTCCTCATGGAACAAGCAACCTTGACTATCAATCGTTCTTTGACTTTCTCATGAATGAGCACCAAGCCTACGAGAACATTCCGGCCGATAGATTCAACATAGATGCGTGCGTCTGTCTTCCTTAACAAATCCCACCTGTCAATTACTGATCGCGTGCGCAGTCTTAAGGGAGTGAACATTGGTGAAGTGGCCACCACACAGGGCGCATTCTTAAAAAATCTAGATTTATTCGATCCTGTCGAATTCGGAATCAGTAGCAAAGACACTAGGATGATGACGATTGGAACGCGAAAGCTCATTGAGCTGTCATTCCTGGCCTTGTTGGACTCTGGAATTGACTATCGAGGAAGAAATATCGGCACTTACATGTCGAGCGTCGCCCATGACGTTTGGATGATTTCCGGCGAGGTTGGTGATACCTGTCTTGTGTCTCGCTGACTCACGCCTAGTTTCTCAGCATGAAACTGAAGCCCGCGGTTCATTGGCAGGTTCCCCTGCAATGATCGCCAATCGTGTGTCGTACCACCTAGACCTACGTGGACCTTCCATCCCCATCGACACTGCTTGCAGCTCTAGTCTTTCTGCCTTGCATCTCGCTATTCAGGCCATACGCAATGGGGAGTGCGAAGCGGCGATTGTGGGTGGTTGTCAATTGAATCACAGGCAAAGATTTATTTTCAGCAGTGTTTCTGAAATTTGACTGTTGAAACGCTTTAATTTACTAGGTTTGTGGATTGGCTGTTGTACAGTCAAGCCGGGATACTTGCACCAGATGGCAAATGTAAACCCTTCGACGCCTCTGCTAACGGGTAAGGCGAATGTCGAGTCCGTATGAGTCATGACCGATCATTCTTTCAAGATTTTCTCGGGCAGAGGGTGCTGTTGTTGTGGTCATTAAACCGCTTGACAAGGCTCTCCTCGATCATGACCACATATATGCTACTGTGCGTGATTCTCTGGACAAGATATATGTATTGGTTCTTAATTTTCCACAGGTTCTAGGCACCGGCATCAATTCGTCTGGTTCATTAGCTCCTGCAAACTCCCCTGTAGCCTATGCTCAAAGAGATGCAATGTTGAGAGCCTTCAAGCAAGCTGGCCGCCAGCCACACGAAGTCGATTTCGTCGAGCTTCATGCCACAGGCAAGTTCCTGAATCTAGGCCGTTGAATTATTTAAACGTGTATGACTCTAGGGACTGCTTCCGGCGATCCAACGGAAGCAAACTGGGTTGGAGAGAGCTTCTTGAAAAATGATAACAAGGAGCTCCTCATAGGTAGTGTGAAAGGAAACCTAGGGTATGTTGTCGGGATTACGACAATCAGCTTGGTCTTACTTTGCTCCACACAGTCACCTCGAAATTACAGCGTTTCTTGCGTCACTGTGCAAGGTTTGCTCCATGTTTGAATCAGGAATAATCCCTCCCAATGTCAATTTCCTCAACCCTAATCCGGCCATTCGTTGGGAAGATTTCCATCTTCGCGTCGTATCATCACCAACAACGTTGCCTTGTCAATCTGCTACTGGACGCTCTCTGATCTCGTTGGCGGGCTCTGGAATCGGCGGTGCCAATGGTCACTGTGTTGTTGAGGGTCCTCCTACAATCGATCCTGTAATACCGTTCTGGCGGTCAGATGTCGTTCGTCCACCTTGCCTTTTGGTGGCGGGCGGCCTTTCTCCGCGTTCAACAGTTGCTGTAGGAGAATCTATACGGGCCATAGACAGTGAAACATTACCTTCTGTAGCGACGACCCTAGGACGTCGGTCCAGGTCTACGCCTTGGCGTTCTTATGCGGTTACTTCGTCAAATTCTCCCCCTCGTTTTACCGAGCCAGTTCTTGCTCCTCGCACTCCCCCACTCGTGTTTGTGTTTTCGGGACAAGGTCCTCAGCATTTTGAAAGTGAGACATCATCCCAAGCATTTCGTGACTTGATGCTGATTATTTTCGTCAGTGGGCAGAGAGTTTTTCAGCTCATGCACTGTCTTCAATAGGAGCATACTTGAAATGGACGAAGTACACAAGCGTACAACTGGATTTTCACTCATCGCACGGACTGGTCTTTTCACTCAACAAGCTCCTATTGCAGAAGCACTTGGCGATATCTGGCCTATTTCGGTGACTCTTCCTGCTCTAACCATGCTTCAAATTGCAATTTTCGACTCTCTTGCGAGTCTTGGGATGAAGCCTGATGCGGTTGTGGGTCACTCTGCAGGAGAGACCGCATTATTATACGCATCTGGAGCAGGTTCCAAAGCTATGGCTGTGGAGCTCGCAATTGCGCGTGGGCGGGCTTTGACAAACGTCGAAGGCGCAATGGCGGCAGTTGCATGCTCCCCTGAACAGGCTCAGAAAATCATATCACAGATATGCACCGAACAGGAAAAGGTCGATTTGGATATTGGCTGCTATAATACTCCCGACGCCATCACGCTATCGGGGTCATCTGCCGATATCAACCTAGCCGTTCAGCGCGCAAAAGCTGCGGGATTTTTGGCAAAGCGACTCAACACCACCATTCCTGTGCATTCCAAACTGATGGAAGCTTGTCGTGACGAATTTATGCGACTGGTAACGGACATATTCGATCGCTATCCTTCCCAGCCGCCTCAAATACCAACATATTCCACTGAATGCGGTATGCTGAAACACGACCGATTCAGTGCAGAATATTATTGGTCCACTACGCGTGGCCCAGTGCAATTCATAGGAGCAATCCAGCGTATGATTCACGACATGGGTTCTCCGAACTATCTAGAGATAGGGCCTCACCCAGCTCTTGCGAGTTATCTGGTCACTCTTGGCGGCGAGAAAGCCACTGTTGTGTGTCCTCTGCGCAGGCCCAAGGCCAATCAAGGAGAAGTGGTTTCTTTTCTTCACGCTTTGGGCAAGCTGGCGATCGCTGGACATTGCTGCATAGACTTCAATATTCTCAATGGATGCACCGCAGCAGATGTCGCCAAACTACCCGCCTACCCCTTTTCCCGCAAGAAGGTCCCCTTGTACCCGATTACTTCTGACATCAAGAGAATTCGTCAGCATCGTAACGGCCCGTTGAACTACTCTCAGCTTCGTATCAACTCCGTGACACACCCTTACCTGGCTCAACATGTGATTCAAGGCGAGCCCATCATGCCCGCCACAGGTTTCCTTGAAATGGTGCGCACTTGCGAAATATGAGAGCAACAAAACTCAACCCGTATTTACCAGGCCCTGGAATTTGGTGCAAGACAATTATGGGATGTCAACTTCCTATTCATGCTATCTTTGTCTGAGGATCAACCGGTGCCAGTTGATGTTAGCATCGAGGGACCTCGTTGGTCGGTGCGCTCTGCTCTAGTAAATCCATCGCAACTGTCCGACACACCACCCCAAGTACGTGAACAGCTAATTGATTCTTCGCTCTATGACTCACCGACGGTTAGTATGATCGATTGCATGCTGAGGGCTACCTATCTCTTGATTCTCAACCTTCACCCTTACCGGCAGTGGACATTCAGGCGATCAAGGAGCGCTGCACGCAAGTCAGCGTCGAAGGTCCGTCACGAATCATTAATCATTGTCGGGCTTCGTCACTCACCCTACTGTCTCAGGCTTTTATGATGGGTTCGAGCACTTCGCTCAATTTGGACCAGATTATCAAAGAATATTGGATTGTTACCGGGGCACTCACGGAGGGCATGAAGAAGCATTGATACATATCCGTGGGGATGTCGGGGATCTTCCAGGGTGCGATCGTTCGTTTTGTTTTGACGAGATGTTGATGTGACAACAACGACAGACTGGAAAAGTTCAAAATCCACCCCGTCATCTTCGATTCCGCAATAAACCCTTTGGTCCACCCGATGTTTACCTGTCTCACAGACAAATCTTTGTATTATCTTCCTTCTCGTCTGCAAAATCTGACGATCCATGATGCGCTCATTACGTCCCCATTCCCGCAGTCTCTATATACTCATATTGTTTTCCGCCAGTGGACGCCTCGTGAGTTTCCTTATGATCACCAGTTTATCGGGGACTTATGCCAAAGAAGAATCCATGAAATTTGACATTGCCCTCCTGAATGAGGACGGAAATCATCTCTGTACGATAGAATCATTCGAAGTTGCCCTCCACGGAGAGTCATCTCTATACGAGCCGAGACGTCACTTCGACTTAGTGTATGAGCCAATCTCACTCGACCTGTCGTCGTGTCGCTCCCCGACCCATGAAGAATTGCCAGTGGATGACCAACCCAGGGATAGCTTGGTACACCTAGTGGGGACAGATGCTGGAACGTCATTGTCAGCTCCGCTCAACATCATCGCCTACAAGCACGGAAAAGGGATAGCACTTCAGCCGGTATTATCCGTCCTGAACACTACCGCTCCGTGCACCATATATATTACGGCACTCGCTGGTGTAGACGGAGACGAGGCTGTCGGGTTCGTGCGAGCCTTGCAGAAGGAATATCTCTTATGGACGATTCACGTTATAGTGTTCGACCCGACTTGGAATGATGAAAGCATCCGACGGGCAGTTGAAGTTGTGTCCAAGATGCCCCAGGTGGAGACGGAGCTTGTGGTGGATGCATCTGGATTGGTACACGTCCCGAGAATAACACCTAGTGAGGGCCCGAAGAATGTCTCTCCTTTCAACTTCCACGAACCATGGCAGCTCGAGAAGTCCACGGTTGTTCATTGCTCGTCTCCCCGTTTGGATTCTCATTCGGCTGTCGTGCATGTGCAAAGTGTGAGCCGATCGGACAATCAGATATGGACTTTCTTTGGCTTCTTAGGCAGCTCGCACAAATGTGTCATGGGGATATCCGCTTCTCCTGTTGGGAATTTCATCACATCGCCGCTGGATAGCTTGATAGATGTCCCAGCGGTCCTGGATGCTGATGCGTCGTCGGGTCCTCCCATTCTCGCCCTTGCCATAGCAGTTCTTGCTGTTGGGCCTGCATATTTTGAGAGCCCGGGAAGGTTCCGTGGAGAGATTCTGGTGACGCATGCAGATACCCAGACTAGCATGCTGGTCATTCAACTCTACATTCTCCAAGGCTTTCGCGTTGCTACTATAACGCAACATGCGACTGACTTTGAAATCAGCCGCCTCCCTAATGGTCATTTTAGTTTCATCGTCTCTGAATACAGCGACACGGCAACGCTTCACCTCTTATCGCGTCTCTTGACGGCTGGCGGGAGTACGTTCCCATGGAAGCATCCTACGAAAGGCTTGCAGTCTCTGCTGACCTGCAACCCTTGGTTGATTGGCCATGCCATTCGTATTGGATCAAACATAGCTGGCAAGGAGTTCGATATTCCTATGCACAATTTCAGCGAGATCATAACTGTCAAGCCCGGCGATCCCGTTTATGTGAAGAAACATCTCTTCAGCGACAAGAAGGCTTATCTACTCGTGGGAGGCGTCGGTAGCCTTGGACTCCAGATTGCCCAGTGGATGTACAAGGTCAGGATATCCCTTTCCACTGAACTCATTTAGTCATGCTGAGTCGACCAATTAGAACGGGGCTCGGGAAATTGTTCTGACTTCGCGGTCCGGGCGGGCTGGAATTCTGCGTAGGGGAGATACTGCATCTCAGCGCACTATCGCATATCTCGATAACCTACCGGATTTGAATTTACGCATTGAGGCAGTCGATGCCCTCTGCGAGCCTGATATGAAAACGTTAGTGCAAGAACTACAGAGTCCGCTCGGGGGATGCATGCTGCTCTCTGTGGTTTTTGCGGATGGCCTCTTCTCTGGGCTTTCCGCTGAAAACTTCAATGCACCATTCCATGGGAAGATCAGAGCATTCGAGGTGCTATGCAATACGATTGACACAAGCAAGCTGGATTTTCTGATTGCATTCTCCTCGGTTTCGGCATTATTTGGCAATGCGGGTCAAATCAATTATGCTGCGTACGTCTTTCGAGTCGTGTGCGTAAATCGACGGCTCACATTTCTCAGAGCGAACACTGCGTTGGACGGAAGACTGCGCGCCATGCCCAATGCATTCTCTATTGTAATTCCTGCAGTCACAGACTCGTTCGTCGCTACAATGAAAGCGACAAAACTCAAACGCTTGGCGAATTGGGGGATGTCATCTCAGAGTGAGTTGTTCCCTCGCCATAATGCGGAACTCGGCATCATATATCTTTAGGGATCCTCCAATTCATCGGGGAAGGCATTCAAAAGCTTGCTGATGGCCCTTTCTGGTTCTATATTCCGGATTTTGACTGGGAAGCAGCCCGCATCACGCTAGGAAACGAACACATGTACAATCACTTATTGCCCGAGCGGACTATCGCGGAATACGGAACGTCAACCTCCAACGACAGTCTTTCGATCGGGGACATACTGTGTGCCACCCTCGACATTGCGCACGAAGACTTGTCTCCCGACATTCCTTTATCGGTGTACGGTTTGGATTCCTTATCTGCCGCGAGGCTATCCTTTGCCTTGAACCCCCTTTTATCCATCAGTCAGACACAGCTCCTTGCGAACGTGACCCTTAGGACTCTAGAAGCCCGGTTAGAGGACCAGCAGCTGTTCACCCTCACTGAAGCAGAACATAGGAGCGCATCCGAACTTCACAAGGTGTCTGAGATGAGGTCCTTGGTCGCCAAGTACACGTCTGGATTCAAGAGCCCCAAGACGCTGCTGCCTTCCTCTCTGAGCTCACGGGACTGCGTCGTTCTCATAACCGGTACCACAGGCGTCTTTGGCGCACATCTTCTGGAATGCTTGCTCCGTGCACCACAAATCAGTCGTATCTTTCTTCTTAATCGTACCAAGCCCGGAACACTGACTATGTTGGAACGCCACCAAGAGATTTTCCAGGCACAAGCACTCGACCAGACGGGACTAGAAACAGACAAGGTCATGTATTTGGAAGGCACGCTAGATAAAGATTATTTTGGGCTGTTGCCTGCCACGTTCAACGAGGTGAGCATCATTTTTACATAACATTTCAGTGAATTTAATCTTGTCTTAGATGGTTCAAAACGTCACCCACATTGTGCATGTTGGTGAGGAATATCTTACGTTATTTCATATTCACACTGAAAAGCTTGTAGCTTGGCCAGTGGACTTCATCATCCCCCTTGCTGCATTCGATCATGCTCTTCACGGTCTGCGAAATCTGGTGGACTTCGCCATTTCCTCGCCCTGGCAAGTTCCCCCTCAATTCCTTTTCATAAGCTCGTTCGAGGTATTGAATGGTTACGGTGAGGTACTTTGGGTGATTTGAGATGCACTAAATCACTGACATTTTGGCAGGTCTGACGTCAACGAGCGCAGCAGAGGAGGCTCTCATACAGGATCCCAGTGTATCTATTTCCACAGGATATGTCGAAAGCAAATGGGTTGCAGAGCACGTCTTGGCTGCTGCTTCCGATGCCACACGACTGAAGCCAATGATTATTCGTGTGGGGCAACTCACCGGAGGGCGCAATGGACAATGGAAAACAACGGAATGGATCCCATCCATAATCGGTTCAGGCCTCAGCCTCGGTGCCTTGCCTGACCGTTCTGATGTGAGTTTTCCTGAATACCATCCAACTATCACTGAACTTTGTAGACTGTAAACTGGCTTCCGATTGATGTGGCGGCGGCATCGATCGTGGAGATGTTCAATTCACCCCCTGGCGTGTATCACTTGACACATCCGAGTCCTGTTTCATGGACTGTTCTGATGCAGGAAGCTGCTCGCATCATGAATATTCCGTTGGTCCCGCCAACTCAGTGGCTCGCTTCTTTAGAGGAACAGGCTTCATCACAAACAACAACATCGCAGAACAATCCTGCACTGAGGCTGCTCGACCTGTTCAGGTATACCCCTCACAGAAGCAATCTCACAACGAACACCGTGAACTTAGAACCGGAGCTCTCGTGCGCTAAGGTATTGCAAGAATCTCCGACACTGCGATCAACTATCTCAAGCCCACTGGGAGCGACGGATGTAGCTAAATGGATTGGATACTGGCGGAGCATTGGCTTTATTCCCGTTTGATTTGAACTCAACAGTCTCTCGTGCTAAGGTAGATATGTCCGTCCCATGCCAGCATGTACTTCTACATATCTAGAGCTACAATCAATATACTGTAGGATGTCACACCTGGGTTGCTGTATTATTACACTTGGTAGTAAAGGTAGATGTCTTTTCAGACATCCATGGTGGCTATCATGGTGTACTACCAATAACTCAAATTTCTCGCATGGTAGTGGCTGACTTGAAATCACAGACGGCAGGACACAACAATGAAGGCCACTGTGGGAAGTAAATACATTGAAAATGAATGTATTGAATACTGAAAGTTGATGTCCAAAATACTGACTTTTAAGGATTTTATGTATTACAAGTGCTTGCTGCTGCGCGGCTCGTTGGATAAATCTAATTGTGTCTAATAATAATTCTTTATAAACAACATTCAATGTCTTGGAATCAATATTTGTTTCATTTTACGGCAATAGGATGTGGGAGTCGTCTTGTTGACCATTGAGTTCTACTAATTGAAAGTGTTTCCTTGTTTCAGCAAATTGAATATCCGGTATAGTGAATAGCTGGTGCGTCACTTCTTCGAGGGCACAGTTGATAGGACTAATGTTCTGCGCGGGTAACCCACGGGTATTTTCAGCTTACCCCTACCCCTACCCACAAATAGTGATGTGCACGGCCCGGCTTCAAGCCGTGGGCCGAGCCAAGCCGGGCCAAATTAGGCCAGGCCAAGCCAGGCCAAACTGACGGCCTGACCAGGGCTTTGGCCCGGCCTGGAATTCTGAAGAGCCGAAGCCGACAGCCTGAGCCGCGGCTTTTAGCCACCTCAACCATCGACAACGACCATGAACATTCCGACATCAAATTGGAATTTCTTCAAAGAACTGTTGTGACCATCTTCGATACTGGTCAAACCGTCTGAGCTCTGAGGTTATCGTACATTGTACATGTATTTTGTTTCCTTCAATTTCATGGATCATTAAGTCTAATGATACATCTTGCAGCAGATAAACACAAATACCCTTCGGCAGTGAGTGCTTTCAGACGATGGCGTGATAAGGGGTACATCAAAGGTTGAATTGACTTTAGCTCTGCGAGGAATAATTGCTCACAGAAAGGGCACAGATCCCTGTCAATACAGAACGATTGCGCGCGTTCGAAATCATTTCTCTTGCCAGGTGTCGACTCCATGGGCCTCAGTGATCCTGTCGAGGTACTGACGTCAGGCGTATTTGTAACATGACAGTTGTGATATTGTCATCGTTTTTGCCCAGTTCCGCATTTTTGGCTTTGTGCTCCTCCCTGCGTTCTCGACCGTAGTCCTCTTCTTGACAGTCCTCGTGTTCCTGCTTTCAAGATGGTACAATCATATGTCCCACTGGTCAGTCTCTTCAGTCGGTGTCTCTCAACCCAGTGGGTTGTACTGCTCCTCTGTTCACTCGGCCATTCTGGGCGATCCACGGCTCTCAACAGGCTTGCGAGCAGCCTTGGACAGCAATTCAAGCAGCAGGGTGTCGTGTCTGACCTTTCAGGGTATCGCACTCGTGGGGGCAGGCATCATTATGAATTTCCAGTGTATCAAAGGAAGAAGCTAGCTGAGTTCACGTGGAAACATCTCTGCAAGGTTCTTTGCAAGCTTACCTAGGAAGTACTGCAAAATGACAGTCGCCTGTGCTATTCGAACTGGGACTTACGCACGTCTTCCACTAGCTGCAACTGAGAACGTAAGTACAAACATGCAACCTACCTTTTAACTTGACATACCTCCGATCAATAGAACACTGCTACATTGCAAATCTTTGTCTTGACCATGTTCCTCTTTGGCGACAAACAGCGCAAGGCTCAAGAGGAGATCGATTGTGTCGTCGGCGCTGACAGGCTGCCAACCTACAAGGACCGAGATTCTCTTCCATACATCGAAGCCCTTATCTGCGAATTGTTGTGCTGGCATCCCTCTGTACCGATGGGTTAGTAATTTTAATCTTCATTCATACCAGCAATGAAACGTTGGACAGGCATCCCTCACTACTTGACGGAGGACAATATATTCGAAGGAACTCAGAATCAAAGCATTCCCTACTCGAGCCGCGGCTCAGGCCAGAGCCAGGCCAAAGCCAGCCGTCATTTGCGGCTTTGGCCCGGCTTTGATTTTTTGCAGGCCAGAGCCGTCTGAAGCCAGGCCAAAGCCGTGGCTTTTGGGCCAAGCCAGGCCGGAACATCACTACCCACAAAAACCCATACCCCTGGCCAGGGGTACGGGTTTTTTCACGGGTACAAAGTTTTTGCCAGGGTACACCCCTACCCGTACCCGTGGCGGGTAACCCGCGGGTATTTGTAGTACATATTGTAGAGCTTGATCAGGCGATTAAAACAGTGGTCTGATCATGCAAAACGGTTAAGATTTGAGCAAGATATGAGCATTACAAGATAGGATTGCATAGTTAAGGAAAATGTGAATGTTGTTAAATGACTTAGGTGTCTAATCTGAAGCTAGTGTTATCTTGATTATCTTGTCAAACACTTGAGGTATGTTTAATGTATGAGCTGTCCTTTCATTTTGCATCCTTTTCTTATAATGATCATATCTTGCTCAAATCTCAACCGTTTTGCATGATCAGACCACCGTTTAAATTGCCTGATCAAGCTCTACACTATGTACTACAAATACCCGCGGGTTACCCGCCACGGGTATGGTTTTTTTGCGGGTTAAATATTTTGTACCCCTACCCATACCCTCCAAAAAACCCTCCAAAAACCCGCGGGTTACCCATACCCCTGCATATCACTAGATAGGACTCAACAGCTTGTGGTCCAACAGCTGCAGCTGGAAGTATTTACCTTCCAGCTCCTTGTCACACATAAGTGTATCCAGTTTTTGGTAAGCACATATTAATCTCTTATGGTACCAGCAGGTCACATTTAACTTGGCATTGCTTAGATATACATCATTGGCCCACACTCGAAAGCTCAGATCCCCATCATGGATCTCGAACATCACATTTTCCCTGAAGACTGTTTGTTCACAGGTGAACCACTTGGGTGAGTTCACTCCAGGGAAGTTGCACTCACTGTTCAGTATATCACTGACTCTCAGCGATATAGGGTCACCCATGTTGCAGCAAAGGTCGAGAACGGTCTCATCAAGGGTAAGACCTTGGCAACCATTGGAAGTTGTTGCATATGCAAGATGGAGGGGAAATTGGAGACAATGAATGGTCCAACTTGCATGTGGGGGTGTGAATTTGAAGCAGATGCGAGGGATGCATTGAGTATCCATCAGCAAAATAGTCAGTACTTGTACATAGTGATGGACAGGTCCAGTTTGGTCCAGTTTGCTGGCAAATTTTGGGAACCGAGAACCAAACCATAGGTCCAGTTCTCTCCACAAACAGAACCATGGACCGGACCATCGGTTCAGTCCGATAACGGTCCAGTTCCAGTTCATCAAGGGTCCGAACCCTGAACCAGACCATCCAAATCTAAGCTCAAAGAAAATTTCATTTTGGCCGAGATGTAGAGTGGTATACAACAAAGAGAAAATAAAACTACTCACTATCTTCATCTGCATCATCATGGAGGGCAGCAATCAGTGCATCCAAGTGCTGCTTGGCATCACTGGCAGTGGAGATGTGACCATTGCGGTACGCACTCTTTAACAACTGCAAGCTCTCAAAAATGTCTGATTTGAGACAGTTCTGCCGCTTTGTTCCTGTCAATCCGCCACTCTAAAAGGCACATTCCGAGGGTGTAGAAGAGCCTTGTATGGGCAAGTAGTCCCTGGCCATGCGTGAAAGAGTCGGGTACTGCGACTGGTGGTGCTGTACAAATCTTCGTTAGTCAACTTGTATGCTTGTGATAGCATAAAAACTCACCCCCCACCAACCTACAACATCATCAGTCTGCTCAAGAGGACATCCAGAGTGGTGTTCACTCCTTTTTTTCACAATACATGACCTTTGGTCAGGGACCCTAAGTGTACATTTCATGACCTTTCTGAAAAATTTCACACTTGTCATAAATTTTGAAATATACTGATAAGTCAGAAAACACTTAAAATATCTTACCAGGGCACATTTTTGAAACACAAGACACATTTTCAAAACTCAGTCTGGGTGTCTGAAAACTGTTAGATATAATGTTTTCAAAATGTGTGGCACATTTTCAAAACATATGACCTGTTTTCAAAACTCGGTCTGGGGTGTCAGAAAACTGTCAGACTCAACCTGGCCGCATTTCAAAAAGACCCAGACACATTTCAAAACAACTGACACATTTTCAAAATTTGACCATGACTACCAGACATAGTGGAATTATACACCGGCAAATGAATAATATCAACCTAACACTATGTCAGCTTACCAGAAGAATGACACAACAAAAATGAATGAACCTTCAAGCATATCAGGGTCCACATCCTCAATGACATCATTGTCAGAAAGAGCATTGACGTGGTCGTATACTTTGTCACATAGGGCCGTAGCACTGCCACTGGATAATGAGATATATTTCGACTGCCACACTGGCTCGACACCGTGACCCTTCAGGACAGGCAACCATAGACGGGCGAATTTTGTAGCCAGCTGAGTGAGAATGGAGGCCTGCTTGTGCGCATTAGCAGACAGTCCATGGCAAAGAGCTGGGGTGATATTGGTGCAAAGACTGGCCTGCAATAACCACCACACAGCCTTCCACTCAAAAAACGCCAACACTTGGCGCATCTCCTCAACAACTACAAGTTCCTCTTTGTGCCAGCGCTGGACTCGCACACGAGCCTTGGTCCACTCAATGCGAACATTATCATTGAGACCATCAGCAGTGGAGGTGATGGCTCCATCTGGAAGTGAATCATTGTTGGCAGTGACACGGGGGACCATCCAGATCCACGAAGGCTCACGGCGGCCTTCACTCTGCCTGCCTTCAAACTCTTCGTCATCCTTTCCAGGACCTCTGATGTCGGCTCTATTCAAAGGGCAAAGTTGTGTTTGCCAGTTGCCACCCAGCGCAAGTGCCAACAAAGCCTTCCGAGCATGCTCATAATGATCCGTGGCTGCAAGTGACTTCTCGACGAAGCAGGTCATGGTTGTATGAGAGCGTGTGTTGGCCTTGTTGCCTGTTCCAGAGATGTTGCCCTTTTTGAACTGGTAAAGGGACTGAGTGATGCAGCGATTACAACGAACATCTTCTAGACTGTCGTCAGCCTGTGCAACACGAAGGCGAAACTCCAGTGATACGAGTTGCGTAAGGGACAGCAGAGTGACAGTGGGTGAAGGAAGTGAGGACGGAAGATGCAGGCAGAGGTCTTTGGCATTAATTGATCTGGTGTCAGTGTTGTTGTCCTCAGATTGACGGTCCTGAGATGGCATGACACATGGCATATACACCTGTTGCATGTCACGCCAATTCTGGATGCGTCGAAGCAGAGCAGTGCGCTTCTGTTGGATGTCTGCGAGCTGCGAACTTGTCCCTTTGCCCTTGAGCGCAGTGATGGATGCAGTCAATGTGTATCTACAATGATATTAAAATAAATTGATGGGTCGCACATACATAGAAAATAAATACTCACTGTTGGTCTTCAAGTTCGAGGCCATTGATAGGGAAATTGCTTGGAGTGACTTCATGCATCGAGACATGGTCCTGCGTGGCAGCAGCCATGTCTTCTTTTGCTAGCTGAAGGCGGATATCCGCAAGTGTAGTACCTTCACTCAATCAAAAGGATCCAGTATGATTGAACGACAAAGAGGAGAGCTTACGTGACTGACAGTCCCTGTAGGGATTCGGCTTTGACATATCAGCTTCCCAGTCCTCAACTGCCTTGGACCACGTGCAAATAGTTGTGGGTGGGAAGGTCGTAGTGTAAGACTCCAGAAATTTCTGGTGTGTGTGATGCATGGCGAACGCTTCCTTGAACTGTGCTAAGAGGCTTGAACCTAGTAGACATGTGAGGGGTAAGCATTAAAACAAGCAACAACGTCGATGAGACATACCAAAGTTTACTGTTTTCCTCCAATTCCACGCAGTCCAATGATCATTGATTGTCTTGTGTCGTCCACCAGGCAACATCTCATGAGTACTTGTGCCAATGCCATTAAGATGAGCCCATGCAGTCTCGATGCCTTCTCCGCATGTCTGCCCAGAACCATGTATGTAGTTTAGTGAAAAGGTATCTTGACAATCCTTGCCATGATTACGAAGGTCGTATTTTGGCACAGCATAACACATCTCAGTGTCACCATGGTTGAAATGGAGTGAGGACGGCAGATCCTCCATGCGAACAAGGAGCCGCTTGTGATAGTGGCATGCAATGTCATATGAGAGGAATAACATGAGGCATTGAACGCCAATGAGCGTCGAAAAGAGTATGTAATCCATGTTGATATACCTACAGTGTGGAGCAATTAGTAAAACAATTTGAGAGCGACCATGCAGACAAGGCTTACTTTTCCCCTTTCTGCAAGTCTGCAATGCCATTGCACCGAACTAATATGTGCCTTGCACACATCACTGCACCCAGCCCAGATGTGATATACCCATCTTTATTATGGACATTGGCATGAACAATGGCATCATGCTCGACTTGACATGTGCTCCCCTCGTTGCACTCCCCAGACTCAGCTATTACAGCTTGAAATGCAGACTCCTCCACAAAAAACGACTACCCTGGGGCAAGTTCAATATCTCTTAAGTGGCTCTTCAGAGGAAGCCGAAAGTTTGTGTCCATTGACAAATATAACGCGTAAAGGTACCTAGTAAAGTACGAGTCAGTTACAATCACCATGACAGATAACAATACAAACTCACTAGCATTTCAAGTAGTAGTTTCCCAACCATCAGGCAAGTTGCGTCCTGGATGAGGGCAAGCAGCACATTCTATGACCAACGATCCTGCACTGGTAGCTTTTATTCTTGCTGGATTGTGTCCATGACCGGCTTGCTTGAGGGACATGATGTGATGCCATTGACGCATAATGCGTGAAAGGTCGTTATAGCGATTCTAGTAGAACTACAATCAGCCAATGACTTGATATTGATGAATGATACATACCGTGAAGTCTGTAACTCCAGAGCCGTCTGAGATGCGGAGAAGGGCATTGTAAAAATCAAAGATGTTGAGCTTCCCTTGCAGGGTCAACTCGTGAAAACATTCCAGCACCGTAAATGTGGCCGCTGCGTGAGGTAGGTCAATGGTCATTGGATACCAACCCGCACGGAGCAATTGGATGTAGCGCGATTGTGCATTGTAGCAGCCACAAAAACACAGTGAGACCACATGTACCCCCACTAACATCCAGGACTGTAAAATGATATGAAGCTGGGATGGGCGTTGGACAACGATGGCCACAATGGCCAAGCTGAATGGATGACCCCAGCGAGCATAGAGAGGTCTGTTGGAAATGAGTGTCTTGCCAAGCCTAAGTGCATGAAGGATCAATGTCAGTTGTCTATCAACAGTGCAAAGGTGCTTACCTCAATGTGGTGAAGGGGAAGCATTAGATGAGCTGAAATGATACATTCCTTGCATGTCAAGGTACCATTGAAGCAGTCACAACAACGATATTGGCCGGGTGACCCGCATGTGCATATCCCTGATAGGTTCTCCCAAAATCCATCACGACAAAGTAGTTCATCGAGAACAGTAGAGTGAAGTTGAAGCCATGCTTCTAGTTGTGACTAATTCAAGTCAGAAAAATCACGAGAGGAACATCAAAAACTTACTGGTCCTGAAGGCTTCCCCTTCTGATGCCGTGGGTGAGAATATCCCTCATACTGGTCGGTCACTGGATCATCCATGATCAGAGGTGGTGGTGGCTGCGGTGGATGATGTGAAATGGCTTCTGCAACCCGTCGCTGGCCAGGACACCCGGTTATGGTGTGTGTGATGGTATAACTGCGAAGGACATTGACTCATGGTCGTGCATGACGTCCACTCTCGTCGACTACAAAAACACGAGTTTTTTTGCGAGAGCCTGCAGTAGAGCTGCTAGCTGTACATTTTGACATTGCAAGGAAGAGGTGATTAGTAGACAAACAATTCACACATGCAGTGGCTATTATGTCAAATGCACATTACATATGCATATTTCTGGTGGATACACGAAATAGCTAATAGCTCTAAATACGATTGTACCCTTATGCATCCCGTTGAATTTGTGTGCAGTAAGTCACAAAGTCGTAAACTGCATTCCCCTTACTACGAAAACCCTTGTATTCCGCCCTAGGGTAACGATGCACTTGTTTTGAAGTCTCCTGCCTGAAAAATATGTTATCTAAAGCCCAAAGCACGGAGAAAACACGTACCAGGAGCTGAAGACACCTATCTTGCGACCAACACGAACTGAGTCGAGGAAATCAAGTGCGCCCTCTCGAAGCAGTGCAGGTGATTCAACAGGCAGTGGATGAACAGTGATGCGAGGCACTGCCATAGCAGGCTGGTGTGCTGGATGAGAGCTCCAGTTCACTCCTGGAGCCCTCCTGTGCTGATATGGTGGTACTGACAGTGGGTTGCTTATAATGGGTGGCGGCGATGAGGCTGTGGACATGGTGGAGGAGTGTGATTGATGTCCTGGAAGTTCTTCGAGAAGAATCTCTCCGGAGACACGAAATCCTGGAGTGGGGTCACAATTGGAAGCAATGAGTGGGAAGTGGAAATGCAACATTTTAAAAACTCACTTGTCATCAGATTATGGTGAGAAGCTCAACAGGGACAGACAGCAGCATCCGCAAACAGTGTTTTTTGTAGGTAAAGTCCTGCCCAAAGTCACACTATCACATATCACATCATGTCAGACCCTTGCATATTAAATACAAACAGGCTTACTACATAACTGCGGACAGTTTAAAAAAAGCCAGATTTTAAAACATCCCCCCAATTTTAAAATTCTGCTGTCCATCATGGGTCAAGCAGCTTGGGTAACAAAGGAACAAGTCATGTGGTTAGTTAGAGTCAAGACTCTCCTTGTTCCTTGCTGCTACAGACACAAAGGCATGCTGGATTTTCTGGAAGGACATTTAAAGAGAGTGGTTTGCCACCTATCCGCTTACTGCTGGTACTGAAGCCGAGCTGGTAGACGCCCATAGTAGTGCCGAGGATGTCAATTCAAATGACCGAAAGAAGAAGGAGAAGGTAAGCAAGGATGTACACACACTTTCAGTCTTTTTGACTCCCATGCAGCAGATCTACCACTGGTATTTTAATCATTCACGTGGCACGACAAGCGGTACAGGGTCACAAAAACTTCTCGACCTCGCTGGCAAATGCAAGGGCCAACTCCTGCCGTGGCAAACATACTCTCGCCTATATCACAAAGGCGAATTCAAGATGAAGATGGAGAAGGAATATGGCGCTTACGTGCAGGCTTTTGTTCCGACCATCGAGAAGGATAGTCCAATGAAGTTCCTTGAGTGGCAGAAGAATCGTTTCAACAAGCTTCTTCGAGAGGCAACACCGGAGGTCAAAGCAGAGGTTGAGCAGATGTGAAAACAGTCACCAGTTAATGAGGATGAAGCTGCTGACAGAGAGCAAGACAGTGAATACCTCTATGGTATCCAAAGGTAAGATCAACCACTATCCACACAAAAAATATATATTCATGAACTCACAGCGCAATGGACTCCTTGCCCAAGACACTTGATGCGGCTGCTAACCAGATATATGTGAAGACTGGTTGCGTGGTTGCAATCCTCGTCGGGGGTCCTCAGCCACGGCTAGGCGGCCAGATCACAAGTTGGTTGTAAGTATTATATATGTTGATCACTCATAGTTTAGTGCTGATAAGCAATATTTACCTTCAGTGTGCATCGCGGTAAGACAGCGGGTGATGAGTTAGAGTTCGACGAAGCACTACCTGATTTGGAAGGTTGGATTGGTGACTTCAACAACTTCGTTCAAGACATCTTTCATGAGTCATGAGCCCTCGATGTTGCAACAAATTCTGATCATCTCTCCAGCGCCTGAGATATGTGAAGCTCGAGCACTCCAACCTATTGTATCACTGTTGACCTCACATGGCCTCACACCAGTGGTTGCTGTAGCCACGCAGCCCACAGCCCCGTCATGTAGCCTCATGCCAAGGGTTGCTGCAGCTACTCAGTCTGTGGCCCTGCAGCCTGCAGTAAGTGGCATGCCAACCGATCTTGCAATTCAACCTACCGCAATGGAGCCTGTAGCACAGCCTACTGCAATGGAACCTGTAGCCCAGCCTGCCGTGGCTTGTACACCCGGTGCTATCACCACCACCATGTCAACAATGTCCACTGCGACCAAGTGTGGTATCACTCCAACACTCACTACTGTACCACTGCCTAGTACTGCGGTAACACCCTCTACTACAACTACTGCAACGACGGCACCTGCTACATCGCCAACTCCCTCACCAACGCCTGCAACAATGGCGGCACCTTCTCCCTCACCAACTCTGCCAGCAATGGATGTTGATATTGCGTCGTCAAACAAGACAGAGGTTTCACTGTCCACTCATGTCCTGATTCCGGTCCAGTGGATCAAGACTTGGTTCGATTTTTTCGGAGGTCTTGAGTTTGAAGATCCGTAGAAGAATATTGTGGGGATGTGGATCAAGTTGGAAGAGAGTCTTGGTTTTTCTGACAGTTCGGTATGTTGTATGTTCTACTGGCTTAGTTTGATATACTAATGATAAATAATCCATCTATATAGGTTCATTCAGCCTTCCTTCCATCCAAACAACGACCCCGTGAGGTTGGAGTATGGACAAATAATAATCGCCCCATGAAATCCCCCTTGGTGCCGGTTACTGACATTCCTGGCTATGCTCAGCAGTGGTTCGTGTGGTGGGCCTCCTGCCAACCAGACTGGCGCAACAAGGAGGCACTCATCCGAGAGGACGCGCGTCCTGCAGGTGATTGGCTCTGTCTTCGTCGCAGACGGAAGAATGGGTTCTTCATCGTCCTTCTCAGCCTTGCATGTTGGTGTGAGGCTATTGTCAATGATACTGATTGTGTTTCTTTCACCAAGGCTATGGGTGATGTGGCTTGGGTGTTGAGTCAAATGACTGCTAGCACCCCCAGCATGAAGTGTGTGCGCAATGCTCATGACGATGAAGGTTCATCTACCCTCCGCAAGTGGTAAGTATTTATTTTTTGTTGGTCATTATCCACTGACGTGTCCTTGTTTAGCCTCCGTAAATGATTCTATTCGTCACTCTTCTACCATTGTGCCTACCTGTGTATCCCCCCATCATTACCTACCACTATTCTAATGCTGCTTGCAATATTAATGTTTTGAAAATGTGCCGTGCATTTTGAAAACATTCTACCTAACATTTTTCTGACATGCTGTGCGTTTTGAAAACATTCTACCTAACATTTTCTGACATGCCATGCATTTTGAAAACATTATATCTGACAGTTTTCAGACACCCAGACTGAGTTTTGAAAATGTGTCTTGTGTTGCAAAAATGTGCCCTGGTAAGATATTTTAAGTGTTTTCTGACTTATCAGTATATTTCAAAATTTGTGGTGAGTATGAAATATTTTACAAAGGTCATGAAATGTACACATAGGGTCCCTGACCAAAGGTCATAAGTTTGTTAAAATAAGGAGTGGACACTAGTGAAGTACAGGCGAGTCCGCAGCGGAGTAGTATGTAAATAATGACAAGTGGCCTCATGTATGGGAACACATATGTAATACGGACTGAGGATGATCAGGATGACAGAATAAGATAAATGACTCACCAATGGGGATGGACAGGCATGGATAGGACATGGATGGATGGAACCCGAGGGATCCTGGTGATATCCGCTACAGAAAGTGTATCTGCCAGGTGTATGATGGGACAGATACTGACAGATGTGAGCAGATGACCACGGAAATGGTATCTGACCAGGTGAGCACCAAAGGATGGATAATTGTCCATTGTGAGGCCACAAAACGGATGGTTCCTATACCGTTCCATGTGAGCAAGTATTTTCGTCCAGCAGTGAGACCGACACAAAGAAATGCAATCACATCAGCCCGGTCCTGATGGAGGCCCTGCAGGTGGTAAAGTTTCTCATGAAAAAAGAATGACTTAACTTTATGAAAGGTTGGGCAGTGTCACAAAAGGCTATGGAGTATAAGGTGTTGGGCGAGGGAGACAAGACTAACACTCTTTTGACATTTTCCAGCAGCAGAATGACAGGTGATGTATATGACACCCTCCTCAGAGCTATTGCAGAGGAGGAGTGTGATGACATTGATGATGTTCCTATTACCTACAACATGTGATGTTTTCTTTTACTCTTTGTTTTACTTATTCTGGTTGCCTGGCATCTTGCAATGTCTCTCGTGTTGTATTATGATTTCAATTTTCAACTATTCTCTCTTTGCTTGCTTGACTGTCTCTTTCACCACTTTCATTTGCTGAGTGTCACCTCGCTCTGATGATCTGACATCGTGAAGGTGACAGTATCTACAATGCATCTTCTGCGCTATAATCCTCTCAGTACCAGGTGCCCCTTTTTTTCTCCCATCTTTACGATCGCTAAACCATTGCCCCACCAACCACCAACATCACCTTCCCCATGTTTTCTACAACTTGTCCCCCCTGCAGCTGGCAATACCATTGGCCTACCTCTAATCCCACTATCTCGCATCCAGCCCTACACAATGCTCGCTATGAAGGGTGGCCCCATCCCCCACTAGAACTTCCCCAAGTTGCTTCACCTCCATCTACTACATGGCGCGCTGCTCTTGCATTTGATGTTCCATCGCACTGTCTGTATGAGGCTAACACCACCCATACCCGTGAGCTTTGATTCTTTTTCTATGGCTCTCTGCTCATCTGTCATTAGAACCTCATCCCGTTCATCCTCAGTATGATGCTCACCCCCGCACAAACCTTGGACTGCAAGGTAATCACCTTTTCGTTCTGTTAGCATCCGCAGATATAATGGGTCCCGTTGGCTCTCAACACCACGACTTCCCCGGTTCATTGGCATGGAATGGTGGGTTCTCATTGTTGCATCTTGTCATTACATGATCTGACATGGCTGATGCAGGCGGCACTTACACTCCATCCCTCCAAGGCACTTCTGAAATGTGCACCACAACTTGAGAGAACACACAGCTCATATGTACGTGCCTTGTTTTGCTGGCTTGCGACCACAATCATTTATCATTCTTATCACTAGCCTATGCCCACCTATTTCTCGCAACACCATCCATGTCACTAACTTACAACCTGCACTTCCCACCTACATCTCTTGGATTTCCATTGTCATCTCCATATGCAGGCTCCGGGTATGAGCTACTCCGCGTCCCAATTTGCTATCAGAGTAGAACAGCTGATACAAGTGTAAGTCCCTCACCAATCAACTAATGCAAAACAATTTCAAGGAACATTTTACCAGGGCAATACAACACACATCATGGATGAACCCAAAGGAGACAAGAATGGATCTGATAGTACTCAGCTGACCAGCGCTCGGCAAGTGACACATTTATCGTTTTGATTGAGGCTTATCAAAATGTTGTTTCACACAGTGATGAAGCGAGACAGCAATATGTATTCAGCCCGGAGATGAAGGTGAAATAACAAGACAAGGAAGGATCTCTACTTGGTATGTCTGCTCTCGACATCATGCTACCCCCGGCTCAAACGAAGCTTCCTCAACACCCCTTTCACCCATTTCTTCACTCACCCTTCGCCTTCCCTCGACTCCCTTGATGTTTCTTCTCACCCCCGTTTGCGATGGTCATCACTTTCGCAAAGCCGCATTCATCATCTCTGCTTGCTCTGCCTGCATCCTGTGAACATGATCCAAGCTACAGTACAACTAAATCGGGTAAGTTTTCCAAACATCAGATCAAAACATTGACTTACATCGTTTTGGGGCCCCATATTGAAGGACAATTGTCGATATCGGATGCAAGTTTAGATTCCAGTGTGTGTTGTAGACAGACATTAGCGCTGCCTAATTTGGAACCCAGGCCTTGGGCCTTGGCCCTTGGACCTTTGCTATTATTATCACTTAATGTATTTACTATTTATAAATCAATACAAATATATTTATATTTTATATCTATTCTAATTTTAAATGTGGCTGGAGCTAGCTTAAAGACCTACGAAACGGCTCAAATGACTAGACTGAGCCATATATTACGTAAGCTTAATTTGGTACACAGCTAGCCTAATTGTAGCTCCACTCTCGGCTAAAGCCAGCCTCAAGCAAGAGCTGTGGCAACACTACTTACCAGAGTTCAAAGCACCAGCTCCAGTACCAGCACCAACAACATCAACACCAAGAGAAGGATAGAGAAGGAAGAAGAGAAGAGAGGCAAAAACTCGAAAATTGTAAGAGAAATATGAAAGATAATCTAATGAGGCGACAGTGGGGGGAATAAAAGAATAGGAAAAGACTTATTGGTTGACCACATTTTTGCTTACAAAAGTAGTGCCAAACAAAGCCACAACACAAGCTCAATTTCGAGTATTTTCCTTATAACTCACTAGGATCTTAACCTATTGAAGTCATATTCCCATGGTCTACTGGGTTCACTCAACATCACAGCCACTAGTAGCTACTGTTATATTTATTAAAGTTGTTAAAGCCAGGAATAAAATGTGTGGTTACTATAGAGCTCTTTATAGAGCTATAATAGCCCAAAAAGGTGTTATAGTTGGGCCCTTTTGGACCGCTGTCTATAAAGCTCTATATCACAAAATAGTTTTTCCTGATGCATGCATCATAGGTCCTCAAGCTGTATCATTGATTGATACAAGTGTGTTGTAACGGTGTCGCCTCATGTTGTAATATGTATTTTTTGTCCAGCATTTCTTCTCAAGGTCACAGCCTCTGTGATCTATCTCACTAATAGCAACTCATGTGCCAAAGCGATTGAGTCAAATCATACAATGTAATTATTGAATCAACTCACATCTGTTATCATCTCACTCACTAGTAATAATGCAGATGGATTCTTGACTGTTCAGGGTTGTCAGAAAAATCAATATAAAGACCTCATGATTGATTCAGTGAGTTCATTCAGCTTCTGAGTTGCTCACACATTCCTCTCTTTGTGAGATACTGTCAATAACTCATGTTGGACTCTCCGCTCGACTCTGATTCAAACCTGGAAGATTCTGATTCTAATATCTTGTCGGATTCAGAGCATGATTCAGATGATGCCATCTCATGGCCTGTGGCACCACCAAGCACAGATTCATCTATGAAATATCTTCAAGCAGTAGGATCTTGTTTGTTTCCTTGACTCTCATCCATTCCCTAACTCATTTTATCTAGTAAATTAAACAACTTCTTCAACTTAAGAAAGGAAAGTTGGAAGAGCGTAACACAGCGCTGAATGCAATCAATGGCATACTAGCAGCACAGCAGTTGAAAAGCTAGCTCCCAGCCCTCCAGCATCACTCAGCAACTACTCCAATTCCCATAGACCCTGTTCTCTTACCACAACCATCAAATAATGTTGAAGTCACAGCACCAAGTTCCCATAGCACATGCGACACTGCCATAATGATAGATTTTCCTCCTACCACTCAGGAGATCCAAGTTATGGCAGCTGAAACCTGGGATGTATCCATCATGATGGAAGCTCCTTCTGCAAATTCATATTCTCTCCCCAATGACCACCAATCTGAACCTGCACCTCTCACTTTGTCAACTGTCGCAGAGCTAGACATGGACCTGGCAACTAATATCATCAGTGTTAAAGTCTCTAAACAATCAGAGACTATTGAATGGTCTGATGGGCACACCACAGTCCTGCCATGTGTTTGGGAAGATGGAGTAAATATATGTAAGGATGAGGTTACATTCATCAGATTCCTCACTCAGCTTCCACAAACCCTCCCGGGTTCAGCCTACATCATCCATGCACAGTATTATGATTAGAGTTCAAAACAAGCAGAGTTACACGAACAGGTTAATGCCTCACTTTGCGAGGGCATATGCTTTCTTCTTTGTAGGCTCTCTAAACCGGAGCCAGTCAAGCTTGATGTCAACTACCTAAAACAATGTGGAAAGTCATCTATGAGGCCTATTATTGCACATGGCAAGTCTGTTATTTCACATGGCTTCTCAGTTTGCCTTGTGAATTACAAAAGATGTTAAAGCATGTGTAGCAAACTTCTCATATCCACATAAGGATAGCACAATCCAACAGTTTATTTGTGACATCAACAACTCAAATATAATTCAATGTGTTCTTGATCTTCCATTTTCTCAGGGTGGTCTACTGTTCTTCTTTAGGTGAGTACTGTGCTGGCCATTCTCACATTTTTATCTCTAAAATAATGTACCTTAGTACTCTTGATCATGGCATGGTCTATACTTGGAATATGACTTTAACATGCAAACTACAATCAGTCCATTCTGACAACTTCCTTATAAAGGCATGGGCCTTATTTCATCACACTGAATTCCTTAAATATTTTCACCATGACTCTGACAGAGGAAACACTTATGTTGAGGTAGAGAACCACACTAATGTAAAGTTTTGGTGTCTAGCTTTCCTATAAGATGGGGGTGTGATTCCCCAGACCACCTTCAGTGCAAATTTCGCACTTTTGGCCAAATTTTAAAAAGAACTGCAAGAAGATAGAATCCAAATGGGATTTTGAAGCAGTCACTGTCTTACCTAGAGATTTGCTGTGAGTCATCACTTTGTACAATTTCTTAGTTTAAGCTTACATTGACAAGTATCCAACTGCCTGGACAGTTTCATGCAGTCTATACACCAATAGCAAATGTTGCCACTGGTGGCAATTTCTACAACCACCAGTACATGCATTTGATGGAGCTTTCTTGATATGTAGGCCACACAAAAGGCACAACCTTCACTATACAAATATATGAATATTTTATTGCTACTTTCTAGAGAATGATTATCAACCTGCCATACCTACGTAGTTGCATCAGTACATGGTAAATCATTGCCATGTGTCAGCAGAATTTAACATCATTCAAAGCCTTATACAGTAGGTCTCTCACCACTCTATATACCATGATCCTAGAGTCTAAAAAGTACATAGCTGCTGGCACTGGCAAGAAAAAGCAGAAACATTAGATACTATATCTCATTGTCTGAGAGTTATTAGGCAAGTCATAGTAAAAGTGCAGGCAGGCACAGTGCCTTGAAGTAAAACTAAGACAAACTTCTACTCTAAACCTATCCCACTAGCTGAGAGTGAGATCAGGCAAGACATAGTGAGAGTGCAAGTAATATTTTGACAAAGCAATTTCAAGTTATGATAGAGCCCGCCAGGGGTTATGATTGCTCACTGATTTATTGAGCTAAGCTCCATATACACACAACAAATATATATCTCTTTTATAGGAAGGGAGACATGAAACAGGAGAATACGACAAAGTTAAAACAGACTTTCATAGGTTGAGACACAACCTGCTAGGTTAAAACATACCTATCATATTTCTATTCACAACAAAACCACAGACACATTCCAGTATAGTTTTTTTAAACAAAAAGGTAACTTGTTTACTCTTTGACCACCCATAAACAACACATCATCAACTGAGAAGTAGAAAATCCATTGACCGTGAACTTGAGGAGCTCGCAACTTTTGTCTTATGAAAGTGCAGTTATGATTATCACTGCATTTTACACTTAATTTATATAAGACCCTTAAATAAGAAGACACCACTGTTTAATGAGACACTGAAAGGATGACAAAAGGTAAGGTTGAGCCCTGCCACACACATCAACCCCAGATCAGCCTACAAAAGGCATCTCCAAGTGCATACAGCCTACAGAGTCACTTCGCCTACAGAAGGCTTAACAACTCTGGAAGATGTTGAATGGGAGGACAAAGGAGTACATAATAATAATTACTTACAGCAAGAGCTTCGAGTCAAAAATGTGTTGCATCAACAGTGAACCCATCACTGATAGTGTTCCTGTCCTCATCTAAACATATGTTAATTATAATGAAGATGTCTCTCACTTAAGTGTAGATAACACTATGATTTATAGAGCTCAAGGTCTATAGGCAAAAGAACTATATGAGTAAGGTGATGGATGTAAGAGTAGGAAAGGAAAAGTCTAATTGTGGCACTGTATGTTATGTAAGGATGAGTAATATAATTCAAGCTCCGGTGGTGTAGGAAACCTCCAATCTCTGGCCTCACAATTGATACTTTACTTACTTTATATTGGTACTCTTATTGCTTACATAATCCAGTCAATCTTTCACCAGTACTAGCTTAAGTCTGAGTCTGTCTGAGTCTAGAGTCTTTATTCTTGATGTCTTTCTCTCTGTGAGCACTAAGCCTAGAGCAGAGACCCTATAGGGTCGAACTAGCCTAGGCTTAGCAAGACCCAACATCTCCCTGCACCTTAGCAGGATTGTTGTACCCACACCGGCTTTGTCCTTCAATCCCAACAACATAACATATATACCAGAACTTGCTCACTGAGTTTTAAAGATGAGTTGTCATCCCTATATTATAAATGCCTCTCAGAAAATGGTCTCTTCTCTGATCTATCACCTACCACCCGCAATATTTACTATATTGTAAGGGCATGGGCGCTAGTCCCTGACTCTCTTTCATGGTCAACCCATTTTTTTCTCAGCTTTTTAAACCCCACATTTTTGTATTTTCTCACATTACAGATCATAAATCATGATACCCAACTCTTTTTTATTCTTTCTTTGCCCTTTTTTGTCCTGAAATCCCAAATGATTAGATCATGCAAGCATACAAATACAAGTATGAGCCTTTTTTTTTAGAGAAGTGGTCCTTTGCTTGAGTTCCCAAGTTTGTCAGGTTTTGGTTCAAGAATGCCTAGTTGTTTGTAGGAGTATTTGGAGACAGCTGCCACAAATTACTCGTGTTGATAGCTGGCACTGGCATCTGCTAGAAGAACAACTCCTTTGACATTCATGGACATGTTTTTGTGAAGTCCAGGAATACAACTGGTTCTTTTGTAGTCATATGTGGATACAGTGAATAATACAAATACTGCTGAGCAATTTTTTTGATTTTGTCCTCAATTTTTGGCTTCTTCCAGTAATCTTGGAGATGTATTGCTGTTCTCCACTTTTTGTTCATGATAACACCAAGATTCCTGTCATGCAGAAGATAATAGGGACATTTGTGAGTCGTCGCTTGCAAGATCAAACAGCATTCCATAATCAGAAGGTCATATGGAATTAGGTAGAAGAGGGAAACATTGTCATGTTCATCTACTGCATCCTTGTGTTCATCTGCACTACCTTCATTTGTGCCGCCTTTATCTGTGCCATTACCTACTATATTTATCATAACATCTGAGACCATCATCGACATAGCAATCTTGAGTTTGGCCAAGAAGTATGCATTGAAAACAGAGATATTCCTACCTAAAAAGGTCATTTTTCAGACAGATTTCCCTGACCCTCTGGTTGATATAATAAGCCCACATTGTTATATAAAGAAATCAACATCTTCCCTCCCCCCTTCTCTTTAGGAAAAGGCAACAGCTCAGCAATCTGACAGCAACCTACTATTTAATTCAATTCTAAAGTGAGCTATCATATAGTTAAATCCTATTCTTCATGCTAAACCCTTCTCTTGACTTTAGGATTCTCTTAGAAAAAAACATTTTGTGTAGCCCACCATGGACTTTATATACACTACATTCTACAGCAGAATGAAATTTATCTGGTATCAAATTGTCCTTGAGGCTTAGAGTGAGTAGAATAATACCAGATTCACAATTGATTCTGATGGCTAGACAATCAATATTCTGGATGCCTATTGTGTGTTCCATCATGTTCCTTACTCAGAATTTGCATCACTTGCCAGGGATGCCATCACAAATTTTGCTCGTGGTATTCAGACTGTATTGTGCTCTTCTAGTAGGAATCTCTATGAGACTTCACTAGTAGCACTCTGACAGATGACCTCAATTGTCAGGAGTTAGTCTTCCAACAGCCAAGGAACCAATCCTGGCTGGACCCTATGGTTGATAGACTGAGGTTTCCCACTTCTACACAGACGTCAGATAGATTATTCAAAAGCTACCAACTAATTACTCACACAGACATCCCTTTGAAACATTGTGCTAGAATTTATTGTATCATTAGGTTCTGCCATGAAACAGCAGTGAATAACTCACAGAGATGGTAAGCATCCGTCGGAAACTGCTGCTGGTTTTTGCCTCCAGCAACTAGCACACACTACTTGAGTGGAGATTGTGGGATCCAAAAAATTTTCTTATGAATTTCCACCTCCGAGATTACATATGAATGAACTGTAGCAATGTTTGCAATACAGAAAATCAGTGTGTGACTAGAATGATGTATGTTTGTGCTGACCAAGGCTACCAACCATGACAGTCTTGCTGTGGCCTCCTCTGACCATGTATTCAATGAATTCCAGCAACAGTCCCTCAATAAGCCTCGTGCACTGTCCAGACTATTTGAGGAAGAATAGCACATTCTGTTGGCACTTGTAGCAGTTTTTTTCTTAACATCTGGTGTCCCTCCGATCATCTCAGGTCAAATCACTTAAATATGACTGGAATGCTTAGATAGGCTCAGCAGGAAATCTTTTCATTATCTTAGGATTAGTGGCATTAGCCAATCCTGCTGCAAAATAGTGGAGGAAGAATATACAGGAGTGCCTGTAGGTCTTATCTCTCTCCCTTACAACCTCTACCATGTTTTTTCTTAATATTATTAGTCCTGCCCTGATTGGCCTCCTTGACTAGCTGAAGGAGGATGTTTCTAAGTATTCCATGCATATATTCGCATGCCCATTTCTGGTGCAAAATTCACTTCTGTGGAGTGGAAGTGATGTGAATGCTGCTCTGTAAAAGCATATGCCTACTATTAACATCAAGCTCACTAGAACATTTCTCAGAAATGCTACCACAGCTATGCTGCAGAAGTTCTTCCCTTTGCTTACCAGCATCAACCAGCTGCACAACTCACTTCTGGATTAGCAAGCCTAGCACCACCGGTCTACTGGAGACACACACTATGGCCGTGATCTGGATATCCTAAGGAGTTTTGCCATGACAATTGACAGGGCACGAGACTATATTGTCACCAATCAGGCTATCCATCCAATCTATGGTCTGGGAATTCTCAATGAGTTTAGTCAGACAATATTTTCTTCATCCAGGCTGTACAGAATATTTTGACAGACACACTATACATTACTGTCAGCCATGTAAGTTTATCATATTGGCTTCCCAAATCCTTAGCCCCGCTTACATACTATTTTTGTTGAGAGTATGATTGGAGATAGGGTACTGTTTAGAGATATCATAAGTCTTCACTACATAGGTCATAGGCAGTTATGAAAGTTCAGTTTTTATGTGTTTGAACTCCACTATTGTTTGAACTTCTGTCTATTTGAACTTGTGGATGGACTTGCATAACCTCACTTTGTAAATATTATTTACTTTACTCTTCTTCACCTCCTTGGCAGTTGCATGGGAGACAATGATGAAATTAATATTAGGCTTATATTTGGACTTTCTGCCTAAATAGTGCATGTCGCGGTGTAGGGAGTAATATCCCTACAGGCTCATATCCCCTGATATATACATCGACCTCATCACTATCCTCATGTATGCGCAGTCCAATAGAGTCGCGCGCAACACGCGCGACCTTCCGCGCTCTTCTGCGACGCACGCAACCTTCCGTGCCCTTCTGCAGACTGGCGCTATCCTCGGCATACCCTCCCATGTCCTGTCCTGTCTGTCTGGTACCGTTGGTGCGTACTCTCACTGTCATCTCCGTCTCTGACCACATCCAGGGTCTTTTACATAGTGTTACATACTTATCCGCTTCCGCGCAGCCTATCCGCTTCCCTTACGTTTCATTACCCTGAGAGCGCGCGTAGCGACCTACATATCTAGAAGACTCAGAGGATTTCGGACTGACTTACTTTTCCCTTACTTGGACTCACTATCAGTTTTCTGTCTAGTCGCGCTTAGAGCGCTAATATCATTGCAGTCTTTGTCTATCTTCTTCTTTGTCTTGTGAAGTTTCATTCCTCATCCAAAGGGAGTTCCTACTATCCTCTGCAACTCTTCTCCTATTGTGCACGTACCGCGCGCGTTCTGACCCTTCCGCACGACTCGTGCGTTCATCACATCAGCCTCACGTGTTCCCGCGCGCCTTCACGTACTTTCCGACTTGAGCCTTTCTCTTGATCCCTCTCATCATTTAGAGAGATTTACTCAGTAGCATCCCCTAAGGGACGATTCTACTAGCTCGCCTCTTGAGGTAGATATTCTTGTGACTCTCTGGAGTTCGCATTCCTATTTCCTCACCCACAGCGGTACAGAAAACTAAAGGGACTTGATCACACAGACTTAGACACAAAATCCAAGGGAGTAGAAGGAAATGATTATTGGCAGAGGCCAGTGCGACCATTTATCATGATCTGTAAGAACTCAGAATCCTCCTAAGCAGCAGCGGTAAGTACAGGCGAGTCCATAGCACGGTAATATGTAATGATAACAAGCAGCCTCGTGCATGTGGATGCTACCTCTCTGCCCCTGAGGCTGCATGGAGAATACTAGGTTTCGAGATCACCTCAAAGGATCCATCTGTAACTTGCCTCCCAGTTCATCTCCCTGGCAAAAATATCTTGTAATTTCTACAAGGTACTTTGGATGAAGGGTGTAAGGGCTGCTGTGAGTTCAATGGGGAATTGATTCTAATGAGGCATTCTTGTAGAGACTTAGATAGACTTGTGAATATAGAAGGATTTTGGAGGACTTTCTGATAGGACTGAGGTCGTTCTTGGAGCGGGAAATCAAAGAGTAGATTCTGCTAATTAGTGTAGGTAGACATGGGTGGTATTTATATGTTGGGGAGCGATTCTACTATACCAGAATTGGTGTAAGGAGCATGTGGTGCTCTTGAAAATGCTCGGTGAAGGATGGGGATGGTGAGGTTGGAGCACAAGGTAAGGTACAAAAAAGACATAGAAAGGATATAGAGGAATGTATCCATGTACTCAGATGCGAAGAGTTGTACTCTTCGCATCAGTGAGTCATGTGGCTGTGTTCAAACTCGTCATAAGTTCAAACTCCTTGTTTTAAAGTTGGTTTGGTGCGTAAAGAACATATGGTCCTTACAAGGGTCAACAATGTCCCTGCTGATTCGCTATTTCCACCATCCAAACCTCCCCCAATTTGAAAATATTTTGTACCTCAATTACTTCCAACTATACGTGCTCTACAGATTGAAACACGGTGACCCTCTTGATGAAGATGAATATCTTGAAGAACTCATCCACCACTCCACATGAAACAAGGTTCGCTCACATCATCAAGGTCAAAAAGTCACCCGTCTCCACACTATCTCCCCAAGTGCTGGAGAGTTATTCTACCTCCGCTGTCATTTGATGCACCGTCCCGCAAGATCTTGCTGCACACAATCAAAGAAACATTATACCACACCTACCATGAAGCTGCACTTTCTGTGGGCCTCTTCAATGACATCAATGAAGGATACTTTGCGCTTGAAGAAGCTGTTGCCAATCACCAGCTGCCTACTCAACTCTGCTTTCTCTTTGCACAAATTATCCTCGAAGGTTACCCTGCACTACCTTTATGGAACCATTTCCGCGGTGGTCTTGCTTTCAATTACATCAGTAAAAGTGGCTCTGAATACATCAGCACTGATAGTGCATTGCAACAAATTGCAAGCTACCTCGAGGATGGACACCACTCACTCAAAGACTTTGGTCTGCCAGAGCCTCAACACCAAAGTGCTGAAATCATCACTAAACTTGAAGCCTTCAGTGATTGTGAATCTGAATTGGAACACAAAGCTTAGCAAATGTACAACACCATGAATTCCAAGCAGAAGAATATCTTTTGCGAGATTCTCCATCACGCAAGAAACTCTCATGCCCATGTGCCCAACAACACTTTCTTCATTGAAGGAAAACCTGGCCGTGGAAGACCTTTTTAGTTGATGTGCTATGTTCTCAACTAAGAAGCAAAGGAAACATTGTTCTCATAGTCGGGACAAGTGCATTAGCTGCAGCCTTATATGAACAAGGACGCACAGCTCATTCATATTCCTGTCATAGAGGTATGTACAAATCCTATTAACATACTGCCGAGCTTTCAAGAATCATACTGATATTGGTACTTAGGATAATGTTGACCTCCACTTGAAGATCAAACCTGGCACATTTCGTGCAGACCTCATCGAAAATGCTTCCCTCATTGTGTGGGATGAACTTCCCATGGCAAATGTTGCCGTTGTAGAGAGTGTTGATGAAATCTGTCAAATCATCACTGGGAAACAACAGCCTTTTGGTGGCATTCTCTTCATTGGTTTAGGTGACTTCCACCAAGTTGCACCCATTGTAAAAGGTTCTGGTAGTACACCATCATTACTTGTGTCAGTCAGGTCATCTCTGCTATGGTCAAAGTTCAATATCAGAACATTGCACTGTCCCATCCATGGAGCCAGAGACTCCAAATACACGACCTTCATTGACCGTATAAGTGAAGATCACACTCACTCTCATGTATCTCTCAACATCTTATCTCACATAAACACACTCGACAAAGCAATCTCCTCTCTGTTCCCATGCTACGTCCTTGCAGATCTGTCCATCTGCTTACAGTGTGCACTTCTTAGCCCCAAAAACTCCTACATTGATGACTTCAACGTGAAGATACTTGATATCTTGCCTGGCGAAGAAGGTCAGTTTCTCACCTTCTCCCATTCTGTCTACAAATTGAATCTGCTTTACTGAGCAATGTATTACACAGTAGTTTACTACAGCGCCAACACTGTAAAAGGAGACAGTCAGCTCATAGCAGATCACCCGACTTTCTTGCAATTCTCACACAGAATGGAATTACAAAACACGAACTTCATCTCAAGTGCAATTGTATTTGTTCACTCATGCGCAATATGTCTATTCAGAAGGGACTAGTGAAGAATGTGAGTCTTATTGTACAACAATTACACCACCGCTATGTTGAGGTTCGAGTCATCAACAACAGGACAGGTCAACTTGGAGATACTCAATGCATCCCTCGCATCCGCTTCAAATTCACACCCCCATGTACAAGTTGGACTGTTCATCATCTCCAGTTTCCCCTCCATCTTGCATATGCAACCCCTTTCAATGGTTGCCAAGGTCTCACCCTTGACAAGACCATTCTTGACCTTCGCTGCAATGTCTTCACACATGGTCAACTGTACACAGCCCTTTCACGGATATGTCAACGACAGGACTCGCACATCCTATTGCCGGAAGACAAAACAAATGTTGGTTCCAAGATGTTGAATGTTGTTTATAAAGAATTGTTATTAGAAACAAATTAGATTTATCCAATGAGCCGCACAGCCACAGCAAGCACTTGTACATTATAAATACAGTGTTATCTTACAAAGCATGATGAATCAAAGGTATGAGTCATCTCATGGATTGGTAAGATTGTGCCTACAAACCAAGCCTTTTGGTGAGCTGAGTCATCCTGGTTACTAAAAATATTATAAATACAGTTGCAAGTCTTACAAACCATGACAAATCAGATTATTTCCCAGTCACATGACATGATTACAAACATGATCAGTCAGCTAGTGAGAAAGTCTGATGAATAAGCCAAGAAAAATAGAAAGATAGAGAAGGTCACAGAACAAAATAGAAATGCATAGAAATTCCAGAACTTTGAGAGTACGTGGGTAGACTCTACCATAGACTACGTGTAGAAAATTGTAGAAAATCCGGGAGCATTACTAATTCTTTTCGTAGAAAGTGAGCCAAATCCATAGACCATTCGTAGACAATTCATAGACCTGCGTAGACTTTCCGTAGATCGACCAAACAACTTCAGCGGAGTTTATTGCCTCGGCTGTGATCATTGCCTGGAGCAGCGTCGGGCATATACGGCAACGGCAAGCCAATGTTTTCGCCATCTGCCCCACCACTATGTCACTTTGCCTGGAGCAGCATCTGGCATATAGATGGCAATGGCAAGCCAATGTTTTCGCTATCTGCCCCACCGCTATGTCACTTGGACCTACACTGGCACCTGCTACAAGTTAGACTGTTACTAATTCAATGTGCACAATATGTGCACAATATCCAGGACAAGTCGCCGTCTCAGTATAAAATTTGTAGTATGTTCACAGTGACTTTTCTTCGTAGCTTGTCTCACTGACGTGGTATGACTGATACGGTCCTGTGTACCAAAGCTGACTGCCGCAACTTGAAGCAGGGTACTCAGCCGCGGAAGGCCAACAGGAACTGCATACGACGCTACTGCAAGCAGTGTTGTGAGGTGGTGGGAGGGTGTAGGGTCCACCGAGTCGCATCCATATCTCCTCCAGTTGCTGCTCAACAGCATGAAAGCTCGATCATACCACCACTTGCCACCGTTAACCCCACGTCTACTCAGCTTGACCACCCTCCAGTTAATATACCTGAGGGCCCCTCGCCTACATCCCAATCTTTAACTACCACTCAGTCGCTCCCAGCTGCTTCACGAGTTTATGCCCGGCTGTTAGACCCCAATTACGCACGGAACTATGTTCTTGGGCACCAGCGGACGTTGGTGGCTGAACAGCGCTTTCAAGCTGACCAAAGTCTGAGTATCATGATCCGCAATATGATCGACGTAGTCCTCTGGTTGAAGGTGCAGTCTTCTACATTTATTTGATGGTTTCTTGGCGCTGACTACTCAACTCGAATAACGCTAGAACAACAACCCTCCCCACCTGGTGAGGCTTACATGCACCACACCTGGAAAGTTTGTGCCAGGAGACCATTCGCTATTGATGCGATTCGACCTCGGAGACTATATTGCAGTATATTGCAGTGATCAGCATGCCTGGATCGAGCAAGATATCAAGACTCCACTTCTCAGTCCCCCCAATTCAACCATCCTCCTGCGCTCTATTGATCTCACTGACAATCACACACTACATGGATTCGCTGAGAGGGTCTTATCCCTTAGTCGCACGCCTGCGACTGTCCAATCTCCATCGAAACGAGCCTTTAGTGCCACGGGTATGCACCTCTCCCGATTGGATGGGATCACCTCGCCATTGAAGCGGCAGAGGAACGCCAGTAGTAACAACGCTGCGAGCCTGGTTCTCGTCTCTCTGCGGTTGCCCACTCCTTTACCACTTATCAAATCACCTAGTCCCACTGCGACATCACCTCTGTCACTCACCACTGGTGACTCGGACACGTCACCTGTATTAGTGCCTGCGCCAGCCATGGTCCAACCCAACGCCTCTGCTACTGTCCCTCCAGGTGCCCAAGCACGATTTCCTTGGAAGTATGCATGCGATATGGTTCCCCGTATTCAGCTCTTCGTTGATTTATCAGACGATCAGATGATCCAGACCCTCTTCACTACTACTTTTCCGAATTGCACCTATACTAAGGCGACATTTTATAAGCATCGTGCTGCTTATCGGGCAGCTATCAAGAATTCAGGGGATAAGGTGGAATGTGCCGTCAATGCAGGATATAGTCCTGCTGGCCTGTGGAACACTCTCTTGGCGGAAATCAAAGCTAACACCCCCAGTCTTACTGGTAGTAGTGGCCTGGGTAGCATCTCAAACTCGGATGTGAAGTGTAAGTGTAATCTGTTTTACTACTTCCACGATTGGCTAATCCTTGTCCTTCAGATCATATGCTGCCTCCGCTTTCATTGCCAATGGACCCACCTACCACTGACACTGGGTTACTCCCTACTCCGAGTTTACTACTAGCGGACCCATCTACCACTGACACTGGGTTACTCCCTACTCCGAGTTTACTACTAGCGGACCCATCTACCACTGACACTGGATTACTCCCTACTGACTTAACTGGTGAGATGAGTGACACTCTCGCATCACTATTCCGGAGCATAGACGAGATGAACCATGATACCGCAGTTACCACCAATTCTGAATTTCCATTAGATCTTACGAGTTATCCTGAAAACGATCCCTTTCCCGTCGATACATTTCCCGCTTGGTTAAATGATCCCTCTCTCCTAGATTATTCTTTTATGGGACCTGACGGTCAAGTCTTACCATCCTTACCACCTTTTCAGTTAGATTAATTATCACAGCGAAAGTTCTACTAGTTGATTCGACTGTTTATTATCCATGAAAATGTGACTGGAATATGATCAATCAAACTTTCCATGAGCCGAAAAGTTTATCGGCTTGGGCGATTCTGAACTACACAAGGGTCAGCGATCACACGATCAGCCGGTTTGTAAACACTCTGATCAACTCGTGCAAAAACCTTCTAAATTATCGGCTTAGGGCGATTCTGAACTACACAATCAGCCGGTTTGTAAACACTTTGATCAACTCGCGCAAGAACCTTCTAAATCTGTCTTTAAGTCGCTGATCGTTGTTTGCCAGATGTATCCTAAACAATCGGGTGACCTAGACAATGTATGTAGTGTGAACGAACTAATGCGAACGAACTAATGCGAACAGCGCCAGTGCGCTAGTCACTGCCAAACAGAGCATCCATAGAAATCATCCAAGGAGAATGTCCTCGTCTCTCTGACTCCGAGATAACATAGCGGTTTCGACGTTTGATCATCTCATCAAGATAAAAGTTATACCGGTGTACAGACATGTCCCGCAGGATTGCCTGATACCCACCTAGCCATACATTTGTCTGTTCGCAAATCGAGGTGTTGAATTGCCACTTGCCACCGGAAACAAGTTCTGGGAAAGCGGCAGGGTTGCAGTGCTGCTGACAGTAGGTGTCAGTTTCCTTGTGCTTCGAGTTGAAGTGAAACACGTCCACAGGCATCCCTGTTGCGGCAAAGTGGTCATCACCAATAGCATCTTGGTGAGCGCGGAGCTTGCAGTTGTTGTCGAAGACGAAAAATTCGGGTGTTGATGCGGCAGTAGGGAATACCATCTTTGCAAATTCCTTGAGTTTAAATGTTAAGGGTTAGCGTGCATCAGTGAGACTGTATACAACTCATGTTAACAGCAGAAACAGCCTCGGACCCAAAGAACGTAGCGCGCGCTAATATCACACCACAAGGCCGCATGATAAGCTGCTCGTTATGGGTGCGGCGTCAACCAAACCTTGCTCTGAGGTGCCTGTTGCCGTTCTCCGGCTTACCATCACACTCAGAGTCAAGCTCGAGATCTTCGTCAGCGCTGTTAGAGTTGCTACCGCCAGTATCAGACGCCGACGGAACAGAGTCCAAGGGCAATGTGATGCCAGCCCTCTTGAGCCGCACTCGCAGCTGGAAGAGAGCTTTCGCAGGCTTGAAGTAGGCGTCTTCAAGAGCCTGGTGGTCCACATTGCCGCATGTTCGAGATCCAGAGGTATGGAGCTTGTCACAGCCATTGACTGTGCACCGCTGGTTCAAGTCTTGATGGTCAGGACAGAAACGATGACGGTTGGTCATAAGTGGGACTTTGCAGTCGTGCACTGTGCAACAAGGGTGCCCGATAGTATTGCCGTCACAAACAGCTGCTTGGATCTTTGCTGCGGCGTGGAATCAATCTAAGCATGACACCTCGCGCTTAACAAATGATTGACTTACTTTTTGAGTCGTCGCCAATGACAATGAAGCATAGGTCACAGGCGTGCGGGTATGCTTCCTGCCCAATACCTTCCATTTCTTTGTTGCGCTCACTCAGCGCAACATCAATTCGGGTCCGTTGTTGCTCGTCGTGGGGAAGAACGAGGCAACTGTTATGCTCTGCCTTCTCCAGTAGCAGTGAGTGGATGAAAAATCCATTTAGGACGTCAGTGTCGCGCATTCGAAGGGTATACTGCCATGAAAATTCCTTGTCGAAAGCTTGCGCAAGTGTAGCGTCAAAAGCACGCCTATTGTTTGACATGTAGGCGTGCCGTTGAGCAAGTGCGTAGTTGTACACGCGAGCGCAGTTCATACTAGACATCCTGAAACAAAAGGTTACCATTAATATCATCAGAGAAAGACGAGAATTTGAAACATACCATCCGAAGACTTTCGTTGCTGCAAAAAGTTCCAACAGCGCAGCTTCAATATAGAAATGCCTTGCGGCCTGAATGACGCTGGGAACACCAGCGTAGTACATGCGTGTCGAGTCGGCATTGTGAATCCGATAGTTGTGGTAGTATCTGGTGTGACATTCTGGGTGAAGTGGTCAGTAGGCGTTGCTGGAAGATAAAGAACATACGTCGACAATATGTTGATACCGAATGGACCGGGAGGGAGCCATCTCGTAGCGTAAAGAGGCTAGCACGAAATTTATTGACATCCGTGAGAGTGGCTACTTCATCGCCATCACGGTAGTTGGTGCACTCAGGACTCTGGCACACACGTGTCGGCGGATACAAGTCGTGATATCCTATGAGGTTCAAACATGTCAGTGAAGGAAAAGAAATGATGAATGGCGACGCACCAATACCACGCATAAGTCCATGACGGTTGAAAGCCTCAATCTCCTTGTCAGTTGGGAGTACTGTACCGTGAGTCCAGATGACTTGACGCAACACTACCCAGCACGCAAGGATAGTGGGTCGGTCTTGGCCAAGTGTGCCAGCAAGAAGGAGTATAACAACTTCTGGAGGGTGGGTGGGTGGATGGCAGATGTCGGTCATGCACTGGTGAATGAATGGTTTCGCCATGCATGCAAGCCGAACGAAGGCCGTGAGGTCGGAGAAAGTGAGATCAGATGCATCCAAGGACGCAAGCAACTGACGGATGTTCATCATGAAGGGGATCAGAGGGACGTCAATGATGATGAGGAAGGGGGTCAGAGGGACGTCGATGATGGCGATGAGGATGAGCATATATGTCGCTAACAACATTGTTTGGTCGTTCTACATAGACTCGCGTAGACTGCGGTAGACTGCGGTAGACAGTCCGTAGACTCAGGTGGACTGCGGTAGATTCTGCGGAGTTATCCGAATGGAGTCTACCAATTTTCTACGTGAGTCCACGGTAGATTCTACGTAGATTCTACCCATGCACCTTACATGCCCTCAGAAATTCATGTGTCTGACACGAGAAATGAAACTTCAGAAAATACGTGAGAAACAAGACTTCAGAAAACAGACTGATGAATCAAAGCAAAATGATAGAGTCACTTTGTGATAGGGTAGAGTACACTTCATTATACCTTCCCTATCTTTTATATAGCACACATGTCAAGGTATGAACTGCATACCATGCATGACACCATGCTGCTCACTTTTTCTGACTGTCACTTTCACTTTGACATTGTTTACACTGCAAAAGTGTTCAGTTATCTCTATAAGTATCTTTACAAGGGACCAGACACCGTACTTTTCACCATTAAAGAAGATGCTGAAACTGAAGAGCCAGCAGCTTTGAATGAAATCATGGACTAACAAAAGGCAGATATTTATCGGCACCAGAGGCAGCTTGGCATATACTGAGCTTCAAAGTCAGTCGAAAGGAACCTTCAGTTGATTGCCTTCCAGTCCATTTACCTGGTCAAATACTCCTCAATTTTGTCAGCGAGCAGGTGAGAGGTCGATGACCTCTCTTTTGCACCGTTATTTCCTTCGTGCACATCAGCTGGCTCAACTTCGCTACGAAGAATACTTTGGACAATTTGTTCTCTACCCATACTCCATGGAGGATGATCTCACAGCTAATGACTACCCTGAAAGACAAAGACAAGGTGTTACACAGAAGAAAGCTTCACAGTGCATTCATTCGGAAAAGTTGCTCAAATTCAAATTATGCCAATTCATTCTGGAGAGCCTTTCTATCTTCGCGCTCTACTCCTCCATCAACCCGCAACTTCTTTCATCGACCTTTGCACAATTGAAGGGCATGTGTTCGATACTTTCCATGATGCTGCATGTGACCTTGGATTATTTGACAATGAAAACAAGGGATATCTTGCCCTTCAAGAAGCGGTCAAATCCCTCCGCACTCCCTCCCAGCTTCAATTTCTATTCTCGCAGATCATTCTTGAAGGGTATGCAGCTACTCTGCTCTGGATAGAATTTTGACAGATGCTGGCCATTGACCATATTCAGAGGCTTGGAAATGAATGTAGTGGCTATGAATTCTCACTACAACTTATCAATGATCTACTTTCTCACTCTGGAAGACACCTTGCAGATTTTGGTCTTCCATCCCCTCCCAGACAATCTGTTGAAGTCTTCAATGAAGAATTGTACCTGCAAAACAACCATGTGACATTCGAAGCACAAAGCCACAACATGGTTGAACAATTAAATGTGGAGCAACAACACATTCTCAACTGCATCACAGAGGCAATTGTACCATCGAAACATTCACTTTTCATTGGAGGTTGTCCCAGTTGAGGAAAACTTTTTTAATCAAAGCACTGTCATCAATACTACACGCATAGGAACATATTGTACTCATTGTTGGAAGCAGTGCATTGAGTGCCACTGCATATGATCACGGATTAACGGCACATCATATGTTCAGTATCCCTGTAACCGACGACAATGTCAATTTACATAGCTCTATTCACCCTCATTCACCTCACGCTGATCTCATTCAAAATGCAATGGCTATCATCTGGGATGAACTTCCCGCAATCAACAAAGCAGTGTGGGAGAGCATTGATAAACTTTGTCACTTGGTTTGCAATCAACCGGGAATACTGTTTGGAGGACTTACCTTCATAGGATTGGGAGATTTTCACCAAGCCAGTCCCATTGTCAGTGGAGCAGGAGAAACAGCAACTCTTGTGGCATCAGTGAAGTCATCAACACTATGGCCAAGCATGTGCACCTTCAGTCTCAATACTGCAATCTGCAGTATGGGTGATCCTCAATTCACAGCATTCATTGATCGCATTGGAGAAGACTGCTCCGGAAATCAAGAGAATCTCAGACTCATGGCAGCCACCACCGACTTCAACAACACCATTGACTTCCTCTTCCCACCTCACATTCTCACAGATGCAGAAACCTGTCTCGACTATGCATTTCTATCCCCACTCAATGTCTATGTAACAACAAAATTTTGGATCAATTACTAGGCGATTTTCATAAGCATTGTGAATGACATCAGTTGCTCTATGTGCTCACAACAAAACATAGAATCCTATTTTAGTTCAGACAGCTTGAAAGAAGCAGAGCATGCTGCATTAAGCACACCAGAACGTACACCCAACTATCTTGCATCCTGGAGTACCACCTCATTGTCTCGATCTCAAACAAAACTGCATTTGCGCAATTCAACACATCAGGAAAATGTGTTTTTGCCATAACAGGTATTTGTTCCTACAAGTAGCTACTGAGACCTGCTAAGAGCTACTGAGACCTGCCAAGAGCTGCTAAATGCTATTACCAGATGTCATGAAATTTTTTCACTTGAAGTGAATATACTATACTACTATCAATTACTAATGAAAGTTGTAGTCCTTGTGAAGGGGAGTCTATCCATAGTCTCATGATGTCCATAGAGTAAGATCCTAGTGAGTTATTAGCAAAATACTAGAAAGTGATGTGTTCAAGAAAGTTCAGGCACACCAAATATTAGTTGGTTGAAAAATTTCCCACGATCTGCCCTAGTCATTCCTTATCATTCGAAATCCTAGTCACTATTAAGCAATCATAGTTTCATAAGCAAAATATGGTCACATGACTTGTGTGCCTGAACTTTCTTGAACACATCACTTTCTAGTATTTTGCTAATAACTCACTAGGATCTTACCCTATGGACGTCATGAGACTATGGATGGACTTCCCTTAACAATGTCTATAACTTTCATTTTGGTTGAAAACTTTCCCACGGTTTACCCTAGTCGTTCCTTATTCTTGGCTTAATCAAAAGGACTTGGATGAATTTTTGCAATTGTGATGATATAAGCACAAACACAAACAAACATGAATAATGTCTGACGTCTCTTCTCTTTCTTACCTTTTGGTTTCATTTTGTTCTCTTCACTGATAACTGTAGGCACTGTGGGAAACAGTGAGCGGGAGGGCGGGAGGCGCTAAAGTAACTGGGTTACTTTCCCGCCCATCAACAGTGAGCAAGCATAGGTCTTTTTTGTGAGTTTTTCTAATGTTTTTTTCTTTCTTTCTTGCTCTCATTCACGCTCTTCCCTTGGCAATTTCTGATCTTTTTTGTCATTTGGTGAGTCCACTCTTCTTTCCTTTGTTTTTCTCTGATACTCAGGCTCTGCTCCTGCTCCTGCCCCTCCTCTTTTTCACTCTCCTCTCTCTCTCCAGCTCTCTGCACCTGCACCTGTTTTCACTCTTCTTTCTGCTCTTGCTCCTGCTCTCACTCCTACACCTGCTCCTGTTGTGGCTTTTGGTATGTTTTTTTATCTCTCTCCGGTTCTCTCTCTCTAACCCTCTTTTGCTAGCTATCTCCCTTCCTTCTTCTTCTACTAGTATTCCTCAAAATTCAAGATTTTGACTTTTTGGTAAGATCTCTTAGATATTGTAGTTAGTATTATACGCCCATGTATTAGTTAGTATGAATATACTTGAATTTTCACTTTCTGTTTTGTGTCATAATGCCAACAAATAGCTACTAAGAGCTATAATGCCAAGGTCATTGAAATTTTTTTGACTTGTCCATTATAGCTACTGGGAGCAATTATAGCCATTATAAAAAATATGCCGCTATTATGAGGGCTATAGAAGGGACTTGCCAATAATTGGCATTTATGCTATAACAGCTATTATAGCTCCTAGATACTACTAGGAGCTATTAGGAGCTATAATTGCAAGTACACATTTTCCTGATGCATAACCTCTCAGTGGAAAAAGGTTTGGTGAGAAATGTGCGGGTGCATGTCATCACTCTTCATCAACACTTCATCAGAGTACAAATCCTCAACAACTTCGAAAGCCACTGTGTTCCTCGCATTAACTTCTCATTCAATCCTGGTCATTCATCATGGACGATAATGTTAAGACCCTGTCCAATGGGTTGGACCAGAGGGGCTTAGCTTCAGCTCGTGTGCTGTGCTCTTTACCCGAGTATGTGCCCCTAATTTACAGGGGGTAGATTTCGTCGGCCGAGGGGTATGGATAAGGCCGGACGAAAGAGGGAGGACTACCGAGACTAATGTCCGGGTAGAAACTAATAGGGTACGGACTACCTGAAGGTAGAGGCGGAGGGATTTAGCCTTAGGGGTATAATCCCGAGGCTCGGAGGATCAGACTAGGATGATAATCCTAAAGGCCGAGGGGACACAAAGAAGGAACAGAGTCTAAGATGATATTCGAACTGAGGATATACTACGGGTTACAGGGGTTTATATACTATAAGGGATCTGACGGATATCCGGCCAAAGTGCAGTCCTCAGAACATAAAGCTATGTAGAAAACATACTAGTGAATAAAACATAACTGCGGACGATCAAGAGTGGAGCTGGATATGAAATAGAACAAAGGGAACAAGTTAAATGAAAGGGAAATGAATAGACTAACAGACAGATCAGAATGGAAGCAGATATTAACTGTCAGAAGGATCCGGGCACATAGGGGCAGAAAGAAGTGTATACAAATGGAGACTCGGGGGAAATGAATTCTAGACCGGGCCCGATGGATCAGGTGGATCGGACCGGATGAGAAGCCTCATGTATGGGATATGACAGATAAACAGAAAACAATTTCCTCTGCGACTTTTGTATGCAACTATGTTCAATGGATGCCAAGGTTTAATGCTATTGTGAACCATTCTCAATCTCCACACTGACTCCTTCACTCACAGTCAACTATACACCGTGCTATCAAGAGTAAGGACACGAAGAGACACACTGTGCTCATTTACACAGGCAAACAAAGAGCAAGATTGTGCAAATGTTGTATTCCCTGAGTTACTGCTGTAGACACGATGATAGCTGACTGTAAGTGTGGCTTACATCACAGTTGATCACATCATTCCATCATAGGTGATCACATCACAGCTGATTGGACACCATGTAGTATTTACCCCTGTTTGCATTGGACACTACTTATACCAAGACGCTAACACATGTATTGCTCATCACCCCTTATTCCTGTTCAATCCCATATGCTTGACACATTACCATTGTCTGATCTCCGCTTGGTGTTTCTACCCTCACAGGTAGTTTCCACCAACTGAAGGGAGTCCTTGTTTGTAAAAAGTCAGGCGACCCTGTCATATTGATGCAAGAATTGGTAACAGTTGTAAGGCATCAATTGATGCAATACTCTTACAATCTATAGGCAGGTAAATATATTGCATTATGATGCATAATGCATTAATAGGCTATACATAATGCATCAGGCCTTTAAAATAGTATGGCAGTGTGATGCACCATCATGCATTGTTTCCTTCCTCCCGCCACCACATGCGCCATCCCCTTTGCATGCGCTGTATTTTCTTTGATGTGGCATTGTTGTCCATTTATAGTAACCAGTGCTAGCCTCCCGCCTCCCGCCTCCCGCCTCCTGATGCACCATGACACATTGTTTCCTTCCTCCCGCCACCACCTGTGCCATTCCCTTTGCATGCACTGTATCTTCTTTGATGTGGTGTTGTCTATTTATGGTAACTAGCGCTGGCCTCCTGCATACTGATACCTAAATGCGCATTCCTCCTGATATGCACAGTGTGTTTCTGCAACCCTCTTGACGCCAGTGACATAGTACAGAGGTACCTGTTCTGCCCGCTTGTATTTGTCGTCAAACTTCTTTATACTGTAGTCTAGCACTAGTAATATAATGCTATATACCCGTATCTATTGTTGAAGTTCCAATGATGCATCACACATCTGACCATACTTCTTAATTTTATGAAGTCCATTGTAGGAGACGATCTGGCTGCAGCCCTGTATGGCACCACTTCCCCTAGTTCGACAATGTTGCATCTATCTCCCACGGATCGTTGCGGACCATTGCACGTGGTTGCGGAACCCGCACATTCCTCACATCATCTCGCATCGCCACGCATCCCCGTCCATATCCTATCCGAGCATGTCTGCCCCCACTGGTGCGTTTCCTTCTTCATTAATCATCCCTGATCATTCGCAGGACTATTTGCATACTGTTTCCCATGCACGAGGTCGCATAGTGCTACTTACATATTACCCCCCTCTGACTTCGCGTACATATGCATTCACTTATACAGTTCCAGTTTCTTATGGACTCTGTTATATACTACTTCGCGGACTTGTATCCAGCACTTTCCTACATTCCCTCTCTCTGGTTGTGTGTTGTGGAGTCACTAGCTTAGTCTTGTCACCGGTTGCAGGTAGGCGCCAATTGGTCAATAATGTAGGGTAAAAACTAACTAGACATACTACAGAAATGGAACAGTGAATATTTCAAATTTGCAAGCCTGAAGAGCCTTGGTCTCTGGATTCAGCTCGGTCACGCACTAGGCCATACCTGTCCCAAACCGCGTTGTGCGTTCAATGATGACTTCGTCATTATAGATTCTCATGGCATGCACAAAGTATTGTTGAATTTTTGTGACTGCACTCTGGCAACAACCCATGTACAACAACTGCTGCGCATGTCACTGCTCCCTGCAACTACTGCGGACCCCAAAACAGCTGCTACGTTTCGTCTGTTAGAAGAATTTCACCTCTTGTCTTTGGAATCAAAAGTATCGGGCTATGAGTTTTATTACACCCTAATGCGGAGGTCTGATAACACAGGGATCAATCCTATCAAAGTGGGTCCTATTCCTATCCTAACACTTTGTGGGGACATTGACTTATTTCCCTTTAGGATTGATATGACTCATTCTTGAGAATGGTATGTGAATGGTGTCACCTCAAAATGCTCAAGCGATCTGGGAGAGTGCATGATCCCAACGGCATTAATGCGATGGCGGAGGGTGCATGCACTGTTATATGTACAGCCTGGGAAGAACCTACCGTCCAACTGGAGAGAGGCCCCTCCCGACAAAGCTGGTTGTATGGCCTATTTGTGGCCATCAACGCGAACTTCTGGCTGAAATGGAGAGTTGTGTCAAAAGATAGCATGGACCCTAGCCTTAGTAATGGCTGGGGATACTTTGTTGAGGAAAGTGTGTACAAGGCCTTCCTGAACAATAAATCTGATGTTAGCCAAGAGGTGAGTTTTTTTCGTAGTCGTTATTTTCTATAGTGATACCCTATTAAACAGAAGTCCACCTGCTTGAGCCACAATGCTGTAAACATGGCGGATACTAAATCAAATTGTGGCCTGGCAGCTACAGGGCTCGGAACCATTGACTGCGCCTGCCACAACATGAAGTTACCGACAGCAGCTGGGGACCTCCAGAAAGGAGAAAGGTAAGTTTGTTACGCTTCAGACTTAGGCGCATCGAATTAACTACATCTAGGTACATAAATATGGATTATTTGTTTTTCTCGGCCCTTCACCATATGACTGTCGATATTCTCAACATGTCGTACAACATTGCTTGCCAGTGAAATAAGAATCTATGGCACCGCATGATGTCGTTTCCCCCTTCCATGCAGCTGAACCACAACAACAACAAGATCACATTCTTTGTCCCCAAATTCCATCTGCCAGCTCATATTCAACAGTGTCAAACGAGATTTTCATTCAATTTTACGCCTGGTGTTGGACAGACAGACAGAGAAGCCCCTGAGCAGGGGTGGGCGAATATCAACCCTGTAGCGTCGAGCACCAAAGAGATGGGCCCAGGCGCAAGATGGGACATGCTGGACGATTTTTTTGGGGATTGGAATTGGAGGAAGATTACTAATCTATGTGAGTTATTTTTACAGCGAGAGGCGCTACATACTGATGCATCACTAATGCATGAATAGGTCACACAATGTTGCGCAAGATGAAAGATGCCTTACCCAAATTATCGGAATATGAAGCGGCTCTGGACGACCTTGAGGAAGGGCTGAAGGAAGAATACTCGGAAGCGTTGAGCAGGTGGAAAGAGGAGGTCGAGGCATGGGAGTGTGATCCCTCCCAGCTGAACCCATATGAACGAAGTGTGGAATGTGAGTACGGTGTTATTTGTGTGTAGTATCTAATGTCACATCACACAGGTATCACCCTTGCCTCCGTGCATCTTGAACTCACAGGAGAGGAGGCATTGGAAACAGAACTTGATGGCTCCCGTGTGCTGCATGAAGATTGTTCACCTAGTACGATTAGCAGTGGACTCGAACTTGAAGAACAACAGTAAGTGATATTGATATTCAGCTGAATGAATATTTACTAATAAAATGCTTCAGACTACGTCTTGCAGCTGAGAAGGCGGGTCTGGGCATTCATGCCACAGATACCTAGGCATTGGCACAGGTAAACCCGCTGTGGGGACAACAAATCTGCTGAGTAGCAGTAGGTGTTGGGTCTTGCTGCCTAGCTGCTATGCCTTGAGAGACAATGTAAGACCCAGGCTTTCTTGACTAGGGAGTGCTCAAGCAGGGAGAGAGAGAGAGAGAGAGAGAGTGTGTGTGTGTGTGTGTGAGGGAGGGTGTCACTCCAGACAATGAGGCTAGAACTTGGTATCAGGAGCAAACTAGTGAGCTAAGAAGCCACAACCAGAGAAGCTACAAACTGGGGAAGCTACTACTTAACCCTAGAAGGGGAGCTACCAGAATATGAACTGAATACTGCTGATGAGTGGAAGTGTAGGGCGAAGATTTGATGATTAGGTAAGCAGTCAAATGCCAACATAAACAAAGGAAAGGGGTAAGTAAGGCTAGGTAGAAACTGTCAATACAAGGCCACAGGGAACTAGTTCCCTACACCGCGGGTATCCAGACCTCGACCCGCACCCATACCCGCAATGTACCCATACCCGTGTACCCAAGGGTACCAGGGGGTACGGGTCTTCGTGTGGATCGGAGCGGGTACAGCGGGTATGGTACCCATGAGGGGTAAACCCGCGGTATACATTCAAATCTAGCTACTAGACATGCGAGAACTACACAATGATATCATCCCAGCCCTCATCCAACTCCCGCTCTTCTCCTTCGAGGTCAGGCTTGCATGTCACAGCAGTAACATCCTTGTCTTTCACCAGACCAAGGAGACTCCAACTTTCAAGGCAAAGAAGAGCTTGTGTCGTTTGTGCCGAAAGTCTTGAACACACGTGAGAAAGAATGAGCCGTCCGCAAGAAAAAATGTGCTCGACGTCAACAGACGTTGCTGGAAAGCCACATTACAAACATCGAAGATTCACGTCAGAATAAAAACAAACTCACCTGGAATTGACAGGTAATCTAGGGCCATGCGAGAGAGGCGTGGGTACATAGCGCGATGTTTGTGCCACCAAGCCAGTACATCACCGACTTTTTCAACATCAGTGCTTAAATATTTGTCAAGCTTGTGTGATATGACTTGAGGTGCAGCCAGTGTTGGGAGTGAGTCGAAGATTTTCAATGTCTTGTCAATGACATTGTGAGCATCAATCTATGGCAACATTTAACAGCAATTGATTAGTTAAATAATGAGGGACACAGAGACATGAAACTTACCTTGTCACCAGCATTGACACCCTGAGCAACTGTTTGCACAGCATATGACCGGTCATACACCTCACACATGAGATGTTCAGCCGTGGTAACCCACTCATTCTCCCAGCCTGCATTCTGGAAGTATTGCAGTTAGTGCTGGGGATGAAGCACTGCCGGTGAAAAAAAAATATGAAGTTAGCATCATCATAAGAAGGAAGACTTGACAAGAGCATACCCATAGCCACAAGGTATGTTTCGGAGGTATCAGTGAGCAAATAGTATCTGTTGAGGGTTCTTTTTGCCAGTTTCAATGCCGCACGAATGGCAGGGTCAAGGACGTGAGCGTTAAGGATACCGTTGGTGAAGGTTGTGTCAATATGGTCCATCGCTGGGATGACCATCACAAGATTGGGAGTTGATCGCAAGAAGTATTGGGTGGCATGCTTGAGGATCTGTAGAAGGTCAGTCACAGCTTGTGTAATGTGTGACGTGTCACTTACCTTCAGAACATCTCGCAGCTGTGTCACAAGTGTCCACGCGTGATCATCTAATTCATACACTCCAAGTCCCAACTTACGCTTATCAGTCATCGCATCAATCGCTTTGCGGTGATCAATCGCAAACTCCAACATATCGAATGTGGAGTTCCAACGGGTTGACACATCACACGGCATGATCCTGGATCCAAGTCCTAGTTCCTCAGTAGCATCTTTCCATGCAGGGAGAAGGAGTGTAGTAGAGTGGACAATCTTGAAGGCGAGTTTGCGCAGCTGGTGAGTGGATTAATTTTTCATGTCTTTAATCATGTATAAACTCAAACTGGCCTTTACTAGTGTCAATCTAATGGGCCAAATGTTTGCTTCCAATGCAGTGCGTTCATGTGCTGTCAGCAGGTCTATTTTGTCGACCAACCCATCCTCATTGTCAACATCCTCTGCATCCGGGTCACCATCCCCGTTCTCTGCAATTGTGGCTTCATCCTTGCTCCTCATATCTCTCGCCATATCCGAGTCAAGTGCAAGTGACTCTGCATCAGTGGGAACATCTTTGGCCTTCGGTAAGTCAAACTGCTTTATTAACGATTTCGCCATGAGGTTGATTACATGCAAAAAGCATTGTGTTCGTGATGTGGGCCCTCCGAAGTGAGCTATGAGGTCGGCAAGCTCAGTCGTGAGTGTGTCATTAGAGCTTGCATTGTCGGCCGTGATGCTCAGTATCTGCAGGATGGTAAGCAGCTCTACTGTGAAGCGCTGTCATCTACTCAATGCCAGCACTGTAAAGCGCTGGCACCAACCCTCCTTCGCCAATGCCAACACCAACCCCCCTTTGTATAAGCACCGTCATTGTGAAGCGCTAAGCGCTGGCTAAGCAGCTGTACTGTGAAGCGCCATCATCTACTCAACACCAACACTGTGAAGCGCTGGCACCAACCCCCCTTTGCCAATGCCAACACCAACCCCCCTTTGTACAGTACGCATCATGGTGAGTGGTACTGACCTTGTCAGTTATTCCAAAGTCGGCTAAAATTTTAGCAAAGGCCTCTGCAAGATTGGCACCAGAATGTGACTGACTTGCCGTCAGTCTCAGGGTGATGTGAAGCTAATCGAGCACACCCACCTGTGCAACTTCAACAACATCAAGAACCATGGCCAGAGGTTTGCCCTGGTGTTCAAGGTGCACAGAGACCGCCACAAAGGCCTTATGATTAGGTGAGGTCCATGCATCTGTCGTGAAGTTGAGTTCACCATCATATTCCTTTCAGATTTTTAGTTTTTTTTTGTGATGTTCGACAATGGTGTGCATCACCTGCAGCATTCGTGTGATCCGTTGTCGAACATTCGCGAATACAAGTTTCACATCGCGTGACACCGTGGAAGGTGAAGGTAGGTAGTATTCAGGACGCCCCATCTTCATCAACGACTGAAATCCTCGGTTGCTGACAGTCTCAAATGGTTGTAGGCTTTCCGAGACCCAACGCACGATCTCTGCCCTTTGGCAATGTGTCAGTAGCGTGTTCATGTACATACTAGTGAGTACTTACTTGGTTTCAGTCTTTGTGTGTTGCCTATGTGAATAGGTCACTTTACCCTTAGATGTTCTTTCGAAAGAGGACGTGATAGTGCCGGTGTAGGAGACGATCTGGCTGCAGCCCCGTACGGCACCATTTCCCCTCACTGGACGAAGTCACGCATACCTTCCACAGGCCGTTGCGGACCATCACACAAGGTTGCGGAATCCTCGCACTCATCGCATCGCAACGCACTATCCGTCCATGTCCTGTCTGCATCCGTCCGTCCTCACTGGTGCGTTCTCATTCTTAGTTAGTCATTCCTAACCGTTCGCAGGGCCAGTTGCATATCAGTTCCCATACACGAGGCCGTGTACCATTACTTACATGTATCTCCTTCCGACTTCGCTTGCATATGCGCCCGCTTATATGGTTCCGGTTTCTTACGGACTCTGTTATATACTACGTCGCAGACTCGTACGGACTTCACTTTCCTACATTCCCTCTCTCTGGTTGTGTGTTGCGGAGTCACTAGCTTAGTCTTACCTTGTCATTCCTTGCTTGAGCAATCACTTGTTTGCCTTCTCATCCCGCGCGAACGCTCGCATCGCCATTGACAGTTGACTATTGCTAGTCCTAGTTGAGTTCCTTTGCAAAGCGGTTTCTGCACGTCTTCGCATATACCTGGTACCTAGTTTGCTCTACCTGATTACCTGTTCTGATACCTGGTACCCTACCCGTTTCGCATACCTGGTACCCTACCCGTTCGCATACCTGGTACCCTCTAGACATTCACTTGTTTCTCCGCATCTGCATACCTCGCATCTCCGCATCTGCATACCTTGTATCTCCGCATCTGCACACCTCGCATCTCCACATACCTCGCATCTCCGCGCATTCTCGCATCTCCGCACCTCCTCACGTACACAGCCGTTCTGTCTTCAGCGCATCACTTCCTTCTTCACTGTTCCCCTCGCTCATACTTGAGGAACTGCTCTCAGAGCTATCCCCTTGGGTCGACTACTATTCTCGCACCCAGCAGGATCGGTACGCTATCACTATAGCGGACTTCTACGATTTCTCCCACACCGGATTTCAGTAAGTTTTTGATGACGCCTTCACATGCTGCTGCTGCTGATTTAGTCTCTTGTGCAGCATCATATGCCTCTGGCCCCCAGCAGCTCTTGGCGTGCTTGGCCATGTTGCTCGTCAACTTTGCATCGCCCTTGTCGAGGTAGCGCCAAATGCGCTGTTTGCAACCCTTCCCCATGCACTGGAATACATGGGAGCGCCACCCGAGCCAATGTTTGCATCGCAGATAATGGGCTTTGTGTTTGACAAAGCTCACTGTATCACATCCTGGGGAGAGGTTTGCAATGAATATAAAGAGTTGGAGCGCTTGCGGTACATCTTACCTTGCTATGTTCCATTTATGATTGCATCGGCAACGCTCACGCCAGATACCCTACAAGATGTGCAGAGGTTGCTTCATATGCATTCGGAGAATCTCTTGATGGTCCATATGTCCACGGATCGACCAAATATCAAAATCTGTGTCCGCAAAATTAGATATTCTCTCTCGTCATACGTGGACCTGGGATTCCTCGTACCTACAGGCTGGACACCAGGGGATCAAGTACCCCAAAAGTTCTTCATCTTCTTCAATAGCATCCAGGACGCAATGGGAGCTGCAAAGTACTTGCAGAGTTGCCTTCCACCTGAACTGCGAGAGAAAATCAAATGGTTTAATTCAGACATGACATCAAAATTCAAGGAAGCTGAGGTCGACAACCTCGTTACTGGAGATACATGGGGACTCTGTACGACAGAGTCCTTTTGAATGGTGAGTCGTTATGGTCGTGTGGACTCTCAATCAACATTGACCACTCTGAAAGGGAATGGACATACCAGATATTATCCTGGTCATCCACATCAGGAAAATGTGTACTTGCAATTATAGCTCCTAATAGCTCCTAGTAGTATCTAGGAGCTATAATAGCTGTTATAGCATAAATGCCAATTATTGGCAAGTCCCTTCTATAGCCCTCATAATAGCGGCATATTTTTTATAATGGCTATAATTGCTCCCAGTAGCTATAATGGACAAGTCAAAAAAATTTCAATGACCTTGGCATTATAGCTCTTAGTAGCTATTTGTTGGCATTATGACACAAAACAGAAAGTGAAAATTCAAGTATATTCATACTAACTAATACATGGGCGTATAATACTAACTACAATATCTAAGAGATCTTACCAAAAAGTCAAAATCTTGAATTTTGAGGAATACTAGTAGAAGAAGAAGGAAGGGAGATAGCTAGCAAAAGAGGGTTAGAGAGAGAGAACCGGAGAGAGATAAAAAAACATACCAAAAGCCACAACAGGAGCAGGTGTAGGAGTGAGAGCAGGAGCAAGAGCAGAAAGAAGAGTGAAAACAGGTGCAGGTGCAGAGAGCTGGAGAGAGAGAGGAGAGTGAAAAAGAGGAGGGGCAGGAGCAGGAGCAGAGCCTGAGTATCAGAGAAAAACAAAGGAAAGAAGAGTGGACTCACCAAATGACAAAAAAGATCAGAAATTGCCAAGGGAAGAGCGTGAATGAGAGCAAGAAAGAAAGAAAAAAACATTAGAAAAACTCACAAAAAAGACCTATGCTTGCTCACTGTTGATGGGCGGGAAAGTAACCCAGTTACTTTAGCGCCTCCCGCCCTCCCGCTCACTGTTTCCCACAGTGCCTACAGTTATCAGTGAAGAGAACAAAATGAAACCAAAAGGTAAGAAAGAGAAGAGACGTCAGACATTATTCATGTTTGTTTGTGTTTGTGCTTATATCATCACAATTGCAAAAATTCATCCAAGTCCTTTTGATTAAGCCAAGAATAAGGAACGACTAGGGTAAACCGTGGGAAAGTTTTCAACCAAAATGAAAGTTATAGACATTGTTAAGGGAAGTCCATCCATAGTCTCATGACGTCCATAGGGTAAGATCCTAGTGAGTTATTAGCAAAATACTAGAAAGTGATGTGTTCAAGAAAGTTCAGGCACACAAGTCATGTGACCATATTTTGCTTATGAAACTATGATTGCTTAATAGTGACTAGGATTTCGAATGATAAGGAATGACTAGGGCAGATCGTGGGAAATTTTTCAACCAACTAATATTTGGTGTGCCTGAACTTTCTTGAACACATCACTTTCTAGTATTTTGCTAATAACTCACTAGGATCTTACTCTATGGACATCATGAGACTATGGATAGACTCCCCTTCACAAGGACTACAACTTTCATTAGTAATTGATAGTAGTATAGTATATTCACTTCAAGTGAAAAAATTTCATGACATCTGGTAATAGCATTTAGCAGCTCTTGGCAGGTCTCAGTAGCTCTTAGCAGGTCTCAGTAGCTACTTGTAGGAACAAATACCTGTTATGGCAAAAACACATTTTCCTGATGCAGTGGCGAGCGACGTGCAGCTTGTCGACAGTGTGGCAACATTTCGGACGTGCCATCAGAAATCGTGCACTGCAAGGGACAGTGTCATTGTTTGCCGAGAAAGAACACTTTGATGATGTACGTGAAGAGAAGCCGAAGCGTCAGCAGAACAAAAAAAGGAAAGCAGCAGACACACCACCGAACCAGCGAGCTGCAAAGCAATGAGTCATTGATGAGGGATCAACTGTCCCTGTCCCACCCCCTACTGGTGCTCAAAGTACTGAGCCAGACGGCAATATTGTGACGGGTGCGGGTGATAGTGTGCTGAATGATACCTTGGGAAATGCGAGTGTAAGCGATGCGCAGCTCAAAGAGTTGATGAAACCAAACACGGAAGTTGCCTCGAAGCAGAAGAAGGAAAGGGAGTTGGATCCTGCAATGGATTGGCTCATTAATGCACACTTGTGGGGGATTGGATGTCGCCATAAGGTGTTTGACTTACATTTTGATAATGTGTCTGCTCTAGTGGGTGAGAATGTTTTCATAATCCGAACCCCTGTGTAATTGACTCACTTCAATTGAATAGATCACCTTGCATGTGACCAAACAAATTACGGGTGTTCTTGTTGCGCTCCCATGACTCCTGACGTGTGCTGTGACATCCATCACCCGTCCGCCTTCCTGTTATTCGACACTCACATTCCACAACCACCAAAACTTCCCAACCGCTCTCGTCTCCCTAACTACGCTATGGGCCCCAAGGAGTATGAGCTGTGCGAGGCACTAGAGGATTGGAGAGAAGAGAAGATGGCAGAGAAATATGGGCATTCTCACCTTATCGATATCGATCCGGCTATCATCATGGCAGATTCAGTTCTGGATTGCCTTGTCAACTGCGCACATCATGAGAAGATCAGGACCATTGAAGACCTTCGCAAGGAAACTCATTGGTCATCTGCTGACAAATTTGGCAGTGAAGTTCTTGCCATCATACATCACATCATTCCTGTCAAAGTGATCGTACGGGCAGCCTTGACCAACGCTCCCTTGCAGCGCGACCCTCTTTCAACAACTTCTAACCCACCAAGGGCTGGGAACGTCGCCCTTCCATCAACTGTTTCGGATGTAAAGAAGACGAATAGATGTAGTGCTTGCCAACAGGAGGGCCATAATAGTACATATTGTTATACGTTCTGCAGTAAATCTTCTGGACTTACGTTTTCGACTTATCTTTTCACCAGGGCACAATCGCATTTGTCCTTTGCATCCCGTACGCAACACGACTCGAACATCTTCTACTGAGAAGGAGAATGTACATATTTTCACACAGACGTACTATTGTCGATGACTGATCTCAACATGTTCTTCATAGACATTACCAATTAATACAGCGCAACACTCATAATTCTACTGTAACGTCCTCGATCAGCGCATGTTCATCTCGACCGTCGTCCATGTCCACATCCATAGCTCCCTCTTCCACCCCGTCCACTACATCTACTCCATCACCGGCGCTCATCAATTCCTGTCCCTTTGCAAGGAGGTCAGGGACCCTATGGTGACTCTTTCTTCCACGTATCACTTCGTTTGCGGAATGCCCCACCATGTATGTACATAGCGCTTGAAATGTTTTATCCATGTTTGATTCACCATGCTGTGTTGTGAGGTTATTATGCAAGAAATTGCTTTGAAAATTACTGTGCAAATTACGGTAAATTTGCACCAGTGGTGATTCCAATATGATGTGTTCTACTGTGCGATTCGACCCCTTGCCTCCGTTGATCACCTGTCACTCACATCACTTCACCATCTTCACAGCAATGAGGTCCGTTCACGCACCTTTGTGAAGAGATTGTTTAGCTCTATGCACCAGTCAACCCCACGCAATTTACCCTTCTTTCCTGTGGGTTTGATAAGGATATGATAACGAACCGCGTGTCTGCAACAATTGTAAGTCCACGTCTCTGTTTGATCGCACTTGACTTACTTTAGCCCTTCAGGATACACAAAGTGCACATTGCACAAGAACTCCAACATTGTATTGGCGTACTTGTGTTTGCTGGTCGCTTTGAACATCAGGATCCATGTAACAAGGCAAGTCTCCAGTCGACCGATATCACCGATGTTCATCGCATATGACAACTCTTCAAACAGAAGTACATACTTGTTTAGAAGGAGGCCATTTTCATGTTGCTGGTCACGCTCCGCTGCTGATTTGTTCCGCATACGTCGAATTTTGTGATCAGCGACATAATCCCGTGCAAGTGAGTCTGCCATCGCTTGTAGATCTTCGTATGACGGCTCTGATGCTGCAAACACCTCAAGATCCACATAATTCATGCGTTTTCTGGCTTCGATCCTCCAACAATCAAGACGATGGCATATGCCATCATAGCCAATCAACTGATGCATCCGGCAAAACCCTGGCTTCGACCCATAATGGCCTGTCTCCTTGGGACGCAACACGCCCATGTCTCGCATGAGACTTGTCTCATCAAGATGCGCTGCACTTGTTTGCATAAATGTTCACCATATGGAGTCTGCAGCCGCCATCTTCAAATGGAACATTCCTGGGACAAACACAACATGTTGAAATCGATCCCAAGGTGAGTTTTCAATTGCACGGTGCTGCTGTACCACTTGCAGTCGTTTACCTGTGCCCAGGTTGCCATGAAACATAACGACATACTCTGAGATATCAGGGATCTCAGGATCATCGAAGCTATTAGGTTCCGCGATCCCACCTTGCTCGAGTAAGTTGATAACACTTTGTATATTTCCGGCCACAGTAGAGTTGCTAACATCCATTGCTGATGCAGCCATAGTAGGTGTTTTAACGACGGGGATGCCCTCAACAAGCTCCGGTTCACGCAGCCAGTCTTTAAACTGCGTGAAGTATGGCGGTCCATATGTTATGAGGTCGGTAAGAAACTTCCAGGAATTAAAGTGGTCGCGACATGTAAGTCCTGATAGATTTGGTGTGTCTGGTTGAAGGCTGAGCAAGTCCTTCCACCCCCGTTTCGGCAACGCTTCCGCTCAAAGGTTGAGAGACGACTTCAGCCATAGCTCCTCAGAACATCTGAGATCTTCTTGTGAAGTGCAGTGCTGCAGGGGGAACATTAAGCCGGATGTAAGATGTTTCAGTGATTCAGTCGAGTTTTCGATCTTGTGCTCATGAGTTTTCAGGTCGACGTCAAAATTGTCATACGCATAGGTAGCGAGGAGCGATTGTCCGAGCGAGCGGAGTGTGCGGTGAGTTTGCGCCGATAATGAGTGTGTAGCTGTGAAGATTGCATTGACAGACACAGAAACTCCCATTCGTTTGAGCATCTCAATCACCTTTTGTGGGGTGTGCGTGGACTGCAGGAACATCCCCACCAAGCTTTGCAAGGTATTGGATCTCTGGTTTGTGCTTCTCATCATTATACTCAAAACTGTGACTTTTCTCTGTAGATTAACCAAATGTCAGTGATTTTAAAGGCTGACAGGATTAGTACACACCAGCAAAGCTTTGGCTTTCCGCTGATTCTCGAGACTGGATTCTGCATCATTGGTGAGTCCGGAAATGATTCCTTCGAGATCTCCTTCACCAAGCTCCTCCCAATAAGCTTCTTCGTCACTATCCATGCCTGCCACGAGCTGATGCTCATTGCGCTCTTTTACGGCACCAGTTTTTCGCTGCATTCTTGCGGACAACATTGTATTGAGGAAGTCCCATGTTACAGGTGCGAGTTTTTCCATGTCTTTAGCCAGTTCCTCAATACTGAAATCCTCTAATTGCTCTGGTGCTGTATGTACCACATCGAAGTGATAACCACTCTCCTTTGCCGACAGCACCACCATTTTGTGCACACAAATGTCCTTGACGAGATCCATAGCCCATTTAAGCTCAGTTCTCGGAGATTCCTCTGCACTCGTCGAAAGAGCATCAACAATTTGATGTCTGTTGTGTAGGATATCTTTGACAGCAATATGATTGATATATTTCTTGTTGGCAAGCAGCTCCAGCAGAAAGTGTGACACTGAGATTCCAACGAGCTGAAGGTTGTCGAGGACATCGTCTATCGGTGCCCTGGATGCCATACTACTAGTAACACTGATTTCAATATACCACAATAATATACATATACCCTATACAATTTAATACATTTTCAGACTCCGTTTGACACTATCGAGGTGGCTGACATTTGTTTACAAATGTTTTGTGCCAGCTGCTGCTGGAGAGGTTGAGGGATAAGGTTATGCTGGGTTTGAATAGTCTTAGTCATGTGATCTATCAAGGCAACACTAAAATTATTCGTAGACCGCCCTTGAACCTCTCCAGCTGCGGTGGGTACGAGCCTGGCTCACAATACCCTCCGCTCCCTACACTCTAATCTCTGTGCGCAAACTGCTGTCTTAAAGTACAAGGACCGGAACCTCCGTGGTCAAGGCGCTAACACCAGAGCACGTAACACACTCAAAGGGATCTATGGAAGGATCGAGGCAGCATTGAGCCAATATCAGGATGCACGCAAGGCACTGGTAGTTCTTGCTCCCCTCATCAAGGAGACAGGCTGGCAGTGCTCTCTGTGCCCGCTCAATCGTGAAGATATCCGGGGAATGTCAGATCTTCTGTGGGGCCAGACTGAGGGAAGGCGTAAGTTGTCTTGGATTTGGAATATGCGGGGCACACATGGAGATGAGTTGGACAATGACAGATCTATGGAAGGTATGTGCACTTACGGATTCATTACCCCGCCCCATATCTCACTTCAGCGCAGATCTTCCAGACATGAAAATCAAGTGGTGCAAAGCCAGGGCACGTGCAATGCAGTGGAACGAGGAGGTTGAGTTGTTACAGGAGGAGATGCAGAGGATCTTACAATTCTTCAACTGGCAAGCCACGTCTTGGTGCGAGCGCGCAAATCAGAGCTGGCCCGAGGGTCCTGCAGAAAGAGAAGGCAAGATCGCATATGCTCGGCGCCAAGCAGCTTTGCATTGTGCACTGTCAGTCACATGTCGTTCCAGTTGGGAAGACACATGCGCATTCATAGACCACTTCCACGCTGATCTAAATGCTCTCAGTCTGGGACATCATTAACAAGTTTATATCCATTTGGCATGTGTAGTGTACAGTATCATAGCTACACAATTGAATATACAATAGGGGAGCTCAAAGTTGAACGCCCAACACCCAAGCCCAACGCCCAACGCCCAACCTCGTGACTGAAATTAGGTATACCTAGAATAAATAGAAGTAAATATGGAGTAAAGCCACTGATGAGATAAGCTCCTTACCTAAACCTTGTCGCGCGAAGCGCCGAAACCTTCGCCAACTGTCTCCCCCTAATCCTCAGCATTTCTAAACCTTTTAAGCCTTTTCATCGTACCTAAACCTTTTTATACCTAGGAGACCTTGCTTTTTCATTCCTAATCCTGTTCAGTTATCCCTCATTAGACTTTTGCCACATGCTCACACAATAAAATCTATGACATGGGTTATGATTAGGGTTAGGAATAGCATTTTTTAAGTATTGAAAGGTTAGGAATAGAATATGAAAAGGTTTAGGGTGTGAAAAGGTTTAGAAATGCTGAGGATTAGGGGGAGACAGTTGGCGAAGGTTTCGGCGCTTCGCGCGACAAGGTTTAGGTAAGGAGCTTATCTCATCAGTGGCTTTACTCCATATTTACTTCTATTTATTCTAGGTATACCTAATTTCAGTCACGAGGTTGGGCGTTGGGCGTTGGGCTTGGGTGTTGGGCGTTCAACTTTGAGCTCCCCTAATGCATCTGTTGAAGGGGTGGGAGGATACAAAGAGCGGGAGGGATGCATCAACGAAGAGTGGGAGGGATGCATTAACAAAGAGCGGGAGGGATGCATGAACAATGGGCGGGAGGGATGCATCAACGAAGAGCGGGAGGATGCATCAATGAAGAGCGGGAGGGATGCATGCATGGATGCATCAATGAGGGGTGGGAGATGCATCATTAAGCAGCAGGGGGATGCATTAATTGAAGGGAGGGGATGCATTAATTAGCAGCAGGGGGATGCATCAATTGAAGGGAGGGATGCATCACATCACTGGAGGGGGCACACATCACACATGTCTTAGGACTGCAGTCTGTAGCATTGTTGCATCAAAGTAGTGTTACAGTTGTAAGGATTCATGCATAACTTTGACAGGAACCTGTGAAAAAGTAGCAACAACATACCTAAATCCACAAAACCCACAGGCTCACTGTCACTAGAGGAAGCCCCCAGGGTTCCTCAAACATTTTAACTTCAGGGGTGAAACTCACCCAAACAAAATTAAAAAAACTCGCAAGTCGTACGAATATTAAGTGTAGTTTTAGTAAGCTGCGTGACGACGAACGATGCGTGAAAATAGTTGATTGCGTACGTGTGCAATAAATGTGATCGACGCGAGACAATGGTGCAATGACAACACAACAATAGCAATATGCAAACGATGTTGTCTTTCGAGTAGAGTTGTGACGTGCAAGGCGCGACAAAGGACGGAAGCAGCCGAGCCAATTTAATAATAGAGACAAAGTTACGAAGCTATAAAATCAATACATTTCAGCGTTCAAAAAGGTTCGGACGCGTTTGGGACGCGTTCAAGGAATGCTGAACACTGAACTGGACCGTGGACCGGTTCATGAAAAGTCCGGTTCGAACCGCGGTTCAGAACCGAACCTCCGCATTACTACAGCGACAAGGAGGGGATAAGCAACAGAAGCGATTGTCTGAAGAAACTGCGGAAATCTGTCAGGCATGACTCTGCGAGTCACTATGTGTTGCTTACCGGGCTCCAATGAACATCTGGACAGACTGGCTAAGCATCTAGATCACGGTTGCAGCAATCACGGCGGGTGAGTACGTTTTCGCCAACGTGCACCAGTAGACTCACCTTCCCACCAGAAGGATAATCAAACACATTACTCCACTGCGTCAACGACTGCAGCCCGTCTGTTCCGTGTTTAGTATATAATTTTTAAAACCACGCAGTCACCTACTCATCATACAAGCTACAAACAAATTAGGATATGTTTGAAAATGACTCGAGGTATAGAGCTCACCGTCATAACAATATGTATAGGATGTCTTCTGTTGGCATTCTTGAAACATAACAAATCAATCACGTCCAGAAGCGTCACGTCGATGTATTCATGGACTTCGGGGTCGTCGCGGTGTTGAGCCACTGTTGACTCATAACGTGGGATGGGGATCTGGCGTCATGAAAAATTGGCACCTGCAGCCTAAGGAATGAGGATCGTCAGTGAACGGATGCATATCTGAGAGGGACATTTATGACGATACAGTGTTGATACAGCGGCATTTGTGCGGACAGCGATGTGACACGAAATGGTGGCAGCGCAGGTGTACTTACCCAGCACAACATAGTGATTGGAATCCTCCTGTAGCGTTGGCATTAACCCCCGCCAGCATGCAAAACTAGGTACAAAATAGGTACATACTGTTGAAAATATAATTATCGGTTCGGGGTTCGGAACGGTTCGGGACGTGTGGGTGCGTGAAATTTTTGCATGCACGCGCGACATCTGTACAGCCTATGATTTACGCGTACACAGCCATAGTATGATAGTATTACCACCTTGGTAGAAAATCAGGAAATCATATCAGATAACCCTCCGGATTCGCACAGATTCGCACCTTCACTCCATGCATCCACTATTTATCGCATAAAAACCTACGACAAATACAATCTAAGCTGAGCGCTAAATGGTTTTCGCGCTTGCTGCTGATAATTATAAATCAACCACCATCTCGAAAACCATGGGTCCAGAAGTGGCTGAAACTCTAGCCAAGGTTGAACGATCTTCGGACAGAAATTCTTGATGGCCCACAGTGTGGGGACCCTGCCAGGGTTCCATGCTGCCACAGTCCAAGTCTTGTCCTCATCAGCAATTTCAATCTGCGAGTTATCGTGGTTTTCAAGGATGTAGTTGCCCGGGCCTTTAAGGGACTGACATATGTTTAAAAGCGTCACTCTACTCATCTGCATATCAAATAACATGGTCTCTTCAAACGAATACTTCCCTGTCGCACTGGTAAGCTTGTGTACGACTAATTGTGTACTGAGCTAACATGTTTCATCCATCCAGGTTGGCATTTCCGCGGAGCTCCCAAGTGGTCCTCATGGAACAAGCAACCTTGACTATCAATCGTTCTTTGACTTTCTCATGAACGAGCACCAAGCCTACGAGAAAATCCCGGCCGATAGGTTCAACATAGATGCGTGCGTCTGTCTTCTTTAGCAAATCCCACCCGTCAATTACTGACCGCGTGCCCAGTCTTGAGGGAGTGAACATCGGTGAAGTGGCCACCGCACATGGCGCATTCTTGAAAAATCTAGAATTATTCGATCCTGTCGAATTCGGAATCAGTAGCAAAGACACTAGGATGATGACGATTGGAACGCGAAAGCTCATTGAGCTGTCGTTCCTGGCATTATTGGACTCTGGCATTGATTATCGAGGAAGAAATATCGGCACTTACATGTCGAGCGTCGCCCATGACGTTTGGATGATTGCCGGCGAGGTTGGTGATACCTGTCTTGTGTCTTGCTGACTCACGCCTAGTTTCTCAGCATGAAAATGAAGCCCGCGGTGCATTGTCAGGTTCCCCTGCAATGATCGCCAATCGTGTGTCATACCACCTGGACCTACGCGGACCTTCCATCCCCATCGACACTGCTTGCAGCTCTAGTCTTTCTGCCTTACATCTCGCTATTCAGGCCATACGCAATGGGGATTGCGAAGCGGCGCTTGTGGGTGGTTGTCAATTGAATCATAGGCAAGGATTTCTTTTCAGCAGTATTTTAAAATTTGACGGTTGAAACGCCTCCATGTTACTAGGTTTATGGATTGGCTAACGTACAGTCAAGCTGGGATACTTGCACCAGATGGTAAATGTAAACCCTTCGACGCCTCTGCTAATGGGTGAGGCAAATTTTGAGTCCGTATGAGTCATGTCCAATAATTCTTTCAAGATTTTCTCGGGCAGAGGGTGCTGTCGTTGTGGTCATTAAACCGCTTGACAAGGCTCTCCTCGATCATGACCACATATATGCTACTGTACGTTGTTCTCCAGATGGGATATATGTATCGGTTCTACATTTTCCACAGGTTCTAGGCACCGGCATCAATTCGTCTGGTTCATTGGCTCCTGCAAACTCTCCTGTCGCCTATGCTCAAAGGGATGCAATGCTGAGAGCCTTCAAGCAAGCTGGCCGCCAGCCACACGAAGTCGATTTCGTCGAGCTTCATGCCACAGGCAAGTTCCTGAATCTAGTCCGTAGGATTATTTAAACGTGTATGACTCTAGGGACTGCTTCCGGCGATCCAACGGAAGCAAACTGGGTTGGAGAGAGTTTCTTGAAAACTGATAACAGGGAGCTCCTTATAGGTAGCGTGAAAGGAAACCTAGGGTATGTTATCAGAATTGCGACAATCAGCTTGGTCTCACTTTGCTCCACCCAGTCACCTCGAAATTACAGCGTTTCTTGCGTCACTGTGCAAAATTTGCTCCATGTTTGAATCAGGAATAATCCCTCCCAATGTCAATCTCCTCAACCCTAATCCGGCCATTCGTTGGGAAGACTTCCATCTTCGCGTCGTCTCATCACCAACAACGTTGCCTTGTCAATCTGCCACTGGACGCTCTCTGATCTCGTTAGCCGGCTCTGGAATCGGCGGTGCCAATGGTCACTGTGTTGTCGAGGGTCCTCCTACAACCAATCCTGTAATACCGTTCTGGCGGTCAGATGTCGTTCGTCCACCTTGCCTTTTGGTGGCGGGCGGCCTTTCTCCGCGTTCAACAGTTGCCGTAGGAGAGTCTATACAGGCCATAGACAGTGAAACATTACCTTCCGTAGCGACGACCCTAGGACGTCGGTCCAGGTCTACGCCTTGGCGTTCTTATGCGGTTACTTCGTCGAATTCTCCTCCTCGTTTTACCGAGCCGGTTCTTGCTCCTCGCACTCCCCCACTCGTGTTTGTGTTTTCGGGACAAGGCCCACAGCATTTTGAAAGTGAGACATTATCCCAATCATTTCATGATGTGATGCTGATTATTTTCGTCAGTGGGGAGAGAGTTCTTCAGCTCATGCACTGTCTTCAATAGGAGCATACTTGAAATGGACGAAGTACACAAGCGTACAACTGGATTTTCACTCATCGCACGGACTGGTCTTTTCACTCAACAAGCTCCTATTGCAGAAGTACTCGGCGATATCTGGCCTATTTCGGTGACTCTTCCTGCTCTAACGATGCTTCAAATCGCAATTTTCGACTCTCTTGCGAGTCTTGGGATGAAGCCTGATGCGGTCGTGGGTCACTCTGCAGGAGAGACCGCATTGTTATACGCATCTGGAGCAGGCTCCAAAGCCATGGCTGTGGAGCTCGCAATTGCGCGTGGGCGGGCTTTGGCAAACGTCGAAGGCGCAATGGCGGCAGTTGCATGCTCCCCTGAACATGCCCAGAAAATTATATCCCAGATGTGCACCGAACAGGGGAAGGTCGATTTGGATATTGGCTGCTATAACACTCCCGACGCCATCACTCTATCGGGATCATCTGCGGATATCGACCTAGCAGTCCAGCGCGCAAAGGCTGCGGGATTTTTGGCAAAGCGATTAAATACCACCATTCCTGTGCATTCCAAACTGATGGAAGCTGGTCGTGACGAATTTATGCGACTGGTAACGGACATATTCGATCGCTATCCTTCCCAGCCGCCTCAAATACCAACATATTCCACTGAAAGCGGTATGTTGAAATACGACCGATTCAACGCAGAATATTATTGGTCCACTACGCGTGGCCCAGTTCAATTCACAGGAGCAATCCAGCGTATCATTCACGACATTGGTTCTCCGAACTATCTTGAGATAGGGCCTCACCCGGTTCTTGCTAGTTATCTGGTCACTCTTGGCGGCGAGAAAGCCACTGTTGTGTGTCCTCTGCGCAGGCCCAAGGCCAACCAAGGAGAAGTGGTTTCTTTTCTTGACGCTTTGGGCAAGCTGGCAGTCGCTGGACATTGCTGCATCGACTTCAATATTCTCAATGGATGCACCGCAGCAGATGTCGCCAAACTACCCGCCTACCCCTTTTCCCGCAAGAAGGTCCCCTTGTACCCGATTACTTCTTACATCAAGGGAATTCGTCAGCCTCGTAACGGCCCGTTAAACTACTCTCAGCTTCGCATCAACTCTGTGACACACCCTTACCTGGCTCAACATGTGATTCAAGGCGAGCCCATCATGCCCGCCACAGGTTTCCTTGAAATGGTACGCACTCACTCGCGAAATCTGAGGGCAACAAAACTCAACCCGTATTTTCCAGGCATTGGAATTTGGTGCAAGACAATTATGGGATGTCAACTTCATATTCATGCTATCTTTATCTGGGGATCAACCAGTGCCAGTTGATGTCAGTATCGAAGGACCTCGTTGGTCTGTGCGCTCTGCTCTAGTAAATCCATCGCAACTGTCCGACGCACCACCCCAAGTACGTGAAAAAGATATTTCATTCTTCGCTCTATGACTCACCGACGGTTAGTATGATCGATTGCATGCTGAGGGCTACCTATCTCTTGATTCTCGACCTTCACCCTTACCAGCAGTAGACATTCAGGCAATCAAGGAGCGCTGCACGCAAGTCAGCGTCGAAGGTCCGTCACGAATCATTATTCATTGTGGGGCTTCGTCACTCACCCCACTGTCTCAGGCTTTTACGATGGGTTCGAGCACTTCGCTCAATTTGGACCAGATTATCAAAGAATATTGGATTGTTACCGGGGCCCTCGCGGAGAGCATGAAGAAGCATTGATACAGATCCGTGGGGATGTTGGGGATCTTCCAGGGTGCGATCGTTCGTTTTGTTTTGACGATATGTTGACGGGACAACAATGACAGACTGGAAAAGTTCAAGTTCCACCCCGTCATATTTGACTCCGCAATACATCCTCTGGTCCACCCGATGTTTACCTATCTCACAGACAAATCCTTGTATTATCTTCCTTCTCATCTGCAAAATCTGACGATCCATGATGCACTCATCACGTCCCCGTTCCCACGGTCTCTATATACTCATGTTGTTTTCCGCCAGTGGACGCCTCGTGAGTTTTCTTATGATCACCTGTTTATCGGGGACTTATACCAAAGAAGAATCCATGACATTTGACATTGCCCTCCTGAATGAGGACGGAAATCATCTCTGCACGATAGAATCATTCGAAATTGCCCTCCACGGAGAGTCATCTCTATACGAACCGAAACGCCACTTCGACTTAGTGTATGAGCCCATCTCACTCGACCTGTCTTCGTGTCGTCACCCGACCCAGGAAGAATTATCAGCGGATGACCAACCCAGGGATAGCTTGCTAAACCTAGTGGGGACAGATGCTGGGACGTCATCGTCAGCTCCGCTCAACGTCATCGTTTACGAGCACGGCAAAGGGATAGAACTTCAGCCGGTATTATCCGTACTGGACACTACCGCACCATGCACCATATATATTACGGCACTCGCTGGTGTAGACGGAGACGAGGCTGTCGGGTTCGTGCGAGTGTTGCAGAAGGAATATCTCTTATGGACGATTTACGTTATGGTGTTCGACCCGACTTGGAATGATGAAAGCATCCAACGGGCAGTTGAAGTTGTGTCCAAGATGCCCCAGGTGGAGAGGGAGCTTGTGGTGGATGCATCTGGATTGGTACACGTCCCGAGAATAACACCTTGTGAGGGCCCGAAGAATGTCTCTCCTTTCGACTTCCACGAACCATGGCAGCTCGAGAAGTCCACGGTCGTTCATTGCTCGTCTCCCCGTTTGGATTCTCATTCGGCTGTCGTGCATGTGCAAAGTGCTAGCCGATCGGACAATCACATATGGACTTTCTTTGGCTTCTTAGGCGGCTCGCACAAAAGTGTCATGGGGATATCCGCTTCTCCTGTTGGGAATTTCATCACAACGCCGCTTGATAGCTTGATGGATGTCCCGGCGGTCTTGGATGCTGGTGCAAAGTCGGGTCCTCCCATTCTTGCCTTTGCCATAGCAGTTCTTGCTGTTGGTCCTGCATATTTTGAGAACCCGGGAAGGTTCCGTGGAGAAATTCTGGTGACGCATGCAGATACCCAAACTAGCATGCTGGTCATTCAACTCTACCTTCTCCGAGGCTTTCGCGTTGCTACTCTAACGCAAAATGCGACGCATTCTGAAATCAGCCGCCTCCCCAATGGTCATTTTAGTTTCATCGTCTCTGAATACAGCGACACGGCAACGCTTCACCTTTTATCGCGCCTCTTGACTGCTGGCGGGACGACGTTCCCGTGGAAGCATCCTACGAAAGGCTTGCAGTCGCTGCTCGCCTGCAACCCTTGGTTGATTGGTCATGCCATTCGTCTTGGATCAAATATAGCTGGCAATGAGCTCGATATTCCTATGCAGAACCTCAACGAGATCATAACTCTCAAGCCCGGTGATCCTGTCTATGTGAAGAAACAGCTCTTCAGCGATAATAAGGCTTATCTACTTGTGGGAGGCGTCGGTAGCCTTGGACTCCAGATTGCCCAGTGGATGTACAAGGTCAGGATGTCCCTTTACACTGAACTCATTTAGTCATGCTGAGTCGACCAATTAGAACGGGGCTCGGGAAATTGCTCTGACTTCGCGGTCCGGGCGGGCTGGAATTCTGCGTAGGGGAGATATTGCATCTCAGCGCACTATCGCATATCTCGACAACATACCGGATTTGAATCTACTGATTGAGGCAGTTGATGCCCTCTCCGAACCTGGTATGAAAACATTGGTGCAAAAACTCCAGAGTCCGCTCGGGGGATGTATGTTACTCTCTGTGGTACTTGCGGATGGCCTCTTTTCTGGGCTATCCGCTGAGAACTTCGATGCACCATTCAATGGGAAGATTAGGGCCTTCGAGGTGCTATGCAATACAATTGACACAAGCAAGCTGGATTTCCTGATTGCATTCTCCTCGATTTCGGCATTATTTGGGAATGCGGGTCAAACCAATTATGCTGCGTACGTCTTTTGAGTCGTGTGCGTAAATCGACGGCTCACATTTCTCAGAGCGAACACTGCGTTGGACGGCAGACTGCGCGCCATGCCCAATGCATTCTCTATTGCAATTCCCGCAGTCACTGACTCATTCGTCTCTACAATGAAACCGACAAAAATCAAACACTTGGCGGATTGGGGGGTGTCATCTCAGAGTGAGTTGTGCCCTTACCGTAATGCGGAGCTCGGCATCATATTTCCTTAGGGATCTTCCAATTCATCGGGGAAGGCATTCAAAAGCTTGCTGACGGCCCTTTCTGGTTCTATATTCCGGATTTTGACTGGGAAGCAGTCCACACCGCGCTAGGAAACGAACACATGTATAATCACTTATTGCCCGAGCGGACTATCGCGGAATACGGAACGTCAACCTCAAACAACAGTCTTTCGATCGGGGACATACTGTGTGCCACCCTTGACATTGCGCGCGAAGACTTGTCTCCCGATGTTCCTTTAACCGCGTACGGTTTGGATTCCTTATCTGCTGCGAGGCTATCCTTTGCCTTGAACCCCATTTTATCCATCAGTCAAACCCAGCTCCTTGCGAACGTGACCCTTCGGAGTCTAGAAGCCCGGTTAGAGGACCAGCGGCTGTCCACCCTAACTGAAGCGGAGGAAAGGAGCGCATCCGAGCTTCACAAGGTGTCTGAGATGAGGTCCTTGGTCGCCAAATACACGTCTGGATTCAAGAGCCCTAAGACGCTGCTGCCTTCCTCTCTGAGCTCACGGGACTGCGCCGTTCTCATAACCGGTACCACAGGCGTCGCGGGCGCACACCTTCTGGAATGCTTGCTCCGTGCGCCACAAATCAGTCGCATATTTCTTCTCAACCGTACCAAGCCCGGAACTCCGACTATGTTGGAACGCCACCAAGAGATTTTCCAGGCACAATCGCTCGACCAGACGGGACTAGAAACAGACAAGGTCGTGTATTTGGAAGGCACTCTAGACAAAGATTACTTAGGGCTATCGCCTGACATGTTCAACAACGTGAGCATCCTTTTTACATAACACTTTGGTGAGACTCATCTTGTTTTAGATGGCTCGAAACGTCACCCACATTTTGCACGTTGGTGAGGAATATCTCACGTTATTTTACATTCATACTGAAATACTTGTAGCTTGGCCAGTGGACTTCACCATTCCCCTTGCTGCATTCGATCATGCTCTTCACGGTCTGCGAAATTTGGTGGACTTCGCCATTTCCTCGCCCTGGCAAGTTCCCCCTCAATTCCTTTTCATAAGCTCGTTCGGGATATTGAATGGTTACGGTGAGGTACTTTGGGTGATTTGAGATGCACTAAATCACTGACATTTTGGCAGGTCTGACGTCAACGAGCGCAGCAGAGGAGGCTCTTATACAGGATCCCAGTGTATCTATTTCCACAGGATATGTCGAAAGCAAATGGGTTGCAGAGCACGTCTTGGCTGCTGCTTCCGATGCCACACGACTGAAGCCAATAATTATTCGTGTGGGGCAACTCACCGGAGGGCGCAATGGACAATGGAAAACAACGGAATGGATCCCATCCATAATCGGTTCAGGCCTCAGCCTCGGTGCCTTGCCTGACCGTTCTGATGTGAGTTTTCCTGAATGCCATCCAACTATCACTGAACTTTGTAGACCGTAAACTGGCTTCCGATTGATGTGGCAGCGGCATCGATCGTGGAGATGTTCAATTCACCCCCTGGCGTGTATCACTTGACACATCCGAGTCCTGTTTCATGGACTGTTCTGATGCAGGAAGCTGCTCGCATCATGAATATTTCGTTGGTCCCGCCAACTCAGTGGCTCGCTTCTTTGGAGGAACAGGCGTCATCACAAACAACAACATCGCAGAACAATCCCGCGCTGAGGCTGCTCGATCTGTTCAGGTATACCCCTCACAGAAGGAATCTCACAAAGAAAACTGTGAACTTAGAACCGGAGCTCTCGTGCACTAAGGCACTGCAAGAATCTCCGACACTCCGATCAATTGTTTCAAGCCCACTGGGAGCGAAGGATGTAGCAAAATGGATCGGATACTGGCGCAGCGTTGGCTTTCTTCCCGTTTGATCCGAACTCAGCACTCCCATGTAGATATGTCCGTCCCCATGCTAGCATGCGGTTCTATATATCTAGAGCTACAATCAATATACTACTGTAGGATTTTGACCTTAGGTTCGTCACACGTCACAACGATTGGTGTCATGTTTGTCTTTGCGAGGATATGTTTAATTTGAGCACCTTGCTCGCTGCTGCCTTGGTTTCCTTTCGCGATGGTCCACTTCACTGGCACCGACGTCATATTCATCTTGGGCGTGGGGTACGCATCTTTCTATGGCCTATCCTAGCAGCAAACTTCGAAATCCGCTGGCTCTGTTTATAGACAAGACACCGCAACTTTGGGTGCAGGCCTCGATAAATAGGTACTACCCTTTCGCGTATAGAGCTCTTCAAGAAGCACGAAGGACTTGATTATACTTGGTGACTGTTTTGAATATTTTGGTTAAGGGACGCGTACCGTATAACCATGAAATTAAACAGAAATGGATCAGGGGTCCGTCGAACATTAATATTATGATTGCATGGGATGTTTTAGAGATAGCCAAGAATGCGCGTGCAGGAAATATCGTCGACGAATTTCGCTGCTCGGACTAGTAATAGCCAGGACAGGTGGGTCTTCTCAGAAGACATGGATGTCAGTCGAGGGTATGGCAGAGCATTAGGATTTCTAGTGTCGTTCTAGTGAGGCAAGCAAAGGTTAAACCTAAGTCTAAATAAACTCTCTTCCTCAAAAATATGCAACAATAAAAATAATAAATGACATGCCAGCAACGACACCAGCACCACACGCTCACGTCCGTGGAAAACACTCCCTAACCCAATCCCTAGGCGTCAACTCTTCCACCCTCCGCCGAAACGCCTCCAACGTGCAAAACTCTGGCGAACCAGGCAAATGCTTCCCCTCTGCGGCGCACATCGGAAGCACCATGTTCGTGTTCTTGTAACGCATACGGACATCTGCAAGCGGTCAAGGAGGCTTGTTCTCAACACGCACTTCGATACTCACAATGCTCGTCCCGTTGTCTCCAAAATGATGAAAACGAGCGCTGGCCCGGGGTATCTGCGGCCCGTTTTCGGAAGAGCTCAAATGTTACTGATGAAGTGAATGGTGGCCACCTTGCATGCGTGAAGATGAGGATCATTAGTATGAAGACCGAAAGTGGTGGGACTGACGCACTTGTCATCGAACACATCGAATGTGCAGAGCAACGCTGCGAGCGTCGAGTCGTGAGTGGTGTGCACGAGGAGTTTTGTTGGATCTTTGGAATTGAGGATCTTGCGTTGCATTTTTTCTGAGGCGTCTGCGAGGAGACGACCCATTCCTAGTCGGCGGCCTTCTTCTGATTTGACTAGTGTTCAAATAAAGAACTTTAGTTGAACTTTCAGTGAATGTCAGGAAGCGTCCTCACAAACTGGACAACGACAATCAATACTCGTGCAATAATGGAAAGTAATAGACTAGGAGCTTACTGTCAAACCACTCGGCTGTTACAGCTGCTTCCTGGGGAATCGTAGATGAGCCAGCGGAGGATGCGATGAGGGAATAAAATTATCGCACGATTAAACCAATGACGCTATCTTCCGAGAATTCTGGTGGAACCCGGAACCCGTGAGCAGCTGCTGAGCGTACCTTTGGAAAAGTACTGAGTTCAACTTTGCATGTCCTGCCCTGAAAAACATACTGTATCAAGGATCCCCGAAGCTCGAGGAGTTCCATCAAGGCGTAATGGCCTACCGCCTATATACTTGGAGACTTTCTTATCCAACGGTTCTAAACGCGAATTCCAGATAGCAACAGCAACTGGTAACATCAGACAAATCTGAGAATATTACTTAAAAGCATGTGATTACCTTCAGCAAACTGCAATTCCAAGAGCGCCAGTCGCTTGCAGGCTAAGGTATTGCTGACGAGGTTCTCGTCAACTCCATTACTGATACCAAAGACATCGTGAGTTTGCATTTGACTTCTGTGACCTGTGCAAAAGCGTACCGTATGATGATAGAGGGTATCGTACCTGGAGCGCAAGCAGACGGAGGATACACTCCGTGGACTATGTGCTGCAGAGATTCAATCGTCCGCGCGATGTTCGTAGAGCTGCGTTGTGTGAAGTTCATCGCGAGTCACGAGGCCAAGGTGAATAGATTTACCGGAAGTAAGTCAAACGTTCATCTTCGAGCTTTTGAGGAAGAAATTTCAATCTTCAGAAAGATACGAGTGAGATGAAATCAAGAAGCTGCGCGGATGCTTACTTGTCTACATAGAGGCTTCGCAATGCTGTCCCGAAAGAATACGTGGACTGTTCTCAGACGCGTAAGCCAAGCAACTGAGTGTCGCATGGAGCCCACTCACCTGTTTTCCAACGTCCGTAAGCTCTCCTAGGAGGCTGTATTCCGTATTGAAATGTGCTCATCGCGAGTACCCATATATGCGCATCAACTTACCATAATCCCTCGGACGTTTTTCCATGCCTGTTCTCGACAACTTTCTTATACCACAGTCCGTCATCTACGGTAGGACTGAGTCCAGCTACGGTCTCGTGAAAGCTTTTCGCAGTGTTGCACATCTGCCAATCTGCTGGTATGGATGCTGGAGGATCCGACATACGCACTCTGACGGGCGTACGTTCACCTAAAGCAGAGTGCGCATGGAAGTTATCAGCGATGACGCAACGAGACGCGCACGCGAACCCGACGCACCATGTCTCACGTATATGTGCACCTGCTCCAGGTCCAGCCCTTTTGGTGCGACGGGGTAGTTTTCGACGTCAAGCGGGGCTGGTTCGTCTTGCATTTGCTGCTTCATTGTTGCACTTAGAGAGGTTTGCGCTGTCTTCCCACCGCACCATCGCGCGCGTGGGTTGAAAGGTATCGTGGAACTCTTGGCTTCGGGAGGTGTGCCGTACGTTTATTAGGTGGCGGTGGGACCTTAGGAAATTGCCGCATCTGTGCCGCACCCTGCTGCACCCTACTCAACAATGTCTTATATGCCTCTTAAATGCGTCTACGTCGTACGCAACTGTCTGGAATATGATTTAAGAATAAGTAATACTATATTCCAGGTGTTTGTGTAAGGCTAACAGTGGTACTACAGTGATATATGTACTTGATGGGTGCGGCAGTGATGCGGTAGGGTGCGGCATTTCTCATCGCTGCCGCGACTCGGAAGTACTATGCTTCAATTCCTGCTCGTTCCGTGCGTATTCACTGGCAGCCTAGTCTTACTCGATTATCAGTACTCAAAAGTGGGATGGGGCAGTTGCTATGTTCCTCATCACATAGCTGAGGCAATGTGGAAGATCTTATTTCTCAACAATCTTGCCACCAACCTTCAAGAAAGATTCCAGCAGCTGGTCAATCACCTTGACCTGGATGAGGCCTTTAGGCTTTATTTGCAACTTTCAAAAGTATCTTATGCAGTCTCTCGTAGTGACTTCGATACTGCCAAGTCATGGGGCTACCTCTGCGGAACAGCCACTTAAGCTTTGATCGATTCCTCGGATTCCTCAATCGCCTAGATTGTCATTCTCACGCCATTTCAATGTGGTCAAGGAAGCCATATGGTCCCTAGCTCTTTCACGATCGCTGTGGAGCTGGTAGAGCAAGGCCGTGCAGTATTCTGGACCGATTTGGTATGCTTCCGCATTCCCCTGGATGAACTTGTCACAGCTGGCAGGTGCACCGGATCGGCCTTAGCGGCAGAATTCAAGCAGCACAACTTTCACCTTCGTAACGCGTTCGATGAGTCTACTGAAGACCAGTCCCGACAAATCCGGCAGCTGACACCGCCATGGGATTATGTTGTTTCACGTATCAGCATGCTACCTGATTTTTTCCCGTTTTCTGCTGCCTCCGCGCTGTTTTCGGATATCTAGAAGGCGACAGAAGACGGGCCAGTCATTATCGTCAACGCAAGCCATTATAGCTGCGACGCCTTGTGTATCACAGGTACCCAAGATCCTGTCTATGTTCCACTTGATACCACACGGACCGAAGTCTCAGAATTTTCCTTCGAGTTCCAGTCCCTCGCGGAGGATTTTGGTCCGTCCGAGCATCAACTCGAATTGCGCAAGCTGGTTAGCATCTTCCGCGAGCTCTAGAATAATGTTGTTGACCCTGTGGTTCAAGTTCTCAGGGCATGATCCACTTTACATCCTCTACATGCAGTAGGATTAAGTACGAGAATAAGAACCAACATTTGCCTCGCTTTTTCATCTCTTCTTTCACCTCAATTTCGGTGACGCTCATTCGCACAAGACAGCCACTTTCTCGAGAGGCGTCCACGCAAACCTTTTGTTACCATTGGTCAAGCTAACCCGAACAGAGGGAAGGAACCTCGATGTGTCGCTCCCGAGCTAGTCATTGTCACTCAGCGTGTCGTGCCCACTTTGTCCTTTATATTGCTCGAGGACAGCGATGTAATCCAGGGCGCATTCAACGCACTAAACCGTAATCAGTGACTTCACCTGGCCTGCCACAATGCGCGACAGGCCTTTAACGATCAGGGAGGTCATCCGAGCAGGAGGTTGTTCTTAGTACCTTGTGCGAAGTCGGGGAAGGTGACTAGCTGTTTTATATTAACTCTGCCAGCAATATACATATTGTATCCCAACCGCAACCGATAAACAGTGTGACAAAATGACAGATACTTTACGAGTATCTTCATTCTCCTGAGCTCCACAGGTCCAGGAACCCCAATCCGTGACCCCCCGAATGGTTTGAAAAGTAATCATAATCGATGTTTACTGTCAGACTCATCAATATTAAACTCTATCAGAACATTTGGGCTACTGACCTGCCGCCGCAAGCACGAGCTATAATAGCGCAAATGTTTAGAAAAATCGAAACGACGAAGCAACTGATACATATTTACCGCGCGCTCGTCAAGAGTGAGATTCCTCATCACCGTGGGCTGTTGCGGCGTTGGATCGGACAGGTCTGGGCGTGTGGCATCAAAGGTCACGAAATATTGTCCTATCAACCGCAATAAGCTCCTATCAGAATGATTGGCACCTCAGGAGCATGACATATCAGAACCTGTATCAGTGAAAATCTGCAAAGAAGACCGTTGAGCCCCTGACAACATTTTGAAATGCGGAGATAGGGTATGTCTAACTTACCTCCCTTCCAAAGCCGCGGAATGCCCTGTTGACAGTCGCAATGGGCGCACCGCGCGCATCGAGCATGTTAAAGTGCCAGGCCCAGAGCCCCTCGTCTATCTTTGAAAACTGGGTGAATGAATCTGTCGGAGGTTCGGGCTGGGGCTCGGAGGTGGTGGAAAGTATGCGCCTGGGCTGGTCACTACGATACATATCTCGGTACTGACATGACAAAAAGCGCAATGTGTTGCATTACCGAAGAAAGAGATGGTATCGTCTTCGCCAAAGATGCCATTCCTGCTGGACTTCAGCAAATGTGTCTAGGACAGGTTCCCCTTCTGGCGTGTACTCGTCAAGGTCTTTTAGCCTTTGGACGAACATGCGCGAATTTATCCACGCAAATGGTCGGCGAATCTGCATAATTTGATGGATTTATTATGATTAGCGAGGGAGATTACTATGGACCGCACCCAGAGAATAGGTGACCCGTGAAGGTCCATTACTAAAGCACGAAAGGGACGGTGTGTGCGGAAGACTTGTCTGGCAAACATCGACAGGATACCTCGTGGCTCTTCAGCGATGTATCCAAGCGGTTCACCAGCTTCGTTTGCTAATTGGGAAAAAAATTAATGATTCCAGCAGTTATAAAAGACTCAAGTATCACATACTAATGGTATATCGGTTCGACTGCTCAAAACCCATGAATATACTCAGCATTTCAAGCTTCCTACAATGAATTAGCTCGACAGTCGTTTATGTAGTTCAGTAAGAAACACACCTTGTTATGACCAACGTATTATTATTGAGTAACAGGTGCTTCAAACCTTCCTCCGGGTTACTGGAGGGCGTTCTCTGGCTCGAACCCCAGAGCTGCGAATCATGCACAGAGGGTTGTTCCTCGTATGCAGACGATGATGATCCATATGTCTCATCCTGAGTAGATGGCACGGTTCCCTGAGTGGGTTTGCGTCCTGAACTCCTTCCAAAACCGGTCCTTCGCTCAGGAAATCTAGAAAGGGCGTAACCTCGCCGAAAAGATTGTGCAGGGTGGAGGAGAGCGACACATGGTTTAGTGAGTCCTCTGCGGCCAGTCAATGCCAGTAGTCCAATCATTCCGATACAATGATTTACCAGCTAAACGAGTTCATGGTCTATAAGTGCTAAAGTAGTTGAACGTTACCTTCAAAAGTTGCCTCGCTGCCAGCCCTTGCTGACTAATACATTTCACGCTCTGGCTCCTCCCAGTGCTATCTTCGTTTCTAGCTCATGGACATCTTCCAGCACGTTTTCTCCAGCGGTTTCTGTGGGCTAGCGATGTGATTGGTGGTGTCCAAGGTGGCACTAAGGCCACGAAATAATCTAGCTGGAGAGGACTCGGAGATGTTTCGGAGGTTTGGTAGCAGCGATAGTCCTGGGTGGTGAGTGACTCAATCCATGCATGCACACTTAACCTAATGGTAGTTTACGAGGAGAGAATGGAGAATTTTCTCGGCGAGTACCCGCCCCGCCTCAGCGGCAAATCGACCTCAAATCGACAATCGTATGATTCTATCAAGATTCAAGATAGCCGTCCAGGGGACTAAAAATGGGTCACGAGTCAGCCCCATGACCCAGACAACTTCAACTTGAAGCCTCCAAACGATCTTTACCTCACTTCTATCATTCGCCATGATCCGTGTGGGGACTACTCTGTTGAATAATCACGTCTTGGTCATTATAGTACTTTCGACACTCAGCAAGCCAGAGATCCTCCACAGCTCCTTATCTCCCATCTCAGCGAATATTGTTCTGTTACATTCGTAGAGGTGTGTGGTATCTTGTATCGTGTACTTGACACTCACACTGACGTGTACATCTAGCTTCGTCTAGCTCCCATATACTCTACACCAGATTCCATTCCATCGTTACCCGAATACATCCATCAAGGCACACCGAATATCTCCAATTATGGTGAACCATTGGGATCCAATTAAATGAAACCTAATGGTGCACCATACCTTCACGAGATGCAAGCTGGAATACATCGGAAGGGAACAACAGCCATTATTCACCATAGTGCGATTTTTTTTCCTTCCGATGTGTTTCAGGACAGTTGCGAGATTGAGAGCTGATTAGCAGTGTCTTGTCGTGCGTGCTTAATGCGATCATGCACCAGATGTTCAACTAATGGTCGCAACTAGGGCAGAGCGCTCCAACAAAGCCTTTATACATCCCTGTCGATCGATGCTCCGCTCCCAGCTACCCATCACATGCGGACGTAGATCAGGAGAATACGGGACGCGGTGTAAAATGCAGTTCCCCCGATGTACGTTTTTTCTTAATCTATACGATTGTCAATCTACTCTATCAAGATAGGGGCCCGGGAGGCTTAATGTGAAGCGATCTTGATTCTCCGTCTTGCTTATATCATTCATCATCAGCCTCCACGCGAGAATGAAAAATCGCCTGGTTTTCACTCCCGCATGGATGCTGATGGTGAACCGGTGCATCGAATAACCAGGCGCCTTCGTATGGTCCTAGATGCAATATGATGAGATATCGCATTGAATTCCACCACACGTTTGCGACTTGCACAGAGTCAAAGTGCAGGGTTTATCCTCCTGATGTGTTCCTGAACAGTTACGATATTTACAGCCGAATGCCGGAGCAAGGGCATTTAGTCGTCATGATGTGATTATGCCATTGGCATATGTGAGTCGCAAGTTGACGACTTTTGACAGACACGGACGCAGGTCAACATATTCATACGCAACATCGAGCCGCGACATAAAATACAGATAAAGGATAAAAGTACACGAAGTGTTATCTGCAGGAGCATGATGCGGATCCTAGGGCACTCATGGCTTGATCGCGATCTTCAACGCTCCTCTGCTGTTCATCTTGTCCAAAGCTAGTTGGTAGTCCTCAAGTTTGAACACATCCGTCACCATGCCCTTGACCTTGACCTTTCCGCTATCGAGATAGGCGACCGCTCGCGGGAAGCAGTATGTTTGTGAGAACGAGCCGATGATCTGATGGGAGGGTATGTCGTCAGCCTTCCAGGAGGAGGTTACTAAGAATGATAACTCACAGTAATCTCATCACCAAAGATCTTCGATGGAGGCCAGTGTACAAGGGCCTTGTTCTCATACACACCATAGATCATGAGGGTACCTCCTCGACGGACATAGTCGATCGACTGGTTGGCAACCTTTTCAACACCTGTAGCCTCAACTACGACATCGAACCCATATGGATTATCGTCCTTCAACTGCTTCCACTGAGCCTCGGGATTCTGCCGATCAAGTTCGATGTATTCATCCCCAGCTTCCAATTCCTTCGCGATATCCATCTTTATACCCTTGTTAGCAGCGATAACGACTCTTGATGCCCCATTGAGTTTCAACAGCTGTGCGAGTATAAGGCCAGTGGGACCGGCGCCGAGAAGGAGCACCTCAACGCCGACAGGGGGGTTAAGTTTATCCAGTCCGTGAATAGCGCACGCAGCAGGTTCCAACAAAGTCGATTCTTCATCTGAGAGGTTCTTGATCTTGTACAGCTTCTTTTGATGACTGAATGCGATCTGTAAATGAAATCACATGCAAATGGAAGCATGTGCTTACTATACGATGTATTCGGCGAATCCACCATCTAGGGTGACGCCTCTGGCGTTGAAGTTCTCACACAGGAGGGAATTTCCCCTTCGGCAATAGAAACAGTTGTCGCACTGCCAAAAAGTTGTAAGTGGGTTGTTTGGAGTTTGCAGGAAAGAGACTTACGGTTATGCCCACGTCAGCAACACAACGGTCACCGATCTCGAAACCTTTAACATCCTTGCCCATTTCAATGACTTTACCGATAGCTTCATGACCCGGGATGAGCTGTCAGGTGGGGCAGATATGATAAGATACTGATGGACTGACGTCACTGCGTCTGATAAGGCGGACTCACCGGGAACTTGGATATGAATTCCCCTTCATGGATGTGTCCGTCTGTGCCGCATACACCTGTACAGAAAGAGATGAGTGTGCTTTCATGATGCTCGGACGTGCGTACTGACCGCAACATGATACTGAAGTTTTTTTTTTTGGTAATCAGAAGCGATCTGAAAGGTGGCACGCGACAATACCTTTCAAGAGAACGTCGTCGTCACCGACTTTGGGTATTGGGACTTGCTTTATTTCAAAGTCTTGCGGCTGTCGCTACGTTAGACCATAGTCACGATTGTGCTGGATGCCTACCTTGTTGTACCACAGAGCTCTCATAGTACCTTCAGGCATGTCGAAAAGGAAAAAGGGAAATTTGTGGTAAGTATAGGAGGGGAAGAAGTTGTTTGGTGTAACGAGTATCCAAGCTGGCTTTTATCCCCAAGAAAGCCAAACACGATCGAGTGCCATTGGATTTGATTGGCAACACTTGGCTTGGTGATTCACTGATTGCAAGTAACGCTGACGTCACAACCCCATTTTATTTTTGGACACCTAACTTAGGGTTAAGCCACGTGTTAATGTTAACCACCGCGTCCAGCGCGTTGTCGACCTTCTTCACTTGACTTCATGGACGCTCGCCATGGGTCTTTTCCTGAAGGAGGGACAGCCGACTTGCATCGACCAACAGGAGATTCAGTCACGCTTCGTGCAGTAAAAGACATCGCCTTCGGAAGCGTACGTCGTCCAAATTTAAAACAAACTTGCTTCTTCTTACCACCCCTCGAAAAAGATTGCAGGAATGGTAGCAGAAGTATTCGAATTTCCCTTTGATCTAGCTAAAGTGCGCCTCCAATCTCAAGTCTTGCATAATACAGCAAGTTTCGGCGGTCCTCTGGACTGCTTGATGCAGACCTGGAGAGATGAAGGGATAAGAGGTCTTTATCGCGTAAGTCACTCACACATGGAGCTCCTTTAGCCCTTTGTTGACAGTGGAGCTCGATTCGCCGTTCGTCGATACCACACAATACATTACACTCGCAGGGTCTACCCGTTCCCATTTTTGGCTCAATGGCCGAAACTGCCAGTCTCTTCGTCGCATACAGCCAGATCCAATCTCTCATTCGATGGTCTGACGCTTCACCGGCTTCAACTCCTCTCTCGCTCCCCCAACTCGGTCTTGCAGCAGGAGGTGCTGGTTTCCTCACTAGTTTCATCCTGTCCGTGCGTCGCCCTCCTCCTTCTCTCCACTTCTATTAACACACACACGGTCTTTTAACAGAACGCCTATAGAACTCGTCAAATGTAAGATGCAAGTTCAGATGATGTCTCCACCGCTTCGATTACCCAATCTTGCGACGTCACCGCCTGAGTTCGTGCACACGCCACACAGAGTGTCTGTGTCTGCGTCTACGTCATCGCGCTATCCTCGACACCTCCCCGGACCGTTTTCCTATCATTTCAAAGATAGTGAAGACACATGGGTTGAAAGGCATGTGGGCGGGACACACGGGGACTATACTACGCGAAACGGGCGGAACGGCTGTATGGTTCGCTTCGAAAGAGTTCATCGCGTCTGCGCTCCTCGCTCGAAGGATCCAATCTTCGCCATCCTCAATTCCAAGGAACTATTTCGTAGAAAGCTTGACCTCGGACCCATCGATGGCTCTTGCGCCTTGGGAATCGGCTCTCTCTGGAGCACTGGCCGGCGGACTCTGCGTCCTTGCCCTCTATCCTGCTGATACCATCAAGTCAGCGATCCAAACTGCAGAAGAGCTGCGTCCGCCGGATATGTTCACTCTCTCGCGGGAACTGGAGAGTAAGTTCCCGTCGTTTTGGAGTACGGGCGTTGCGATGTACAAGGCTCAGGGGTGGAGGGGGTTGTATGCGGGGTGTGGAATGACGGTCGCGCGCGCTATACCGTGCAGCGGGATCGTTTTTGTCGTTTATGATGGTCTCAGTCAGCGCTTTGGGTCGTGATATATGGGTTTATAAACTCGTCTTGCATTTATTATCACTTTCAACATAGATCTGCATTTTCGTATCATACATACATACTCAGTATATCCTTCAATAGAGCTCTCCTCAATCCCATTTGATCCCACATATCCCATGAAAGAAAAAGACAGCACTATCATCATAAATTTGCATTACTCCAATCACTCAACCACTCCCTCACAAACGACCCGGCCTCCCGCTGCATAGCTGGCGTACACTCATGCCCCGCACCCTCCTGCAAAACAAACCGCTTAATACCCTCCTTCCCAACCTCAAGGCCCTGCACGAACTCTTTTGTCGCCACCCACGGAACAAGCGTATCGTTCGCGCCCGAAAGCACCAGTATCTTACGCCCCAAAAACGGATTCGAAGCATCCGTTGCGCGATAAGGAAGTTGAGCGGGGTCGTGAGCGCCCACGTATTCTTTGAGGGAGTCTGGGTAGTATGGTGGCTTGAAAGGGACTCCTGAGGATAATGCGCGTTGGGATATCAGTTTAGTGTAGTCTGGGCATCCGATGATGGGGATTCCGATTTTGAGGCGGGGTTCTGCAGGGTGTCATATGGGAGGTTTAAGGTTGTGAATGAGGATGAGATAAGATTAGATGGGACCTGGGTGCATACCTCGAGAGAGCGCTATCCATGTCGCGTGTCCTCCGAGGCTTACGCCACCCATACCCCATTCGACGATGGTTCGTTGGCTTGAGGGATAGAGGAATGAAGGCAGGTGGTCGATGAGGAAGGACACGTCTTGGGCCGAACCAGCTTTGCATAGGGTGAGACGAGGACGATAGATATTGGTTGGGACTTTTCACGTACTTTGGATGGTGTACATGTCGACGCTGAATGAGGAGGTATGTATCAGCGTTTATGCCATGTTATGGTACGCGACGTACGCATGTTGGTCATTGTTCTTTGCTGGATCTGGGTTCCATGAAAAATTCCGCTCGATGTTCACGAGTCTCGTCCCGTGGTTCCTGTGATCCTGTCCGTGTCCAACCCCATGACCATCAACATCGATCCGCAAATCCGTGCCCTGTGTTGAAGAGTGCTAGTGATGACTCACAAAAGCAACGATGATAAGATCTTTTGTCCTCGGCGAGCCCGCACCGGATCCATAATTCACATCGAAGATGGCTTTGGCGGTTGTGACGACATCTGCGTGCTGTGAGGATCCGAATCTGCCGTGGAGGAAGACGAGGGCGTGGACGGGGATGGTGGGGTCTGTGGAGGACGGGTGGGAGTAGACGTCTACGACTAGACCACCGACTAGGAGGGTTTGTTTGGTGGGGTCCATTGTGCTAGTACTCTTGAGGGAAGATTAGTGCGATATCATGGGATTAAAATGATTATATATATGTCCAGCTCGCTGGGTGCTAGTCCCGTGGTGGTTCCCTTGTCATGTGCACATTGGTGTCACCCGCGTACGTGGCAATTATGAGTATCAGATGATGTCGATGAGCCATCAATCAACGGCTTTCGATAAAAAGAAGTTGAGAAATGCAATCGCCGGCGAAGATCTACGACCGACGTAGTCTAACACAACGCGTCAACCCGAGAAGTTCGAATCTGGTCGCCATGGCCAACATCTCCTTCTCCTCGATCTTCTTTCCTTTATAGCTAGCCGCTGAATCCTCTCCGTCTCGAACGTTTCCTCCGGGTCCTTGATACGCTCTCTGCTATATCCTCCAAAATCTTGGTTCGGTTATCATCGAGGACACACGCTTGCGCATGGATGTTGATCCGGTGCGATCAGGGTCAATTTCAGTTGGTTCGTGCCATTCTAGTTCGAACCCCAGCTCAGTACCTTCCTGGAGGGTCTTTCGAAGATGGATAGAAATGATAAGTAGTCGAGCATTCAACATAAAAAGCGCTGACTTCAAGAATCAACATCGCCGCTTGAAGCCATATGCTGTGGGCAATGGGATCTATAAATAGTTTTCACCACGGTCAGATGATGTCTCGGAAGTGATTTTTGGGTCTCTCGTTGTCTCTCGTGTACCGTATAGTACCTGACCATGATAATTCTCTGCGAGTCATCGATATAGCTTCGATAGAAGACGTTGCACAATGCCGGTCGACCGCAGAAGATCTTTGACCGACGTGGTCTAACACAACACATCCTCTTAGAAATTCCCTGCCCAGGGGATCCCTCAGAATCCTTCGACGTCCACATCTGGGACTTCAATAGAGCCATTGCTGGCTCGGAACGTTCGGAAAATATCCACGACCTCAAATCGCATCATCCGCAGGCCTGTCCGGCTAGCTCGGACGTGCTTTGATGAAGGCATCGGAGATCTCATCACGAATCATCCTCACACTGCTGCTGCCTCCCCCACGGGTTTCTCGACGCTTTATCTAAACCAGTTTTCTCTAAACAGGATCGGCTGTCTTATTATGAGACTATGAGTACAGTAATGGTTTAACGTGACCAACCCGTTGGACCCGCCTGGCTCGATTCATATCCAGCCTCCGCCCATGGAAGTTCGCTTGGACGACGGACGTTGGACAGGGCCGAGTAGTTCGCAGCCCAGGGCTGCGGTAAGCAAGGCAAATGAAGTTTCACTACACATCCTATCGTACTGACTAAAGTGCGGAAATAGTCGAGAGACCCACGAGTGGGCGGGGCCTTCGTTACGGACGAGGCGAACGTCCAGCGATCATTGGCGGCAAGACTCATTGAGTCGCCGAATGACGGGCGCCATGGATGCATCAAATGTTTCATATATTTCCTCAAGCGAATGGACGAAGAGCGCCCAGATTGGAAACCAACCTGTCAATACGTATGGAGTATACCTTTCATTTTTGTCTTTCAGCTCACGTTCGCTACATCCCCGTATATTTTTGCCACGCATATCAATTCCACGTACGCTACCGTCGTTTTCCCTCTTCCCCCTAGTACTATATTTTGCCCGTACGATTCGCCACCCTCCGAGCCTCGTTGAATTTTTCCTGTTGTCCCCTAGGTTTCTTGCATGTGAGCGCAATTGAGTCATACACTCACTCGATTATCGATATGCACACTCATAACTGAACTTACACCATGACAGGACTCACCGAGTACGTTCTGTTAGTGTTTTGGAAAGGTCATTTTAAATACATATCCCAGATTCACAATCCTCTGAATCTTCTGTACCTGCATTGCACCGTATGTACACGGTTTGTCTCGATCTTCAACAAACACCCTTCGAGAGTATCGTGACATCGGGCCCATTGAGCCAATCCGCCCCCGCGCCGCTCTCCATTTGAGCACAATATCTAAACCTGTTCCGTCGGAAGTCGCCATCAGCATGTACATATGGTAGGATATGTGGCTACGCATCAGTTGGGTAGAGTCGCGTTGGGTCAAAGTTTCACATTTTCAAGATGAATCTGTGCCTCGACTATGCCGAAGAACATAAGTCAGGAGCTTGCAAAGAGAAGACCCTCATGCAGAGGATGGAACCTACCGAGATCGGGTTGCTGAGCCACGGTAAGCAGAGTAAAATCGTAAAGAGGTCTGCGTTCCTTCCATTAGGGGAGAAAAGTACTACGTTACATACAAAAGATAACTCATGATCATCATATCGACATCTCCCAACCGTAACAGGGGCCTGCCCAGTGATCGTTCCCACCACCAACTAAATCATAACGTTCATAATGTTGTGTGTCCTGCACATAAGACGAAAGAGACCACTCCCAAAATTACCTAGATGAAGCTGCTTTTGCGATCGCTCCATCGAGGAAGTCTAGCACCTCCTCAACTGAAGGGCGATTGTCGCTCTTGATCGACCAGCACCGCCTCATAAAATCATGATGATCCGCTGGAATTTGCACGACACCATTGATGGACTGTGAGACCAGCTCTTGGTGTTTGAACTTTGATGCTACGACTTGCAGAGCAGTCTTAATCCACCAGTAGGGCAGTTTTCCATATAGCACCTGCAGAAACTGTGTCAGGTGCCATGAACAAGGTAAATAAGAGACTGACGTGAAGCATGATACATCCGAGAGCATATATATCACTGAATTTCGTGGCACATTGCACCGTTTGACCAATCTCAAGGGCGATGAGCTCTGGCGCGGCCCAGCGAACTGCGCCAGTTTGGTAGGAGAACGCTGGGTTGGACTCTACCATGATATTCGATATGCCAAAGTCTGCAAGGCGCGGGGATCCATCGGCAGCAACCAAGACATTGTTCTGCGATCACGATCAGAGCATGGATACACGGAATGTGTAAACTTACACTTGTCAAATTGCCATGAATCACGTCGTTGTCGTGGACTGTCCACACAATGCGGTATCAGTTAAGCCGGTCGTTTCCACATATTCAACCCGTTACTCACGATATTTCAGCCCCTCGGCGATCTGTTTAAGCTAAGCTTTGAAAAATGGTAAGCTCTTGAAATCGGCTTCGTAGAAAGGGCTTACGATACGAAGTCTACCCATCGTCGTGAGACTTTTATGCGCATGATTCAGATAGGAGTTCAATGTCCCGTTTGGCATCCAGGGGGAAACCAATGCGCGAAACGGGCCGAAACCTGTCACGGTGCCATGCAGGGGCAATACATATTGATGTTTCAATACGGCCCATATCTTGATTTCGCGATCAAGATTCTGCGTAGAACAGAAACAAAGTTCAGACAAGCAGCACTTTCAGAAGCTACTCGAACACACATAGTTTATTTTGGCAACTTCGGCTTCAGTTAGACTTGGAAACCGTGGGGATTTAACCGCTACCTGATAATATAGTGAGCACAAAGCATGGACAAGATGGATGTCTGAATTACCTCTGCCGTACTTGCGCCACAGGTCAATGTGCATTTGTAAATGTCTCCGAGTCCACCAGAAGCCGTCGGAAAACGGGTTTGCCTGGTGACGTTACTGGGCTCCATAACGAAAGAACCGCACGTCAATATCTGAGGGGTCGCGGTCCGGATTAAAGTGCCGTGTTGCGAGTCCGCTTTTTCAAATATGGGGTGGGATGCACATTGGCCGTCTTGGAGGGTATACACAAGGGAGGTCCGGCTATCGCAAGGCTGGTCATCAAAATCCCCAGCAACGTTAGATTCCTGGCCACTTCGCCACAGGTTCATCTGTTACTGAGAGTGAGCTACGTCATAGAAGGTAAAAGTAAACTCAATGTACCAGACGCTTGACAAGATTGAACATACCGACGCCTGACGAATAGCCACGGCAGGGTTCAGAAAAAATCCTAATCCCTACCAGCCTCGGAAATGCCATCTTATACTGTTTACATCGGGAAGTTGAAAATTCATCCAAACGTCATGATAGCGCCGACAAGTCGGAATTACGACAGGGCAGTTCAAACTGCCATGAATGATACACGTTGAATGAATGAGATATTCACGCAGCCTGAATGCTGTCCTTCCACTACATAACTTCCCACGTTGCACGAGGCGGCAGTCCACGTTGCTCCGCATAACGTATTATACCTTTGCCAGTCTGCTAAGCTATACTTGACTCTAACTCATAAGCGTCCATCTTGAACTCACGAGTTCGGGTGGTATGTGGGAATTGAGCAAGCATTCTCCAGTCATTATCGTTATATTCAGAAAACACGTGTACCTCTAACCTCGTCGTGGACAGTGAAGGAGATGGAAGGCCCAGAGAGGGCGGAAATAGGATGCAACACGATCATGGGGGAATTGGCACCGGGTACCGAGAGGGGCAGTGCCATGGTCTACAAGGTAGCAGCCTGAGGAGGTTGAACTTGAGCGTTGTAGGCAAAGGAAGACGCCAGCGGCAGGTCTTCGTGGCAGGGTTGGGCATGTGGATAACACCAGGCATTATCAAAAAAGTATGGGACAAGGGGGAACGCTCGTGGGAACGATTTGGGCATTTTCGCGTAGCCCACATGGCCCCGGTTAACGCGCTTGTGCAGGTTATCTCGCTTAAACCTCTTTTTGGAAATATCGCGTGGTTTTCTCGCGTGGTTTTTTCAAGCGCCGACTCAGTTCCATTTCTTCGTTCCATACATAGGCAGCACCCCTGTGTTTTGCACAACTGTTGTGTATATACATGAAATTAATTATTGAAAATTCAAATGGGAGGGGCAAATTCTGACAGATGTTGAGAAACCACTGTGGACAAGCAAATCAATGAATTGAATTCAATGTGACTGAAGGAATGGTGATAGGAATGAGTGCTAATGACCAAACATGGAAGTTGGTTTTATGTACATGACAGGAAATATTTATTGAAATTGAACTAAATGAGAATGGGAGAACCAAAGTATGGGAAAACAGGAGGACAGATGGATGGGAGGATGGGCAGGAGGATAATGGGACAATGGGATGACAATGGGAGGACTACAGGACGACTATGGGACTATGAGAGGACAATGGGATGACAACAGGAGGACAATGACAACAGGACAATGATGGGAGGACTACAAGAGGACAAGAGGACAATGACAGGAGGATAAATGGGACAAATTATGATCTCAAAAAAATATAATATATTTCAAAACCTGCTATGATTATTAAGGAGTTGAGGTGCCACAGGCACCTCCCAAAGGAGCGTGAAGCGCTCCACTGCCTTCCTGTGCCGAAGGCACAACGGGTGTGGACTCGTCTAAAAAGTAAGGCGTGTAGCGCCAAGAACGGTCCTCGCTAGCTCGCGTGGTTTTCGCCTATTTCGCCAAAGGCCACATGGGAGCGCGTAGGTACGCTTAGCTCGCTTAAACCTCTTTTTGGAAACTCACGTGGCAACGGGCGCGAAGCGCCCCGCTGCCTTCCTGTGCCGAAGGCACAACGGGTTGGACTCGTTCTATAAAGTAAGGCGCGATGGGTGGGAACGCTCTAGCCACCTCGCGTGGACGCCACGTTCTGCCACATGGTTTGCGCTTAGCTCGCTAAAACCTCGATTTGGAAAGTCGTGTGGTTCTTTTCGAGCGCCGACGATTCCTGTGCACCGCACATCCAGCGTTGCGCCGTTCCCTTCCGCACATGTCGAATTTTGTTTCGACGGACAGGTGAGTTCCTGTCACTAAAGCTGAGTTCCTGTCACTATAAGCTGACTTGCATTGTGTGATCAGTGTTGACAACCACTCACCATTCTGTAGCTCTCAACAGCCTCCAGGCTGCACACCACTGCCTTCTGTCACTGCAGTGACATCATCCGAGTCCGATGTGCGATTCTCTGCTTCGTCGGACGTCACGTGAGTCATCTTATTTTATTTTATTTCGTCTAATGAAATAAAATGTTGAAAAACACCCCTACTGCAGGCATCCCTGCACCCAGGTGTTGCCCCCCTTCTGCAACCCCCAGCATGGCTATGCTGTCCTACCACCATCTTTGCCTTTCTCTCGCACCACTGACTGGGAGGCCCGACTACGTGACGACTGCCACAAGCAGTTTCACGCTCGACTCGAGCGTCGAAAGCTCAATGATCCTTACAGTAAGATAGCCTGTCGAGAACGCACTCACGCATTGGAGCAGTATATCCATGATGTCTCCAAGAGCACTGCAAAGATACGACAATCCATGGAGAGGAGCAAAGAGGAGCATGAGCACTGGATGAGGAAGCAGGAGAAGAAGTTGCAGAAGATCGTTGATGTTCGTCTAGCAAAAGAACAGAGGGAGAAGGATTGTGCAGATCAACGAGACTGGCGAGAGTTCATTGGCAGTCAAAGGGCATGGGCAAGTTGTGAGGCCCAGGTTAAGCGATTTGATGAGAGGCTCAGGGAGGGACCACCACCAGGTTGGAAGTTGCCTCAAGGCTGGACACGTTCTCTTCCACCCACATGCAAACTCTTTTAGGTTTCTCTTTGATTGATTGGTACTTTGATTATGAAATAAAAGAATCTTCAATGAACAATGCTCATCTTGGAGACAAGAGAGATTGGGAGATGAAAGACAGAAAATTGTGAAATAAATAAATGGAAGGACAGGGGGACGGGAGAACGGGAGAACAGGGGACGGGAGACGGGAGACGGGAGACGGGAGACGGGAGACGGGAGACGGGAGACGGGAGACGGGAGACGGGAGACGGGAGACGGGAGACGGGAGACGGGAGACGGGAGACGGGAGACGGGAGACGGGAGACGGGAGACGGGAGACGGGAGACGGGAGACGGGAGACGGGAGATGGGAGACGGGAGATTGAGAGAATGGCAGAACGGGAGATGGGAGAACGAGAGAACAGGAGAACAGGAGAATGGGAGAATAGAGGAACAGGCAAATCAATAAATTATAAAACAGCACAAAAATATGTGACTGGGGGGACGGGAGAATATGGGATGGGGAGAACTAATAAATTTTACCATAGTACAAAATGTGAGACTGATTCCTCTGCCAGCAGGATTTGTGCAATGTATGATTATTTTTATTAATTATAAAAGTATACAAAAATTCAAATTCAAATCATGATCTCAAAAATAGTCAAAAATACAATATATTTCAAAACCTGCTATGGTTAGTGGGAAGACAAGGTGCCGCAGGCACCTTGAGCAGAGCGCAAAGCGCTCTGCTGCCTTCCTGTGCCGAAGGCACAACGGGTGTGGACTAGTGTGATGGAAGGGTCGTGGCAACGTTTCATGATTAAGTTACATGCGCTTGGGTGTCACGTGGCGAACGACGGCGGTCGTGCGAGTGTACATTGTGCCCGAAAGCGGGTTCATATTCAACTTGTCTTTTATCAATTGCTTTATCTTTGCAACTTAAATGCATATCTGATATGGTCATTCAACAGCCCTGGGCCATCTTTCGAGTTTCCCGCCGTGTTGTTTGACCTGGACAATGAGGAAGACAAATTTGCAATGAGCATCGGTGGTATGTCCCAAAAAATGTTTCCTTGGCACTCGGATAACGACTGATCCCAAATGAATGTACGTCGTAAACGTTCTCAAACTGGGAGGCCCATCATGACACTTATCCACAACGCTCATGTGCACAAGCATCATGTCAAGCGTTCCTGCCACACGTTCACCACATGTACTTCAAGTTGGTGTGCTTTGACTAATACTCTGATTAGCGATGCCAATGAGGTGCGGACTTGATGATTCTTGCGCAATCTAAACTCCATCTATCCCCGGAAGGGGCCCGCTCATCATTTGATTGGTGCGCTATCCCCCATTCTGTTTCATTTAAGTCAGATTGCTGATATCGTGCAGCTGCAAGTTGATCGGGCTGTATTTTGATGGAGTCAATGAACTCTAGATATATGAATGTCACAGAATATTTCAACATGTACAGCGGCCTTAAGATTGTTTCCCATACAAGACCTACAGGTGAGGGGTTTCAGCGTCACTAGCAAGCCAACCTGACGTATGTATCACCAAGGGCAAATATGTTGCTAGATCTGTGTTGTGCATTCTATGGTTTGGGTTGCGAAATCTTGAGTGACCCAACATACTGCATCGGGTAAAAGAAGTTTCGTTTCATACTCGAAGGATGGCTTTGATGCTGCGGCCCTTCAGGCGAGTCTGAAATCTGAGATCTAAGAGTCTCTTTAAATGTGAACAGTATACTCTGCCCGCTTGACCACATTTGGATGCAAAGGTCCCCGGGCGAGGCCGACTAGGGACCTTGAAAACCCACAGTTTCTTATGCAACGCGATGGATATTGTGAAGAGGGCCACAATACACGAGCTCGGCTATATGATCAAATCGCTCGTACACCACGAGGCTTTCAATATCTTGTTAAAAGAGCACATCAACTACAAAGTCGACTACATAGAGTTCGTCATTATTTGGTGTCCGAGTCACCATGTTTTCCCTCTCGCTCTGCAGGTTATGGCTTGAGAAGGTCGTGAGAAAACTTAGGCTATCCACGACTACCACACACGATCTCACAAGATTCATAGTCAAGCAGTCATCCGATCCTATAGCATACGGTAGTTTCGGGGATGTGTGGAAATGCATCTACACTGTGTCTGGCTCTTACCTGGAAGTAAGTGTCTCGTGTGTATGGCCATGTTCAACGATCTGATTCTCTGACAGGTAGCAGTCAAGTCCATGAGGATTGACGTCGCAGGCGACTCGGACGTTTCCAAGGCCAGAATTACTCGAGTACGTTCGCGGCTTCCATTAAATCTAACCATGATAAGCTTGCTCATACTAAATGGCTTCATAGAGACTCTTGACCGATTTCCATGCCCGGACACAACTGCAACACGAAAATATTTTGCCTCTGCTCGGTTTCAGTCGCGATTTCGGACCATTCCCAGCGATGGTTTCTCCCTGGATGCACAACGGCACGCTCAATATATATCTTCGACACAATTTCACAGAATTAATGATTGAATCTAAACTACGAATCGTGAGTTGTTTCTCCAAACTACATGCCGCGGTATTAATCGGAACCGTAGTTACGGCAAGTCGCTGCAGCCATCAGCTACCGTATGTGGAATCTCAACTAGCTCGCAAAAACGTTGACTAAGAACATTGTAGTTCACTCGAAGGGCATTGTTCACGGAGAGCTTACTGCCGTACGTACTAGTATTTGTCTGAATCCCGCTTGCAATTCTGACTTTTTGATCTGAAATGGCAGAACAACATTCTGATAGATTCGAACCGTAATGCTCTGGTAGCAGACCATGGAATCCTCGCCCTGTGTCCCGAGTCCCCCAATACCTCGTACCTCAGAAACAACGTGCGATGGGCTGCTCCAGAGCTTTTTGAGGAATCGTCGACTCCTCTAAAGCCGTCGAGTGATATTTATGCATTTGGGTGCATCATGTTCCAGGTATTTCGCGTTCCTAGTTGCGTTTGTTGGCAACTGATTCAAATATTCCGCAGGTTATGACAGGCCAACAGCCTTATGCAGATGTACACGACACTTATCAAGTCACTAGTATGATATTCCACGGCAAGAAGCCCGCAAGACCCTCCAGTCCACCTATCGCTGATCCCTTGTGGGATTTAATCCAGAGATGCTGGAGTGATAGGCCGAGTCGTCGACCCTCGGCTGTTGAGGTTTTGAGGTTTTTAGGATCAGATCAGGTTACTTCTCTGGAGTTCCAATAGGACAATTGTACAGAAAATTAAATCCCGAACAAACACTATGATACAAATTGTAGTATCCGATGTTCTTTACTATAGCTTATAACATAACTTATGTGCATGTATGTCCGTTTCACTTGGATGGTGCACCTGTATGGCACTGGATCTGTTCAACTATTCTTACACACAATATGCACACATACACAAAGGATTTACATAACACAGAGTCGCGTACCGTTGCCGAGATGAGTATCAGGATGCTTTGGGATTAGCGTGACTTCCCGTTTTGGTAACACCGCACGACGACAAAATCGAGCTCGCTGTTGAGGACAGCGAGCTCAAATAGTTGCCCAATCCTTCACCCTTTTCACTAGTTCTTTTGAGGGAAAAAAATCAACTGTAGCTAGTTAGCTATGCTATTTTGACCATAAATCTTCCATACTTACAATATTCACCCATTCCTGTCATGTATTTATACTGGGCGCTCTGAGGGGCTTATTATGGGCTCAATTAATGGTGCATTTATTGTATAAATATATTAGAACTTCTACAATGCCAGAAGTATTCAATTAGAGTCCAGAAAATACCAGAAAAGCGGTCAGGGTTGGGGGAGGAGGTGGGGAAGGAGGGTTGTGTTGTCCAAAAGTAAGCATAGTTAAGCTACAGGTGATTTTTTTCCCTCAAAAGAACTAGTGAAAAGGGTGAAGGATTAGGCAACTATTTGAGCCTGCTGTCCTCAACAGGGAGCTTGAGCATTTTGTCGTCGTGCAGTGTTACCAAAACGGGAAGTCACGCCAATCCCAAAGCATCCTGATATATCTCGGCAATGGTACGCGACTCTGTGTTGTGTAAATCCTTTGTGTATGTGTGCATATTGTGTGTAAAAATAGTTGAACAGATCCAGCGCCATAGATCCAGCACCATAGAGGCGCACTAGAACTGTTACATACCTAATACTTGCCAGGTACTACAAACGATGGGCAGAGTACAGAGGAACTGGTATTTACTATGACTGAATCATTGCCCGTCCTTTCATAAATTTCAGGATCTCTTCGTCAGAAGGCCGATCTTTCATATCTTCTGACCAACAACTCTGCATAAAATCCCAGTCACGGTCAATGATGACAGATATGGGCGGCCTTTCGGGTTTTATTCCTTTGGATATGTGGTGGATTATGGTCGCTTGGTTGCGGATGTAATGGTATGGGACTTTGCCCTCCAGAACCTGCAGAAGGAGATGAGTCGGTTCAATGGATAATACAAAATATAACCACGTGCCTCCAGCATGATTCCTCTGAAAGAGTACACATCACTTTTCGGTGACAAATTGATTTTATCATCGGTTGTCAAGTATTCTGGCGCCATGTACGGCATGGTGCACGAAGGGTTGGTAGGCAATAAAGCTTCACTTGTCCTGTCAGGAAGGAAGGCAGAGAGACCAAAATCAGTGAGGCTTGCTGTTTCGTTCTCGTCAACGAGAACATTATTCTAAGGAAGCTTCTTTAGTTTAGCATTCGTAATTTCATAGATGTGCACGCACGCCGCTCAAGTCGCCATGGACAATTGACTGTGAATGGACTGTCCAATTCAGCATTAGTTGACTTTCACATTAATGACAAAATAGTGAACATACGATATTGAAGTCCTTGAGCAATGTCTTCGAGCTAAAGGGACCTTAGTGTACTGGTTATAGTGCGAACATATAGGACCGAACCAGTGCAAACTTCCTGTTGTAAGAAAGCATTTTGTGCTGACGCTGAATGTATCCGGTCAGCGCTCCATTTTCCAACCATGGCGAGACAAGTGCAGGGAGGGAGCCAAAGCCATCTGCAACTCCCCAGAGAGGAACAATATTCTTGTGCTTAAGTTTCAACCATAGCTTAATCTCTCGGAACAATCGCTGAAGGGGAGTCAGTTGAATGAAGGTAGAACACATGGCTACTGACATTAATAATTTTCAATATGTCCACATCGTTCCTCAACATTATTGCTTTGACTGCGACCTAAATTGCTGTGAGGAAAGCAAAATGAAAAGATATATTATGAGACACTTACGTCAACAGAGGTTGTCATGGAGGAGAGCTGGCGGCGGGAATCCACTTGTTGGACGCTCGCAAAGATGTTTCTCCGACTGAGCTTGCACTTATGAACATATGCAAATCCTCCGGCATCATGGTAATCTTGGTCAGACCGTTGGACTGAGTTCGTTAGATCGACAGCACTGAAGACGATGAGCTCAACAGCACTACACAACGAAGATAACTCACCCGAAAATTCAAACTAAGACAAAGTAGAGGACCTTCTCTATCGAATGACGGGATTTCTCCGCTAATAGGCACTGTCGCACCAAGTTTAGGTGCACTTTGCCAATCTTTGCATTCAAGGTCTGTTGAGTGCGCAAGATAAAATTTGCAAAGATCATACCTCCAAGGTTGAACGAAAAGGCTCTATGCCCTTTGCTTTCTCCGAAAGCACCCGACTCTCTTCGGAAATCCACCAATACGGCACCTTTCCTGACAACACCTGGAGAATACTGATATAAAACGCATCAAAACTGGTTTACTCCAGAACGCACCAGAATAGTGACGCAGCCATACGAGTATACATCTCCGGCTTTGGTTGGCTTTGGTGCTCCAGTCCGGCCCGTACGAACAATAAACTCAGGTGCAATGTACCTCGCATCTCCCAGGAGCTGCTCGCTGAAGATCAAACTACTAGCTTCAGCAAGGATCATGGAGTGACTGAAGTTTGTGATGCGTATATGGCCCGATCCATCAAGGAGCACGTTGTCCTAGAAATGTGGTGAGAATTTTATTAAGTAACGTGAGTAGCTGAAGCATACGCCTGTTAAATTGCCATGCGCAATATCCTTCTTGTGCACTTAGGACACGTATGAGTTTCATACATGAGCAGTTACGGGATACTAACAATATTTGATACCATCCGCTACCTCGAGTAGCTGCTCATTCAAGATCAGAAAAGTTATCCATACCACGAAACATCGACTTACAATATTGAGCTTCCGATGCGTAGATAAATTGGAGTACTCTCGTTGCAGGTAGTCATGCAACGAACCGCCTGCCATCCATGGATATACAAAGGAGGGGAGAACTCCAAAACCCGTCGTCATTCCATAGAGGGTAAGGATGGTGTCGCGCCTCAACCCTTTTCTAACAAACATCTCACGACGAATCCTCTGCAGAGCAATATGTACATGATTTAGTAACGATTTATTGCATGTTTACTCACATTGCATATCTTTTCCATATCGTTTTGACTGTTGACATCTTCCCTCAAAGTCTTGACCGCAACCTGTCGACTGATGCATTACATAGAGTTTCGTGGATCAATACAAATGCACTGACCTCAGTCTCATTAACCTCATTATCACTCAACTTATGTACCCACATGCATTTCAAAGTCGCACCGACGACGTCCAAGCTATTCGCATGGCAGTCACACTTCCTGAGATCTGCTTTCAATATTCAATCCACTGGAAGTTTCGACAGCATCATCTTCACAGTGGTTTCCGTGATGTTTGTTTGTGACCACAAGAACTCCACAATCTGGGCAATCAATGGGCGGTGTTCGCTATTCCTCAACAAGCATTGTCGTGCGAACCGCTGAATTCCTTCGTCAATATCAGTTAGCTGGGGGAATGGTTCGACCCCCCGTAATACTGCTCCCATAATGGCAATAGCACCCCCCTTCACGTGGTGATAAGGTTGATGTCCAGAAAATACCTAAGTGGTATCAGCAACATAGAATCAAATGAGAAAACCCGACATACCCGCATCATAATACAGCCATATGCGTAAACATCGCCGGCCTTGGTTGGCTTGCTCTCTGGCTGTTCCATTCCCTCAAGCAGCACAATTGCCTCCGGAGGCATCCACCGGCTATTGCCCCCGTGAAAGGAGCTAAATGTAGTGTTGTCCGATTCTGCAAGAATCATCGAGAGAGAGAAATCTGCAAGATATAGCCTCCCATCACCACTGACCAGGATGTTGGTCTGAATTATGGAACCGTTATTTCTGCCCGGAGTATGGTGGCAAACAAAACCCACATCAGTCATGTCACCATGGACAATATCCTTATCGTGCACTACAGGAGATTAGTCAACTAAAGTGCAAGACCTCCAGTACTCACAGTACTGAAGACCGGCCGCTCAAATAAGGACTCAGCCTGTCTCCTCAAATACGAAACACATACCATGGTTAACTTCTTCTCTCTCGAAAGACCAACTTCCCGTCTCAAATAGTCGTTGAGTGTTCCATTTTCCATCCAAGGAGCGACGAATGCGGGAAGCGGCCCGAATCCTTCGGTAACACCCTCAAGGGGGAGAATGTTGCCGTGCGACAATTGAATCCAAATGTATCCCTCGCGACGAATCCTCTGGTGAGTTCAACAATCAGTGAGTGGAACGGTGAACTACTTCATCCCCTAACATTGCCTGTTTTTTGTACTGATTCTCCATCCGCACCGGGAGGGATCCTAACTGATTTGACTGCGACCTTGATTGCGATAAATAAAACGATAAATATTCCGTTGTTTTAAACGTACAGGACGAGCCTCAGATTGTGTAGACATAGAACATTTCCAAACATTGCCAAGCCATCCTGAAGCATTGGGAAACCGCTCCAGTCTTCGGATGGCTGTCGGAGGAATGATATTTGGTTCGAGCTTAAACACAACAAAATGATGATACATTGATAGCGCAAAATGAAGGTCGACTTACAACAGAGTTGTGCATTGTAAGGTAAAATCCTCAGTGCGAGAGTCAACAGCGTACAATAATGTGGCATCAACCTTATATGCACGATTGAATGAATGTCACGAATACCTATATTTGAGCATCTTCGACGACACGAAGACCACGAGGCTGTCAGGGCCAGCACTATGTGGAAACAAGCGCGAGCCCTGAGGCATGAGGCCCAGTAGAAACCGCCTATGGCGTGGTACGACGAGAACGGACATCGTCTGTTTTTTTTTCTTGATTAGGAAAATATCGGAGCACAACATATGTCGTCGGGGCGCATCACATATACTGCATGCTGGGGCACGCCCTCCTCTGACAACATATGTTTTTGGTTCAATTTTCAGATAAAATCATATCACGCCATATAAAGTAGTACAGCAAAATGAATCAATTGATATGACGAGAAACGACATGCTACGACAGGGCGTGATATTAGTACTAATAGGTATCATGGCGGCATAAAAACAGGTGCGGGGGCATCCAAAAACAATACAGGGCAGCGGGAAAACAATGGATGGCAGCACAGTAATGTCGAAGCTACCAGCGGCAGATGCTGACGAGTGACTCAGCGACTCGATGACGCTGGTCGAGGAAGACGACAAAGCAGTAATGTCGAAGCTGCCAGCGGCAGATGTTGACAAGTAACTCGGCGGCTCGATGATGCCAGTCGAGGAAGACGACGAAGCAGTAATATCTGAGTCGCCATGCAAAGACCCAGATTCTGAAAACACAACAGGCAAAACTTATCAGCATAGTGTACAAATCATAGACTTCACGTACCCTTTAGACGCTTGTGAGTGGCTTTGGTATCATCAGTGTCACGTGCACGCTTCTTGCCCTTTGAAATGATGAGAGGTTTAGCTTCTAGATCGTTAATGTTGCCGTCAACGTCGTCATGGCTGCCTGTCGCCTCACACTTTACGACCTTCTGGTTGTCTTTGAACGCATATATCCACCCTTTCAACTCAATTAAAAAAATCACGTCCATTTATGAATGATATCATTACCACTTACACCTATGGCCTTGGGAGGCGAAAAATCAGCAGAGAGGTCCTGTAAAAACTGAGATTGTGATGATGAAAATGACAAAGAGACGAGGACAAGAAAGTGCCCGGCGTGGGTGTGGATGGTAAGGACATGATGGTACAGAGAGAAGTTATGAAGTCATAGGCACACACCAATGTAGCATGTACCGGCTAAGTCCGAACGTCACAAAATCTTTCATGTATGCAATGCAATGTGTGCACAATACGATGCGTAGCTTCGAAGGATCGAGAGAAATGATACAAAATGAGAAATTGTGATGTAAGGATCAAAAGGTACAACGCAATGCGATGTAAGTGATGCAAGGAACAACGCCAAACGATGTAACGACGATGTTGTTTTCATTATCTACCTGATCTGGCCATATCCACTACGGTATAAACATAAAATAATCAGAACCCATCGTACCACGCCATAGTGGGTTTTCACTGGGCATGAGGTATGTATATCCTGTACTGATCGACATTCTGATGGGATGATGAGATGTGCTGCATGTGCATGTTTTCAAGTTGCTGCTTGCTATTCATTGACATCGTCCTCCAATAGTCCAGACCTGTCCAGACACGAACATTGATTATTTAATCAACCAGCCTTATCGATGCCGGGTGGTACAATATATGGCACGAATAAGTACCATCAAGTTGGCGCGCGATAAGCTTCCCATGTGCTAGCATAGATGCTGCACTATCATGATGTAGTGTCATTATCACGGTCTGTCCCGGCGGATCCGTGCGCCTCGACGTAGTAAGAAATGTGTACTCACCGTGAGGAGAAAGCAGAACCGGAAAAGACGTTCTCTGCCGTCATTCTCTACAAACCACCAGAGTTCTTCGGGTAAATCTACAGCTGGGGCTTGCACAATGCACATCCCAGTCGATGACGCTCCGTGGGCAGTCTATTTCAATACATGTACGTAGTCCCTTGAGGCCTGGTCAATTCTAAAATGTCGTTGTCAATGTCGACTTGAAGCTTACGGTCACCTCACGTAAATTACCTACACGGACCCTAAACCTTTCCTAATTTGTCCAGATGCACCGGCGCCGCCAGCTAAACCTTCGCATGGGAGAATTTCTACACCTTGTCGCACCGCGAGTATCCTCGTCCTAATCCTCGCTGTATAGAGAGACCTCAATCTTTCAATGTACTAAGTAGTTACTAGCTAGGTATTGCTAAACCTTGTCATGTAGGATTAGTTCCTAAACCTTTACATGTAGTAAATATTGCACACCAAACCTTTCCCTAAATCAAAGTCTTTTGAATATTTGAAACATGTAGCTAGTACTGCATGAAAAATTGAATAAAACAGACACTAGACTACACGTGTCATGGAAAGGTTTAGGAGGAGGTTTAGCAATAATACATCAAAAGGCTATACTACTATGTATGACAAGGTTTAGGCCTAACTTAAGGCTCTATACAGCGAGGATTAGGACGAGGATACTCGCGGTGCGACAAGGCGTAGAAATTCTCTCATGCGAAGGTTTAGCTGGCGGCGCCGGTGCATCTGGACAAATAAGGAAAGGTTTAGGGTCCGCGTAGGTAATTTACGTGAGGTGACCGTAAGCTTCAAGTCGACATTGACAACAACATTTTAGAATTGACCAGGCCTTTGGAGGGTCACGTAGGTAGATCAAATAGAAGGAAGATTAAATTGTGGCATCAAGGCTGTTGAAAAAGAAGGCTACAGCCTGGTGCCGTAGCGGCATAGCCCGCCGGAAGTTTCCGGCACTCCGTTTTCCTTTGCACCTGCCCACCACTAGTGTTGCCGCCGAAGTGAAGTGACTTCGAGGTAAATTCGCTTCACTTCGAAAACGTGAGACTTTGGTTGACTTCGTTGTTCCGAAGTTGGTCGAAGCGGCACTTCGTCCACTTCGAGAGGTGAATCGAAGTTATTACATAGATTAATCATCATCACTGCACGTCCAAAGCCCTGTAGTATGTGCTTCCTGTCTCTATCATATTGCAATCATAAAACATCACTGTATATCCTAAGTATAAGCCTTTCATACATGATCTCGAACATTCAAATCGGTTCCGCGATTGAATTGAATTTGTGAGATAAATTTAAAGGCTACCAACAATGTCTTCACCTTTCACGCTGGAAGAGCAAGTGCAACGAGATTTAGAGGAAGACAGGAAAGATGCCGAGCGAGAAATGCAGCGCTACGCGCATTTTTTTCAATCATTCATTGAATCATTAATATTGAATGAACATATATTTCCACTGCTTTTCCGCGTCGCAATGGATGCCCTTCCCGCGCAGGCTTTGTCTGTCCCTTCCGAACGAGTTTTCTCGTCTAGCAAAGAGACACGCACAGATCGGCATGTTAACCTCTCACGAACTGTTCTCGAAGCTTTATTACAAGTACTCAAGTTCTCTTACAAGCAAGACCGGCTGAACTTCACGTCCCATCTCATTGCGGAGGAAGTAGATCATTCTATTTCAGGGCCAGTATCTAGGAATGCCATAGATGAACTCATGGCAGCAGACAAGCTTGATGAACTTGCTCAGCTGCTTGCAAACCTTTCGTCTTAGATTATGTTGTAGCAACATTTGATTACTAATTTGTTCTACTTACTTGTGACTTCGCGAAGTGTAACGAAGCGCACTTCGAATAACTTCGTTGACACCGAAGTCTACCGAAGTGTCTCAATTTTCCACTTCGATTCACTTCAGTTCGCTTCGCGGCAACACTACCCACCACTCCCTTTATGTAATTAAGCACTTCACGTTCATGGATTTACATCGATCATACCTGCGCTCAGAATAAGTTTGCTCGTCTGGCGCGGTCGGATTCGCAAAAAGTTGTCCTGTCCTCCCAGCGGCTTCGAACTACGCTCTGTCCAGCCCGGCCACAGGTTGTGCAGAGGATCTATAGGTTTGAATCTGGTATAAGACACTAAACAGAACGGACTCGATGAGTCCTATATAATTTCAGTAACGAGTGTGTCAGAGTGTATAACTCGCCCCCACTCTTATTGTCAGAGACCGAGGAAAACGAGGAAAAAGTGAACGAGGGTAGAATTATCGTGTAAAAAGGATGTATGGAGATGTAGCGAACGTGAGTTGAAAGAAACAAATAAAAAGAGGGTATACTCGATAATCGAGGGGCTGTTTCCAATGACCTTGGCCCTCATCCACTCGTTGGAGGAATAGATGGAGCCTTTAATGCATCCGTTACCCATAACCGCCGAAAATCCCCCTCTTCCACGACGAGGGACTACAAGTTCCAGAGTAGGGAGCAGGAACTGTCTATTCGGAGTCTCTCCACCGTTTCAGCAGCTTCGTCAGTAGGTGAAATAGGATGTTTGTTTTGTTGCGAGACTGCGTTTGCTTGGCTTCATGCGGCTCTGGGCTGTGAGCCTGTCCAACGTCCAAGTCAACCTCCATCTGTGAGGGAGAAACGACCTGGATATGAACCGAGTCAGGGCGGGCCTATAGTTGCATCACGATAAACGTTTCCTGTAGTCATACTAAGAGCGCCTACCCATGTTAAAGTGAGCCGATCATGTTCCAAGAAAAACCGGTGAAAGTCACGCGTCGAGAAACCCGTGGGGCAGACAGCAGTAGCGTAAGGATGATATGCAAGGAGATTTCCAATGTCTTCTTCAAAGCACGTCTGAGCTAGCCGACCAGGCTTGCAGATGAGACGATCTGGTGAATTGCGGTCGCGGATATTGCCCGGACATTCGGAGCGAGCAATGGTCCTACTGAAATCCCAAATCTGCACGTAGAAGGAACCTTCGGTAGGGAGTTCCTCCAGTCTTTGCCCTGGTTCAGGGGCACGATACTGAGGAAGAGCATAGGCCATTTTTCTGCCGAAAACGCTGATTCGGTGGCTTGGATGATGCGGAAAGCATCGCGCATACTTGGGTCCCCACTCCAACCAGGGAATCTCGACAGGTATCTCTGAGTGTACGGCCTTTGCTGAGAAGATAGCCATGTCGATAACTAAAATTACCTGCCATGATCTGGAGAGAACTTCTAAAACCATGATTTGTGCCTCCGGAGAGGTCACGTAGTCGGGCATAAGGTCTGGGCGAGCCGCTGCACCATGGAACGACGGTGTAGCATGAATGACACAGGGCGATGATAAACCGAACAGTGGCCGAAGGTATCGTTGCACTTTCGGGAGGACGTACACAATTCGGCGCCGAGGTGAGCCATCAAGTTCTTGTAATGTGTACAAGGCCATACGGCCTGAGTCCGGGCCAATGACGATGATCCTTTGTTCGTCAAGTAGATGGAAATCTGCCTCTGTCCAACCGAGTTCGTATAAGGGATACTGCTTATGCTGAGTGACAGAGTTTCAAAGAATAGAGTGAACTTACACCCTTCGCAAGTCCTTTCCTCCAATCTATCACTTGTATGAATATGTTGGATCGTGTCCCCAGTGAACCGATATTGGTTGTGAAATAGAGTACTACTATACGATCCCCACAAATCGCAGGCTGACCCACAAAAAAAATATGATGGTCAGGTGCCATAAAACAAGGATGTTTGCACTCCAAGGAAGTGCATGCAGAATCTGGGTGTGGACGTTGCGATGAAACCGACCAAAATGTCACCGAAAAGACGTGGCGACCTTGCTCGGCGAGGTTGGACGACACTGCGACCGCAAGGTCCTGCAGAGGGTCTATGACAACTGACCGCACATAGGACATATATCCCAGCATAGGCAATCTTTGCACGAACCATATCTGAGATCGCTTGGTATTTGTGTCGCACCCCCGAATGAAGACTTGAGAGGCAGCGCACATCCACCAAAGCCCACACTTCACGGATTGTATGCGCGAAACGATGTCGACGAGGTGGTCAGTAGCCACTGTATCTTCGAATACATTGTTTAGGTGAAAGTCAGACCGCCACATGGATGCCAATCTTTTGAGTGAATACATCTTGCTGGAAACGTCGAGCCAGCCAAGGGTAGAAGCCTCTGTAAAGCCTTCAGCGTAATGCTCGAATAGGCATTGAATGTCGGGGGAATTCTGGGCCACATGCCAGAAGGTTTTGCAGGCCTAGCGTAACCCAAAAGTCAACCTAAAATCATGGAACCACGGGAAAGAACCGACTAATACACAGCGAGAAAGGTCTTTGAAATGGAGGAGGAGCAGAATGTGACATATGAGCTCTGTAGGAAGCGAGAATATCCCAACCGACGTGTGTATCGTTTTAGAAGGATTCGAGACTTCAACTTGCAGCCCCGAAACTTGATGGTCATTAGGAAGGGGCCAAATTTGTTTTGCCACACTTGACCTATGAAGTGACAAGGCGCCATTCATCACGTTTATAGTTTTGGAAGAATTCGAGGCTTCAACATGGAGGAAGTTCGAATCTTGAAGGTCTTCCGGTAGGGCTTGAATTGGCGCCGCCAACATTGGCTCAGGTGTCCTGGGGGGACGCTGGTGGCTGGTGGTGGACCCCATAATCCTGCGAGTGCATATGATGGCACTCCCCCTAGTAGTAGTTGAATGTCGAACCCGTTGAGCAACGTCAGCACGAAGTTCGGCCACCGACTCCGCGGCGGTAAAATGTGGGAAACTGACGGACCAAACTTCCATGTACACCTAACAGTGATCCATCCTTTTTCATTGACCCAAAATGCGATGAAGGGAAGGGTATCTTGAAGATGTCGGGTCTGGGAGGCACAGGATGATACACTGTGGATTGTAAGAAGGCAACTATGGGTAGGTAGATTCAGAGGCGACGGGACCCTCGCTCTCATCAACTCTTCGGACTAAATCAATGATCTAACTTACGGTCCACAACTTGTTCCTAAGCACTAACGAATATTTTGACGTGGCAGGTGAATGCATATATATGATGTGGATGAAACTCCGAGTATAACTCAGTGAGCGCTTGAGCACTGGCGCCTTGCTTACTAATCAGCAAAATGACCTTGTACGAAAGTGCTGCACTGAAACTTTCCTGGGTGAACTTCTAGGGCTGGGCTAACCACAGGACCCGTATATAAGTATGACGCAGTATCAGTAGCTATAGCGCGCACAGTGGTTGCTAGTACGTACAGCACCAACTCGGTGACCGAGTGCTTTCGGCCGTAATCTAGTCTGTCCGAACACATGATGTTAGAGTCACAAGTTTTATATTTTTATCATCTCTTGACTACTTTCACGGTTGTCCTCAACCGTCAAAATGGCCTCAGATGCACTCTCCAGAGTGCTCGCGAGGTTGCAGAATCTGCCTGTGATGTCTCTGCCCACAGATTATCCCCGATCGACTGGTGCTAATAAACTCATCGAAGCCGCTCATCTAGCAGATCTTTCAGAACAGACCTCGCTCAGTCTTTTGAAGCTTGCACTTCATGCAGAGACCGAAGATGGCGAAGACGACGAGAATAGATCTTCTGAAACTAGACCATCAGCCTTCCATCTACTACTCTCCGCTTTTCTCGTCCTCCTACACAGGTACACTGGCGATACGGACTTCGTGATCGGCTCCTCTTCTGCCGCTGCAAGCTCTCCTTTGATTCTTCGACTTTCTGTGGACCCATCAGATTCATTCTGGACTATCGTGCGTCGTGTTCAGCACGTCGAACGTGAGGCCGAAGCAGACCTGCTGCCCTATGAGACCATCGTACGGGCTTTACACAAGGACAAAGACGACTCTGTAGAAGCATCCCGTCCCCTCTTTCGTGTTCGTTTCTTTGATGAAACAGATCAGCCACGGGATAACTTTATCAGATCTACCAGCTTAACGTCGGATCTTACTATCTTCGTCACGCGACCCCCCACTACCACACGCGCCTCCTTAGCTCCCCATATCTCCCTTCGAATCCTCTTTAACTCCTTGTTGTTCACATCTGCTCGCATATCATTCATCGTCGAACAGCTCTCCGTGCTTCTAAGGAAGGTTTCCGCTAATCCAACTGCCTCAGTCGGGTCTGTTCCACTCTTGACGACCGCACAACGCGAACGCTTGCCCAACCCAACAGCAGATTTGCATTGGTGTGACTGGAAGGGAGCCATCACAGATGTGTTCTCCCGCAATGCGCAGAAATGGCCTGATAGGCCATGTATCATTCAAAGCATACCTGCCTCGATTCCTAGCGAACCGCAGACAAGGCGAACTTTCACTTACGGAGACATCCGAAGAGCTTCCAACATCCTAGCGCACCACCTCCTAGCAGGTGGTGTGAAGAGGGAAGAAGTCGTCATGATCTACGCACATCGGAGCATCGAGCTTGTCGTAGCTGTCATGGCAGTTCTCAAAAGCGGCGCCACGTTCTCAGTCATAGGTGCGATATGTTGCGTGTCTTTCAGTTCATTTGTAACTCGAGTCAGATCCTGCATATCCGCCTTCACGTCAAATAATATACCTTCGGGTAGCTCAACCTCGTGGCCTGGTTGTCCTCTCAGGAGCAGGCAAAATTGCACCCCCTGTGCGCGAATTTCTATCCATGGAACTCAAGATCCGTGTCGAGGTACCCGCCCTTGAGATTACCCCTACCGGCCACATACTTGGGGGCGCGAACGACGGAATCGATGTCTTGAAGTCGCAGATCCGTCTTGCAGAAACGGATCCTAATGTCATCCTAGGACCCGATAGCATCGGTACACTTTCCTTTACCAGTGGAAGCACTGGTATCCCCAAGGGCGTTCGAGGACGCCATTACAGTCTCACACATTTCTTCCCTTGGATGGGCAACCGCTTCTTGCTCACCGAAGCCTCCAAGTTCACAATGCTAAGCGGTATCGCACACGATCCCATCCAGCGTGATAGTATGTACTATATTCTACCATATACACGTCTGCTGATAACGTCAATATTACAGTTTTCACGCCCCTGTTCTTGGGCGCAGAGCTTCACGTACCCACTGCAGACGATATCGGCACACCCGGCCGTCTCGCAGAATGGATGGACGACAGCAAAGTCACGGTCACGCACCTAACTCCCGCCATGGGCCAGTTGCTCTCCGCACAAGCTACACGCCAAATCCCTTCCCTACGAAACGCATTCTTCGTCGGTGACGTTTTGACCAAGCGCGACTGCCTCCGCCTCCAGGCGCTCGCCACGAACGTGCAGATCATCAACATGTATGGCACGACAGAGACGCAGCGCGCTGTATCTTACTTTGCGATTCCACCCTTGTCCGTGGACGCGACTTTCCTTGCCACTCAGAAGGACATCATGCCTGCTGGAGAGGGCATGGTTGACGTGCAGCTCCTTGTTGTCAACCGCAGCGACAGAAACGTCCCTTGCGCAGTTGGAGAAGTCGGAGAGATATATGTGCGGTCTGGAGGTTTGGCGGAGGGATACCTCGATACCGAAGCCACTGCCGAGAAGTTCGTGAACAATTGGTTCTCTCCTTCTACTCTACCCTGGAAGGACACCATTTTGCATCCGCCTCAGGGCCTCGCTGGACCTGAGTCACGTCATTGGAAGGGCATCCGTGACCGGATGTATCGTTCGGGCGATCTCGGTCGGTATCTCCCTGATGGGCGTGTTGAATGCACAGGACGTGCAGATGACCAGGTTAAGATCCGTGGTTTCAGGATCGAGCTTGGGGAGATTGATACGTTGATGAGCCAACACCCGCTCGTGCGCGAAAATGTCACACTCGTGCGGAGAGACAAGGACGAGGAGAAGATCCTCGTCAGTTACTTCGTGCCTCTGCAGGGATCTAAGCTGGATGGCTTTGCCAGCGAGCACACGGAGGACGATGACAAGATCGATGGCAAGAGTCCGAAGTATAGACGGCTCATCAAGGATATTAGAGAGCACCTCAAAAAGAAACTGCCTAGTTACAGCATACCAACATGTATGGTCTATCCTTGCCTTCCTCTACCTCATTTACTCAACTTTCTTTCTGTAGTGTTCGTCCCGCTGCATCGCATGCCCCTCAACCCTAACGGTAAAATAGACAAGCCCGCGCTTCCCTTCCCCGATACAGCACATGCACACGCTGCGTACTCCGAACCCAAAAAGACTGTTAACGGGCGCACAGCGAGCCCTACCGAACAAACCATGCGCACTATCTGGGCCAGTATCCTCCCGAATGCGCCCACACCAATCCCCCTCGACGAAAGCTTCTTCGATCTCGGTGGTCACTCCATCCTTGCCACGCGTCTCATCTTTGAGGTCCGCAAAGTCTTTGTCGTCGAAGCTCCACTGGGCCTTATCTTCGACCAGCCGACAATCACCGGCCTCGCTTCGGCGTTAGATGCGCTTCGTAACCCGAACTTTGGTATCGCATACGGGGACGCTGAGACGCGCCCTGCGACGCCTGTCGTGGATGGTGTCAAGGCACCTGCGAAACTATCCGCTGCTATTCAGTACGGACAAGACTATGAGGCACTTGTTCAACGCTTGCGACCCTCATACTCACCGATGTCTGAGGACTTCAAGTCTGGTGCTGTTACTGTGTTCTTGACAGGTTCTACAGGCTATCTCGGAGCCTTTGTCCTGCGTGACCTCCTTCAGCGTCTTGATAGGGTTCGAAAGGTCATCTGTCTCGTACGTGCGCCCAGCGTCGAACAAGGTGTGGCGCGCCTTCGAGAAGGGTCTACTGATCGTGGCGTTTGGGATGAGCAGTGGCTCACATCGGGTAGACTCGAGGTGGTGGTTGGAGACCTTGGCCTTGATTTGTTTGGTATGGGTGATGAAGTATGGTCACGAGTCGCTGCTGAGGCGGACGCTGTCTTGCACAACGGTGCCCTGGTGAGCTACTCCGCCTCTTCATGCATGCATTGGTATCTGATAATTTATTGCACAGGTGCATTGGGTGTATCCCTACGAGAAGCTTCGTGCACCGAACGTGATCGGCACCCTGACTGCTGTGGAACTCGCCTCGACGAAGAAGCAGAAATCACTTGTTTTCGTTTCATCAACATCGGCGATCGACACCGAGCACTACGTGCAGCTGTCTGATTCTCTGGGACAATCCCAAGAGTCGCGGAGAGGGATTCCGGAAGATGACGACCTCGAAGGTGCGAAATTGGGTCTCAAGTCCGGCTATGGCCAGAGCAAATGGGTGTCCGAGAAGTTGCTCTTTGAAGCTGGAAAGAGGGGCTTACGGGGCCATATCGTGCGGCCTGGCTATATTGTTGGCGACTCGCACACCGCAGGTACGGAGACTCCTCTCCTTTGAAATGCAGACAAATTTATCATGGGGCTCCAGTGACAAACACCGACGACTTTATTTGGCGCATGGTCAAGGGATGCGTTCAGCTCGGTCTTGTCCCAGATATCAACAACACCGTGAATATGGTGCCTGTGGATCATGTTGCTCGCTGCACTGCCCTCGCTGCCGTGGAACCCCTGCCGAATGCCGCACAAAGCGTATTACACATCACTGCGGCGCCCCCTCCAACGTTCAACGCCATCCTCTCGTCATTGGCCGAGTACGGGTTCCCTACACAACAATGCGAGTATCTAATATGGCGTCGCAAGCTGGAGCAGCACGTCATGGAAGTCCAAGATAACGCCCTATTCCCACTTCTTCATTTCGTCCTCGATGACTTGCCGACGAGCACAAAAGCCCCCGAGCTTGACGCCACTAACACCATGGCGTTGCTGCGCTCCCAAGGGCAGCCATGTACATTCACCGTTTCGGATCAACTGATGGGAAAATACCTCGCGTGGTTAGTTGGAGCGGGTTTCTTGCCAGCGCCGTCTTCGTCAGCGCCAAACAAGGCGTTGCCCCAGTTGGCTAATGGTACCGCCATCAAAGCTGCAGGTCGGAGTGGTGCTTGAGTGGCAGGTTGGATAGGCAATTTATTCATGCTGTTATTGGTGTTTTCGTGCGAAGAACGACGAGAAAGACTGTCGTATTGCCTCATTCTGCGATGAAAGTTTCCAGATGTAAGACGCATCATTGACAAGTCGAGTGTATGATCGGTGGTCTGTCACATCCCCACGATGGTCCGGCGGATGAACCTTTGGGCTAAACCATTGAAGATACGAAAAGATATATCGATAGGAGGGGCTGACGAGAGTTTGATATCGTATTCTTTCTTCTTGTCTCTTGTACCGCAACTCAGCGCTCAGTACTCAGGAGAACTCAGGGTCACGCATCGACGACAAATACCTTGCTTGCAGGCTGCAATTGTTCCTATGCGGCATCGTTACCCCCGTGACCCACGGGATATTGGTGCTATACTGGACATTGAGATCACGAAGGACTTCCGGGGATCTGGATAGATGAGTTCTTGGTAGGGAAGACATTGGAATGTGCTTATTTCATCGCTCCTAGTCCTTTCTCACTTCCAACTCGGGGATAGGGGGCACCGATATTGCAATAGTTCAGGCAGTTGAATGCATGCATACGCGATGCATTGCTGTAATTGGGCAATGATCAGTCTGTCTAAGTAAGTTCTAAACTAAAGTGCGGCTGAGAGCTTTTACTTAGTACTATTGTGCAGTTATGATTCCAACACAGCATGCAACAAGGTTGGCATGCATAATACTTACCGTGGATAAGACGCGTAAAACCTTCGAGGGTAGCGAATGGCGAGAAAGGGGTTGCCTTTGAAACGATAAGTGTTGGTAACTATTAACCATATCGTTCGATTCAGTTCAGCCGACAAGCCTTTCACATGTTCATAGCCAATCACTGATTCATATTAATATCAGAATAGGTTGGATATCGGCACTGTACGCAACCTTGCCACCATGGACTAGTGTAAATTGCAGCAAGCGAATCGAACATCGGAAGCATTGCTGGCAAAAGCCTCGGCAGATGGTCACGGTGGAGCAAGAAGCTCCGCAAGCAAGGAAATTTGTTCCCTGCAGTGGAACTTCCTCCATATGACCTCGCTTGCTAAGGTGAACGAACAACCACCTGATTCATTCCAACATGCCACCGCACATCTAATCCTGGGCGGGGAAATCAACATGCGTGAGCCCTTGAAGGACAACTACGCGCGCTTAGCTGTCACAGGCTGTCATGAGGTCGATCGGACGCTGGACAGCATTTGACAGTATACATGCCAGTCATAGGTACATTCACTGCTTATCGAATTAGACTACGTGAGTCCGAATATTGCCAAGACACCCCCTGATGTCCCTGGCGGGGGGAAATGTTGGCTGAACTTGCGCATTCCTACTGCCGGTCATAATTTGGTGTGCCTGGCATCCTGTCCAAGGTGTTCCTCGAGAGACAAGCTCCTGCTATACACCCTTGAGGGATGCCCCCGTGAATTTTAAATCACATCAACTAGCGCTTGCACGATATGAGTCTCGGCCTGTGGACTCCGAGATTCGGATTATGCTCGGTGAGGGCGCGGCACTCCCGGAAGCCAGCTATCTATATATGTAAATTTAACTGCCTATCTACTATATCTAAGGGAGAAGGTGAGGAGATGTGACACTGATATCCTCTGATATCATGTTGTTCCCTACTAACTTGTGATCACCATAGTTTCCAATAAACGTAAAGGAACTTATAAGCGGCTTCACTTGTAGTCTAAAGATAGCGCACAGCACGTGTCATGATCAACCTGGCTCAGCACCGTGACTTTTATCAGGTTTTAACGTTTTCCCTGAGGCACCCGTGAATTCTAACGATCCTTGCAGTGTTACGTTGATTGTAGGCTACGTTGATCGTAGGCCTCATAGGGCGGGTGACTGTAGCTAACGGCCCAGAATCCCGCGTCCCACGCAATTCCAGAGGAAGAAGTTGACTCCTCGGACCAACCCATTGCGCTAGATCGGCTTGTTGGCTTACATGGCAGATAAGCTTGTATACTGAATCCGGGGTATCGGGGACTGCAAGTTCGCCTAATAAGTTCGCCCATTTCTATTGCCTATATACTCAAGTCTTTGATCGATTAACTGTAATGCCTTGCCAATCCTTCATTTGTCCCTCTTAGTCTTGCGGCTTGCCTCCCTTCCCTGCGCTAAGCTACCTCGATCTTGAATCCTGTGGTCGTCAACTCGGTCAGACACAGCGATTCGTCCATTTCGTTTTTCATTTACCTCGTCCCCGGTGCCCAAATTCAAAACCGCTGCCTGACTTGCGCAATAACATCGCATCACGTCGATACCAACGCGCCTTGATCTGAATTTTTGGTTCATTTCCATTTCATAAATGCCAGAGCTTGCTGTCGTAGACAGCCAGGCAACGGAGAAGTATTTGCGAATAGCATCAATCTCCATTGCATTATATGAGTGAGGGTCTTTTCTTTTCGAGCTGAGGTACCGTGGTCATTGTGTCATAACTGATTTTCTTCAGTTATATCATCACCCTCCCCGCAGAATGGCGGTTCTACCGAAGCCAGTCGTCAATTTTTCGTCTCCGGTATGTACACTCAGGTATTCGCATACCACCACTGACGATCGAAGTCTATCAGTCTTGCCTGCGTCTTATTCATTCTCATACGGTATGTTGTCTTTGTCTCTCCCTACCACTTTTTTCGCTCACATGGATGAAGCTATGGTAGTATCGTGGTCATGATACTCAGTAATTACGGAGTCTTCTCCACCAGCTTTACCCAAGAAACATGTCACCGTTACTATATGGTGGCGCCTGTCTTCAAAGGTCTGTCCTATCGATGTTCACCCACCAGGACTCTGTTCACCACGCTGTAGTCATACAAACTATGATATCACAGGTCATCCTAGGTGTCAGGTATGTCTTTGTCGCATTTAACGGGCAGCAGGCTGTACATGAACTTACGCCGTCCAGGACATTCAATATTGCAAGGAGGGATAAGCGGATAGGAATTTCACTGATTGTGCTATACTTCGTCTCAGTTTCGGTGGGTTGTTACGACACCAGCGTGACATCTCTCTCACTCGCTTTAGCTGGAGTGGTTCACCAATATGTTTGACCGGATTCGTGAGCTCTGACCTCTATTTAAGTTTTGAGTTCGTGTTAACATTGGAACCAACAGCCGTCATTGTTAATGTACGTCAATGTTCCTCACAACAAGACTCGCGCTGACGGCGTAGTTTTTTTTAAGGGAAAGTAAGCTGTGTCTTTATGAATGTGTCGTTCAGAACCTCATGAACCATAGTTGCACCCCAGGAAATTCTGGTAAAATACTGTCAGCATGGTTCTATTACATCGTTGCGATGTTGTATGACCTCGCAGTCTTGACCATCTCCACCGTATATCTTCTGCGTTACAATCCTCTCAGTAGCAGGTGGCACCTATCCTCTCCCCCTGCAATTAGAGTTGCTGACCTATCGCTAGACTAGAACGATTGGTGCGGGTGTAAGTCCCTGAGGCAATACTCTCAAAGTAATCCTTGCTCATGGTACTTAGCCTGATCTATGATGGCATTGGATATTTCGTCGTGCTAACAGGCAGGTATGCTCTACTTTTATTTAGCACACACGACTGAGCAGTATCTCATCAGGGTCGAACATATTTAACATCATCCTTTATCATACGTCCGATATTCAGACCCAGGTATGTTTTCTGTACCATAATCCATGGAAGCATAGTGCGCTTATGTTGGCTCCCTCCTATATAGGCGGCAGGGTATGCTTTGCAACGTATATCATCGTGGAGGTTTCTCATAGGGCATCACTAGGGCATCACTGGGTTTCGCTGTGATATGGATTATGAGCCAACGGATTCTCATCCATCTACGAGGTTCGTACTGCCCCAGAATTTGACTGCTCTTACGCTAACGCCCGCGATTTCATTCGTTTCATTGTCACTCCCCTTCCATTGCGCACACAGAGCTGTCAGAAGCAGAGACCCGACGTGTGGACAACGTGGTCGCCGCGCGTTCCCCGCAAATTGCTCGGGATGTGGTGCCCGCTCTCCGACCTCCGCCCGACTCTAAAAGTTATGATCCTGAATGTGCACTCGCATCGTTTAGCAATATGCAGACCGATGACATGGAACTCGACATATGCGCATGCGTTGAGCCCTCGGTGACGTTGGACCACACGAACGAATGTGGGCTTTCCAGCTCATGGGGTAACCCGATGGAAAAATAAATCTGGGCACGATGCAATGTGTAACCCCGCTGTATGTACAGCGGCATCTGCAGTGTTATATCATTCGAGGCAATCTACACGACAAGGTAACATGCAAGTGTCCAAAGTATTGGACCTTGCTTCCCTTGATTCGAAAAATCGGACATGTGTATACTACGCAGAAATGACGTTTTGTACAAGTAGATGGAAATATTCCTCGATGTTGCGAAACGAAACAACGGTCGTTTGCATTGAGACCCGCCGGTGGAGTGCAGGAGCCGAGGCGTTAGATACGTTGTGCCGACTCTACTTAGCCGACCTCCGAGCCGACAAAATGCCAAATGTGGGAGGTTAACTTTTCACACCAAAATTTTCGAACGCATCTAACATCTTATGCAAAGAATATACTGGTAGGTCAGGCCTGAACGCTCCTGAACGACGCAGTTTGAGCGTGTGGATGGCTACGCAGGAATACGAATGTCAACGTCACCTAGGGCACTATCACCAGGATTCGGAGAATGAAACCTCGGTTTCAAAACTATTCCCCAACGTCACGCTGGCTGACCAAGTAAATAATCTCCGCCATCCAGGATGATGAAAGCTCAGCCCATAGCGTACTGCGCGACGCGCGTGCCCTGGCACACACCGCAACGTGATCCTTCACCGCTTGTCGACAAAACTCAGGACGTGATAAAGAAGATTAGTTCACTTGAAGCCTATGTGCGGGTCTGCGCAGCGCAGGATGATATGTGAGGGTTCTGTGAGGGTTGTAAAAGGGCCACTATGGGCAGGTACTTAGACGTGACGGAACGGGCCGGACCTCCGCTCTCCCTGGATTCATCGACTTCGGACTAAATCCTCCTGATATCCAACATCGTGGAGTGCCGCACACACCGAGTCACTCAGTATTTGAAATCTTCTACGTGTCACATTATGATCAACTTGCCCCTTGATCCGAACGTTTTGACGTGAGTTCTATGCTACGTGTGGCAAGATTATATATCTGACAGAATGCGTAGCAAGACGTTCAGGGCGGGCGGCTACAATGAGCGACGCTGAGGCTGAAAATACCGCCGATCCCACTTGCTTACATCAGCAAAACTACGGTTGGGCCAAGCTCATTGGTGCATTGAACACGCAAATGATTGCGAGGACCTTGCACGAGAGTTTTACTGAATCCGATCTAGGGACAAGGGCGTTTTCCCCCTTTCTATTGCCTACTCAAGCATTATTAATCAATTTCAAAGTGTAGTTTTGGTAAAAATGCAACCATCCTGATTCCATCCATTCCGCCCTCTTAGTCTTCCTTCCTTTCCCTGTAAAAAGCGAAGCATCCGGATCATAGAGTGCCCACCCGCATCCGTAAAGCCTTTCGTCATCAGCTTGCTCGGACGCAGCCACATCCCGGATTTCCCCCTCCCGTCTCTATCTATCAAGGACAGATCTGCCTAACGCAGAGCTACCACACCAGAATCAACGCGCCTTTAATCTGTTAAATGGAGCGGCGTTTGGCTGTAGACAGCGCAACCTCGGAGAAATATTTTCGAATAGCAGCCATCTCCATCGCATGTTACGAGTAAGCATTTTGTTTCTCTCTTGTGTTGAGTTGCAGGCCCATAATGATCACTGTGTTCTGAACGACATTTACCTTCAGTTATATCATCACACTCCCGGCGGAATGGCGGTTTTACCGAAGCCAACCATCAATTTTCCGTATCAGGTACTTATATACGCACACACATTCGACATTCACGTACTGTCATTGACAAATCTCCATCAGTCTTGCCTGCATCTTGTTTATTCTCATACGGTATGTGCTGTTCTCATTGTATCAATCAGTTCTTTTCACTCACATGCAATGCAGCTATGTTAGTGCCCTGGTCATAATCATCAGCAATTACGGATTCTTCTCTACCGGTTTTACCCAACAAACGTGTCAACATTACTATCTCGCAGCGCCTACCTTCAAAGGTTTGTCATATCGATGCTCACCCACCAGGACTCTACTGACCACGTTGTAGTCATGCAAACTATGATATCACAGGTCATCCTAGGTGTCAGGCATGTTCTTTTTTGTTGGTTACGAGCCGCACAGACGTAAACGCCTTGTAGGACATTCAATATCGCAAAGAGAGATAGGAGGCTAGGAATCGCACTGTTGCTGCTATACTTCTTATCAGTTTCGGTAGGTTCTTGCCACAAGCGTAATATCCTCTCTCTTATATGTTTTAGGTGGAATGGTTCACCGATCTATTTCACCGGATCCGTAAGTCCTGTCAATATTTTGATTTGAGGCTCGTATTGACCTTTAGAACCAACAGCTGTCGTTGTTGATGTACGTCAGCGTTCCTCACAATTAAGCCTCACATAAACGGCGTACCTTTTCTAGGGAAAGTAAGTAGTCCCTTTACCACTGATGTGAACTGTTCAGATCCTCATGGGGGATAGCTGCACCCCAGTAAATTCTGGAAAGCAATTAACTGCCTGGTTCTACTACCTCGTTGTGATGTTGTATGACCTCGTGATGTTGGCGATTTCTACTACGCATCTTCTGCGTTATAATCCTCTCAGCAGCAAGTGCGTCTTTTCTCTCCTTCGTCTATAGGTTCGCTAAACCATTGTTTGTTTGTTAGAGTAAGTCGATTGGTACGGGTGTAAGTTTCTCACTACCGGTAGAGTCGATGCGCGTCGCTCATCATCCTTAGCCTGATGTATGACGGCATTGGATTTTTTATTGTGCTGTCAGGCAAGTACACTCTGCTTGTGATGAGCACCTGCTAACATTCCCTCAGCGTCGAACGTATTGAACCTGGTCCTTTATCATACATCCGATGCCGAGACTCAGGTACGTAGGTCTAATATTCGTTCCACCGTGGAAGTTCAGATTATGTTGGCTCCCACTTGTTATTAGTCGTCAGGGTAAGTTTTGCATCGTCTGGCGTCAAGGAGATTCAAATCACTCAGAAGACATCATTAGGGCATCAATGGGTTATGCTGTAACGTGGATTATGAGCCAACGGATCCTCATAAATATACGAGGTGAGCGCCACTCAGAGCTCGACTGCTTTCCCGCTGACGCCCGCGATTTTCATTCGTTCCGTTGCTCCTCTTCTCATGTCGTACCCGCAAAGAAATGTCAGAGCCAGACCCACAACGCTTGGAAAACGTGGTGCTCGCGCGTCCCACACTCAGCAGTGGGCGGAAGAACGTGGTGTCCGGTCTCCGCTCACAATTCGAATCCAAAAGCCACACTAAAAACTCTAGAAGCCCCATTGATGCTGAGTTCCCGCCCACATCGCCTCGCAATCTGCATCCCGACGATGTGGAACTCGATATACGCGTATGCGTTGAGCGCTCGGTGAAGGTAGACTACCTGGATGGTTCTGAGCATTCAAGTTCATGGGATAAGTCGAGAATGAAGTGAATCTGGAGGCACTGGCGCCTATCAAGTCATGCATATACCCGTGTGCAGTGCTACTACCACTGCCACAAGTGTCCATGGTCGCGCAGGTCTGAAGTATGGGTTAATGGATATGGAAACAGGAAATAAACAATGCAGTTTTAGCGGTGGAGGGGTCACAGCTGAGGGGAATAACCGTCTAGCTAATGTGTTACTTTGGAGTGATATCGCCGTATATATCCCATCTGCATTGCTACCAGGGTGCTGTCTACACAACTTTCAACGACGTAATACTCGGACCGATCACGAGTCTAATGTGAGCGATGTAATGGCACTCTTCACAGTGAAAGTTTAACGTAGAAACACGGACCGTCTTATAGTGGATTCTGGCTATGAACCCTCAAGCTACACGGGAATATGAATATCAGTGTGGAGCATCCGAGAACCGCTAGGTGTTCATAGGAGTCAAGAAAATAAAAATTACCTGATCGGCGGAAGATCAATTGCACATGTCCATAAAATCTACCCATTCAGGTAAGAACAAGATACTGACGAGTGACTGTTTCAGCCCCCTAAAGATCTTGAAGCTCCGGCGTAAGAGGGTGGGCAGCTGCAGATGCAAAGCCTATGGGACCACGAACGACGTGTCGGGGACCGGCTTCGGGGTGAGAATGATCAAGGACAGCAACTCGAGGATCTTCAAGCCTACATGCAGGTTTGAGACTTTCAGAGCATGCGACGATGCTCCTTTTATGGCTCTCTGTGCTAGTGTGAAAACCGCACAAGTAAAGGCGACGAAACTCACCGAAATGTTGCTCTCGCCGAATTCTTCGACTGTAGACTAAAATCGCAGGACTGTGAACACAAAGGCCGCACCTCGTGTAACATTACGTACGGTGGCCGCCCTGTGCGACACTGCGCAAGGCGGCCATGTACTTGGCTCGGAGCGTCGGGGAAGGGCGCCGCCAATGTTTGAGGGTTTAATTGAGCGATGATAGTGGAAGTTTGTTTGGGAGTGCAGAGTCCGCCTCGGTCCGATTTGGGTGGCCGACCTTTCCTTGTTCCTTCGGAGCGTGTTTGAATATGCTGTTTGAAGTGGATGACAGCGTCTGGTGGCTTGATTGCGTGTACCTTGATGATGCTGTAGACAGTAGCCATGGTGGCCTGGGCGCCATCTCAACATGTCAATGGTAGGAGCATGAGGCAGCCAGAAATTCTTCTGTCGTGTCAAATTCCGAGTCGTAAAGCAATAAGTTGTGAGATGATTAATATTATTAACTGCACCTGTAGGATATGTTTCTCGGTCACAAGGTTGATTGCCACAGGAGGAGGCTCTCAGGCTGGAGGAGGGCCGCGGGCCACGGCACCGATACCCGCTTACATAAGTTGAAGTCCGTAGGTAAGTTCAACCCAATTGGAACTAAACAAGGTCAGCGTTGCACACCGTAACGGTTCTTACACTGCCAACCATCATCGCGAGGATCGCCTTTCTGCCTTGCAAGAAGGCTTTACTAAGTCCGATCGATGGACCCTGGCCATGCTTACCCCTTTCTAACATTGCCTTCTCGAGCGTCTTTGATCAGTATCTTGGTACCTAGAAAAACAACAATGCACATTTTTTATTGATCTTGCCTCCCTTCCCGGCAGTTCGAAGCGGAGTATCTGTGTCACTCATTTCCCTCTTCCCGGAAACTTTTGCTCGGACATTACTAGCCTCAATCCGCCACTCTGCCTGACTTCCGCGGAGCCACCGTACACAACCGCACTCCAGAAAAAACGGGCTCCAACTTTGCATTTCAAATGGATCAGCGTGCGGTTGTAGATAGCCAAGCCTCGGAGAAGTATCTGCGAATTGCGTCCATATCTATTGCGTTGTACGAGTAAGTCTTTTTCTTTCTTTTGTCGAGTGACAGTCCCGTAATATCGCTTTGTTATGACTATTCTGAACGATATCTACCTTCAGTTATGTGATCACGCTTCCCGCAGAATGGCGGTTTTACCGAAGCCAATCCTCAATTTTTCATTTAAGGTGTGTGCGCATGGGCATCCTCGTTCCATACTGACAAACTCGTTCTCCATCAGTTTTGCCTGCATCTTATTCATCCTCATACGGTATAGATTACCCTTATCTCGATATGCAAAGATTTCTCGCTCACATTGGTGCAGCTACGTCAGTATTACAGTCATGCTAGTCAGTAATTACGGAGTCTTCTCCACCAGCTTCACCCAAGAAACGTGTCAACATTACTATATTGTGGCGCCTATCTTCAAAGGTCTGTCCTATCGATATTCACCTGCCAGGACTCTGTTGACCACGCTGTAGTTCTACAAACTATAGTATCACAGGTCATCCTAGGTGTCAGGTATGGCATGTTGAATTTTTGTGGGCTGCCAAATTTTTACACCTTCCAGGACATTCAATATTGCAAGGAGAAACAGACGGACAGGAATTGCTCTAGCGTTGGTATTCTTCGTCTCAATTACGGTATGTACCTAACGCATAATCATAATATCTTTCCCTCACTCACCCGGTTTAGCTGGAGTGGTTCACCAATATGTTTTCCCGGATCCGTAAGCTCTGGCCTATATTCTCATCTCTGTTCGCACTGACTGTCTGAGCCAACAGCTGTTAGTGTTAATGTAAGTCAGCGTTCCTCACAACGAAATCTAACTTAAACAGGCGTCCTGTTTCTAGGGAAAGTAAGCAGTGCCTTTACCACCAGTGCGGGCTGTTTAAATCCTCATGAACCGTAGCTGTACCCCAGGAAATGCTGGCAAAACATTGTCCGCCTGGCTTTACTACGTCACTGCGATGATGTATGATCTCGTGATGTTGACGATTTCCACCACACATCTCCTGCAATATAGTGTTATCAGCAGCAGGTGCGCACCTTCTCTCTTCCATATCTTTGGAGTCGCTAAACCATTGTTAGGCTAGAACGAGTGGTACGGGTGTAAGTCCCTCACTACTCGATGTCATCTATGAGCACCGCTCATTGTACTAGTCTGATGTATGACGGCATTGGATATTTTATTGTGCTGACAGGCAAGTACGTTTTGTTTGTACCGGATCACCCTCCTAACGTTCTCTCAGGGTCAAACATATTGAACATCACGCTGTATCGCGAGTCTGATGTCCAAACTCAGGTAATCAAATCTAATTTCCGTACGCTATGGAAACTTACTGCAATCTCTGCTCACTTCTATGATTAGTCGGCAGGGTAAGTTTCGTATTGTCCGGTACCGAGGATCAGACTTCTCAGAAATCACTATCAGGGCATCGATAGGCTATGCTGTAACGTGGATCATGAGCCAACAGATTCTCATTCATTTACGAGGTACGCGTGTTACAGAGTTCGACTCTTCTTCTGCTGACGTTCAAAATTCTCACTCCTTCCATTACGCCTTCTCCGTTCACATCGCACAAAAAGAAATGCAAGAAGCTCCACGTACGGAAAGTGTGGTCCTCGCGCGTCCCGCACAAAGCGCGAGGAACGTGATGTCCGGTTTCCGCTCTAAAAGCGATGCTGACTTCGTGACATCGCCCCGTAATGCGCACGGCAACAATGACGTGGAGCTCGATATACGCGTATGTGTCGAGCGTTCGGTGGTCGTAGACTACACGGACGAATCCGAGCATTCGAGGTCAATAAAGTGGCAAGATGAATCCAGAGGTCTCGCCTAATAGCGCCTGATACCTATCAAGTGATACCAGGTGATACCACTATTTATATATATACCGTGTCTGCGGTGCTGTGTAATTTTTGGCAGTTGGCAGTTGATATGAGTGTCCATGTAGGTCCGTCTTGGTATGCAACCTTTGACAGTGGTAGTCGTGTGATGAGTGTTTAATTATATCGGGCACTAGGCGAATGCGATTTGAGATAGCTTGAGCGGTGGAGGGACTTGGAGCCTCCGAGTCGGAGCACTGCAATAGTATAGGAAGCGGAAGCATATGTCGCTGGATCTGTGAAATAGTTGAACAGATCCGGATTTGTTCAACTATTTCACGCACAAAAGATTTTCACACACACAGTTGCGTACCAAGATGCTTTTGGGAGTAGCGCGCAACGACAAAATGCTCGAGCTCGCTGTCGAGAACAGCGAGCTCAAATAATTACCCAATCCTTCACCCATTTCACTAGTTCGTTTGAGGGAACAAAATTATGACAGATGCCATTTGTGAAAAGGATGAAGGATTAGGCAACTATTTGAGCTCGCTGTTCTCGACGGCGAGCCTCGAGCATTTTGCCGGCGCGCAGGGTTACCAAAACAGGAAGTCACGCTAATCCCAAAAGCATCCTGATACGTCTCGGCAACTGTACGCGACTGTGTGTGAAAAAAAATTGTGTGCACAGATCCAGCGCCATGGCAGAACATCGTAAACTCCCATATCTATTACCTCTTCCATGCATGAATTGATTAGTACAGATCACGGGGAAACAGGCCAAAACCGGGGGAAACCGAACGCGGTGCACTACCCACTGTCAGTGGAAACATGAAACTTTGAACAATGACGGCACTCTGTACCCATGATCTGTGCTGTTTGACATGCATGGCAGATATATCTGAAAGGATCCAGACTTCAGCCTCGGCAAGCAAACTATTGCCATGGAGTGGGACAGTCGTGGTATGGTGTTCTTGAAGGCTATGAAGGCTGAGACTCAACGTGTTTTTCAGTTTTGAGAATTAGGATCAGCGGAGTGCAAGTGATGTTCAACCGCAGAGCTACCACTGACATATATATAATCACCTTGTGGAAAGAACAAGCCTTGTTTTTTTATTTCCTCATTTTACATAAATGGACCAGTATTTGCGAATTGCGTCCATCTCCATCGCATTGTACGAGTGAGTCCTTCTCTTCCTTCTTTTGTCGAGTGACTGTCTTATCATAGTGACTACCTTCAGTTATGTGATCACACTCCCCGCAGAATGGCGGTTTTACAGAAGCCAATCCTCAATCTTTCATCTCAAGTATGTACCCATGGGCGTTCATGTTCCACTACTGACGAACAGGTTCTCTCCATCAGTATTTCCTGCATCTTATTCATCCTCATACGGTATAACTTGTGCTTATCTCGCCATGCAAAGATTTCTCGCTCACATTGGTGCAGCTACGTCAGTATCGTAGTTATACTAGTCAGCAATTACGGAGCCTTCTCCACCAGCTTCACCCAAGAAACGTGTCAACATTACTATATTTTGGCGCCTATCTTCAAAGGTCTGTCCTGTCGATGTTCACCCGCCAGGACTCTGTTAACCACGCTGTAGTTTTACAAGCCATGGTATCGCAGGTCATCCTTGGTTTCAGGTATGTCCTGTCAATTTTTTTGTGGGTTTTGCACAGACAAGTTGAACGCCTTGTAGGACATTCAATATCGCAAAGAGAGATAGGAGGATAGGAAGCGCACTGTTGCTGCTATACCTCTTCTCGATTTCGGTAGGCTCTTGCCACAAGCATAATATCCTCTCTCTTATATGTGTTAGGTGGAATGCTTCACCGATGTATATCACCGGATCCGTAAGCTCTGGTCTATATTTTGATCTTTGGTTCGCATTGACCTTTAGAAATACCAGCCGTCGTTGTCGATGTACGTCAGCGTTCCTCACCACTAAACCTTACATCAACGGCGTACCTTTTCTAGGGAAAGTAAGTACTTCCTTTACCGCCAGCGTGGGCTGCTCAGATCCTAACGAAGCACAGCTGCACCCCGGTAGATTATGGAAAGACAATGACTGCCTGGGTCTACTACCTCGTTGTCATGTTGTATGACCTCGTGATGTTGACGATGTCCACTACGTATGTTCTGCGTTATAATCCTCTCAGCAGCAGGTGTGCCTTTTCTCTCCGTTGTCTTGAGTGTCACTAAACCATTGTTAGGCTAGAACGAGTGGTACGGGCGTAAGTCCCACTAGCATACTACTCAATGACATGGCATCGCTCATCGTACCCAGCCTGATGTATGATGGTATTGGGTATTTCGTTGTGCTGACAGGCAAGTACATTCTGCTTGTACTGATCACCCTCCTCACGTTCCCTCAGGGTCGAACATATTGAACGTTGTGTTGTATCGCGAGTCAGATGTCCAAGCTCAGGTAATTAGACCTAATTGCCGTACGCCATGGAAACTTAGTATCGCGATAATGTCGGTCCGCTTCTATGACTAGTCTGCAGGGTAAGTTCTGTATTGTTGGGTATTGAGGATCAGACCGCTCACAAGACATCATCAGGGCATCAATAGGTTATGCTGTAACGTGGATCATGAGCCAACAAATTCTCATCCATCAACAAGGTGCGCCGTGCGCCAGAGCTTGACGCGTCTTTTGCTGACTTTCACATTTCCGGTTTATTATGTTGTGCTCATTCTGTCCAAATTGCACAAAAAGAAATGCAACAGGCCCCGCGTATGGAAAGTTTGGTCATCGCGCGTCCTGCACAAAGTGCGAGGAGCGGGATGTTTAGTTTCCGCTCCCGGTTCGACCCAAAACGCGATGCCGACTTCGTAGCGTCGCCGCGTAATGCGCGTGTCAATGACGAGGTCGACACACAAGAGCGTTCGGTGGTCGCAGACTACTTGGATAAATCCGAGCATTTGAATCCTCGGAATGAATTCGGGGGCGTCGCCTAATAGCGCCTAATACCTATCGAGTGATACCAGGTGATGCCGCTATTTATATTTACTGTGTCTGCAGTGCTGTACATGTGTAATTTTGATGATTGTGATTGTCCATGTAGGTCCATCTTGGCATCCAACCTTTGACAGTTCTTTGACAGTGGCCCAGTATTGATTAATTATATAGGCTACGTACGTACGTGTACTATAGCTATGCTCTTGCATGGGAACTGCGATATAGTTTGAAACAGTTTGAGCGGTGGAGGGAGCGCTACACATAAACTTTTGTTTCTCTCTACCGTGTATGAATTTTAGAAAAACAGGCTGAGGCATAAGGAAAATGAAGCGAGGTGGATATCCGAGTCGCGCCCACTTGTCAACATGTAACTTTGAGATATCGGCGGCCCTCATGGCCTGTGCTGTTTGACAGACATATAAGATAAGGGAGAATCTGTCACATGTCCGAGTCAGACTCCAGTGAAGTTGCCGTGATATCGGTATGAGGTACAAGGCTATGAAGACCGAAGCTCAACGACGCAGTTTGACAACGGGAATCAGCGCCATCGTGTGCTGTGACCTGTCCGACATGATTGGCCTGACAATGTATGATATACTGGAGTGTGAGACTCAAGGTACCCCTGATAAGTAAAATACTGATTTGATGCAGGGAAGTAGTCGTGGTATTAGGTTACGGTATAAGGCTATGAAGACAGAAACTAAACAACGCAATTTAAGCGCGAGGATGACTACAGTTGAGGAAAATACCGAATATTAACATCACGAACGGCAACGTCGTAGGAAGGACATTAAAACTAAACTAAACTATCCTATCAGCAGACGTGATCAATGATGCACTATGTGGCTGGGACCTCAATCTCTTACCCACCCAGCTCAGCCCCCACGCACCGGCCCGCCCTAAGATCCACTGCGCGATGCGCATGCCAGGTACGAGCGCTATCACATCGCGGATATCCCATACGTCGCGATGATACGTGATCTGTTTTTGCTCATTGAAACTTAGGCGCGTGATGACGTGCAGCTGGAAGTGCAGTGGCGATGGAACCGCGAATGGTGTACCGGGAACTGGAAGCGAGGGGGTGGGGACGACTACTGAGAGCTCATGTACAGCCTCACTTGCAGGCGTACTAGTAGACCCGGGCGCGCGCAGGGAGAGCGACTTGGGCATCTTAAAGCCCATATGCAAGTCTGGAAACAGCAGGATGTTGAGCGTGTGCTCGACGATGCTCTTTTTGTGGCCATCTGGGAATCGTGAGAGGGCTGTATGGAGGTAGAGGCAAGGAGACAGACCGAAGCTCTCGCTCTCGCTAAATTCTTCGATTTCTGACCAGATACGCAGGAAACGAAACCAAGGATCCGAGCTGGCGGTATCTTTGACCCGGAAAGGGAGAAGCGCGCCGAGTATCTTGGATGGCTTTGGGATGTCGACTATGGAAAATTGGCGCACGAGAGCGTGAATATCAGCAATGAGGGCGCGGGAAGTGGCCGTTATCAGGGGATTTTCATAACTTTTGGGAGCGTCAGCATTACAGCAAACAAGATAGAGGCGGTATCCTTACACTGGGCACAAAACGTGAGTGAAAGCAAAGAAAGTATGAAATGATCCACTGACCTGCACGAGTTTCATAGAAGAGCTCAGCTGTATCCAGAAAGCTTGTGGATGGGGAATTATCGTATACAAAATCGCAGACCTGATATGTGAGGGGGTTTTTACATGTCACCATGCACAGTTCTGAAGGTTTCAGGTTGGCAGTTTTCAACTCGGACATGATTCCCGACGAGGATGATGTGCTGGGTGTACCTGGCGTAGGGAAAGGGATGGTGGACGTCATGGCTAGAAGGGTGCGATGTTGATGCGCTGCTCGTCGTCGTGGTGGACCACGACGAGCGGGAGGGCCTTAGTAGGTGGAGTATCCACTGGCTGGAAGGATCATCATTACCGTTTTCAGCCACTTCAGCAGACCAAACGAGTGAATTTGAAATTGCTTACACTCTATGTATTCCGTCACGTTACCCCTTAAGCTTAAGCTTGATCGCCATGGCCAGTTCATTACAAAAACACGATTCCCAAATTCTTTGCTCATTGCGTTTCCTGAACATGCTCCCTAGAAGGATCTTCAGGGTCTCGCCATCACCGTGCATTGTGTCCAACGCGACGATCTAAAATCTTGAACTTACGCCAACAATGAGTACCTCAATGTACCTCAACCTTGGCGTCGATCAGAGACAAAAAGGTAAACTATTATGAATTTACGGCGATCCAAAGGCTACTATACAGTTCTGACAGGATAGGACTCAAAGCGCGTAGTGCGGGGCGATGCCTTTGGCTTGTCCCCATGCATCTTCCAGCGACTTGACGACATCATCAGGAAGTGGTCCACCCTCGCTAGCAACAATGTGGTCAGACAATGCCAGTCACTATCAAAGACAAACTACCCACTGTTGCTTCAGATTATTCTCGAGTTGGTCGACGTTACTGGCACCAATAATAATGCCATCACTAGACTCCAATTGGCTGTGATGTTGAAGCCAACGATTAGCAGCTTCGGAAATGGGAATCCCCTGTTTGTCCTGATATTCGAGGTCATGAATTATGCATCACCCACGCGGCAATTCTCAGAGACTCACAAGCACACCCTTCAATTCTCGCAGGATAGGCATGAAAAGCGAATATTTTGCGCGAAAAAAACCTGCAGCTCGAGACTTGTTGGGATCCCATCTACCATTTCGCATGTCCGCTTCTGAAAGAATCCTCCCAGCAAGTAAACCGCTCCTGTAGAAGTTATCGTGCATTGATACGGCGAACGAGGGGAACAACATACGCTAATGGACTATACGCATAGAACCGTATCCCATAGTGCCGAAGGCAGGGCAACAACCTAGGGCTAGGTTAAGACAGGAGGAGTGAGTGTGCTATCACCAACTCACTCTGTTTCAACTCTTCGTTCGAGTGCATTATAGACTCCTTGATATACAGTCGGTCTGACCCATCCGTTGGCTTTCGCTATGCCAACCATCTCAGCCACCTGGTTAGAAAGGAGGCACAATAAGTTATGCAATATAGCGTCATATATATATATAGACAGACCTCCCAAGCGTTATAAGGTAAGGTAGACGACATTGAAATACAACTAGTGCCGCCATATGATCACGTGACTGTTCCCACGGCCAAATCTCAGAATTCGAAAATCCAAAATCACTATTTGCCTCGAAAATCACTTTGACAACATCAAAAAAAAATTGAAATTAAAAAACAATAAGCTTTGTATTTTACTCTACATCCACACTTAAAGTACTAGGAATATCAAAGGAGTATGGTTATGACTGACTACGCACCAGTAGTGCTTACCTTGATTGTGGCACAGCCTGGTGTTATGTAATCAACCATATATGGTTAAAGTGGTATCACGTGACGTGGCCAAATCTACGGGACAAATATTTTATTTTCCGCCTATAGCGTCAGAAATGTATTTGGAGATGAAATACAACATATAGAAAAAGTGGAAATAGCTCTCTTAAATTTCAGTTTTGAGAAAATTTGAGACCATCAAGCTATCTAGAGAGGTCTTAGGAAAAGATTGGTGCAAAAAGAATGTTTGGAAAGTGGATGAGGAAAGTGCAATAAGTTGTGCAAAATGGTGTCTCAAAATGTAGTTGGATTTTAATGTCGTCTACCTTAGTTCGAAACCCCAAACTCCTCACTGAGTTGAGATCATCAGGGAAGTCAAATACACGTCACTTCGAAACTCACAAGAGACCTTTGTTGTAAAGTTCGTTGATGGCTCGAAGAGTAACTTCAATCGGAACGCTCCTGTCTGGTCTGTGCAAATAGAATGTTTTGATCTTCGTCTTCCCCAGCGCCTTCATAGAAATTTCAAGCGACGCCTGAATTTTGTCTGGCGCGAAGTCCCCAGGCGCAGCTGGATTGACCCTACACATAATAACAAACATGAGAGGCTTCTCTAGCGAATTGTAGCGGAAATACAAACTTTGTATCCACTGTACATCCTTTCAGATCGAGTTGGCTGATGAACTAAGATAGTGCTATTGAGCGACGACGAATATTTCGGAGAACTTGCTCTTACCTCCTCTGATTTCCCAGCTCCGTATATACGAGAAGTATCGATTTGTTTGTGGCCATGGCTGGCGAATACGTCTACGGCCTTCTGGGCGTCTTCAATGGTGTGAATTTGCGCTCCAGCGGAATTTGGGCCAGGTAGACCAAACAGAGCAGCACCCTAAGAAGTCAAAAAAATTAGCAGGTAGTCGACAAGTTGAAGATCCATACTGACATAAAGAAGAGGAATTCGCGTCGACATTGTTCGAGACGTCAGCTGCTAGCAATGAGCATGAAGAGATCCTTTATGAACTGTCACATCATTTGATGAATAATGTGACATCGGCAGTGCACACGCCAGCTCATGCCAATTATCAATCTTTGTCAATGTGGTCATGATCCAGTTCAATGGTGACCGGTGACCAAATGCTCGTTTAAAGCGGATCGCGAGCGTTGAGAGACCTCAACATTTTGACCACCAATGGATCCAATGCGGAATCACGTAAATTGCTTCCGCGGAACCAACTGTGGCTTACACGTGACAGTACACCGTGAACCTACTTCAACAGGCCCATGGAGGAGTTGTTGGTATCCATCGACCGGTCCAGGGAAACGTATGTATTTGATGTTCAAGCTAACGACGATGCTGACTGGCCAGGACTGCAATGCTTCGTTCATCCACATCAAGTGAAAATGGTAGGGAGGGTTTGATACTTGCTCAACGCCCCACCTCAGGCAACACTTTTCGGTGCCAATAAGGGGTCTTTCAGACCCGGTTATTATGTTGTGGGAAACCTGTCTGCGAGACCCATCATCCCTCCAATCTAAAAATAGCTTACATATACTTTTAGTTCCGGTACCTCCCAGGTACCTACGGCGCCTCTCGCACCTCATTTTGTAGGTTCTGGCAGTTCATCCGTAGGCTCCAGCGGTATGCGTGATAGTCTTGTAGGGTTGCCTGGTAGGTGGGAGGTATCCTTGTAAGTTTTCTGTTTATGTATTATAACACTCAAAGTACTAACTTCGTCCGCACAGTCTTCTGTGCATGCAGGTTGACCCTCTCGCCATGACTCTAACTAACTCCCGCAATACTCGTAAAGCTCAAATCGTTTCCTCTGGCCTTGGTCAACACTTTGTCAGCCCAAGGAAAGCCAGAGACAAGAGGAAAACTCAAATGCTGGTGGAGTTTCCTGGCGCGGAACTCAGGCGTCGTCGTCTACTTGCTCAAATGCAACGACTCATGGATCCCACACTCCCCAATTCAGGGTATTCTCCTGGTATTGCCCTGGGTAGTACCTCTGGTGGAGTAGCCAACGCGAACACACCCAATGAATTGGAGTTTGCAGGCACCGACTTTGAAATGTTGGAGGAATCCTCTTCTGATAGGCCTGTAAACTTGGAGAGCAGTCCACACAAACGGCGCATTCTCCCTGATAAGTCCACAGATACATTATACACCAACTGGCACAGGCTCATCCCCACCCTCGTCGACCCGCAATTGCAGTATTACGCCCGTACTCTCGGCCAAGCCTTGGAAAGAACTCAAGATGTGATCTCAGCATGTGGAACTCTCTCATGCGCACAGAAAAGAACAAATCTGTTGTGCCTATTCTTCGACAGTAAGTACTTACGCTTTTAGCCCATCACATGATCTTACAAGTGCGAAATACATCAACAGGATTTGTATCAATTGATGTATTGAGCTGTGAATGCTCCAGCCTTCCGCAGGTCCTTCTTCATCATGGGCTGTTCCCCACGGCACCTTCCCAACCTCGCATGGCGGTATCTGTTGATCTACTCTCGTTTTATCGCGCTCTTTTTGAGCGCTCTTGTGACGCCATCAATGCTCTTGCATCCGCTCTCAAAACTCACTATTCACGCAGGGGTTTTCAAGTGACCGACTCGCGGGTAAGATATAGTTACATCAGGTTTAACGTCACTAAACTAGATTAAAGGGTGACCTCGTGCAAGAACCGTTTCGTCGTGGTCTAGGCCACGCCGTACAATGGTACGATGTCCTCCAGGTCGAAATTGAACGGCAAGTCGATGCAGTCCTGCAACAGACTCGAGACCGCGTTGCCAGTCTCCAGCCACCCCAACTCCCTCCTCTCACAAATGCTGAAAGTTCGGCTTTGACTGCCTTGCACCATGGCCGATGCGCGTCACTCCTCGTACAACGTTGTCCAGCATGTTTTGGTGGGACACTGTTTGGCAGACCCATTGATCAAGGCGGGGACATACATGTTGCTACAGACGGCAATTTTCATCACCGCCACCGACGTTCCGCGGGTGATTGTCCTCGCTTCTACGAGCCCACTTACTTCCTTCCTAAACAGTTTGTTGATGCAGTTGGGTGCCGAATTGATGCACAACGTAAGCGACCTCCAAAAGCACACACCCCCATTGTCCCTGATGTGGCTATTGACCTATGTGAGAATGCATATGAAGCTGCCGACGGGAAGAAACAAAAGGCCGCAATGGACAGCTTCGACAACACGGGATTGATGGCCCTTATTTGCCGTCATGATATCCCACTATTTTTTGCTAACATCGATTCCCCCGGCGAGCAACAGAAATACTCAGTTGCGCTTATAGAACACTTGTTCACATTGCTCCCTCCTCAAGCCACAGTCGCGACCCTCTATGACGTAGGCTGTGTTCTGGCACGTTCCCTTTCAAAGGTATGTATGATCTTAGTTGGATTCACGTGCTAATTATTTGCAGTTTGAGATTCTCCCTCGGGATGTTCTATCACGCCTGCGCTTTGCAACTACAGCCATGCACGCCTATGGCCACGAATGGGCCTGCCAGCTGGTGCACAATCCACGGATGTGCATTGGCCTTGGATTATCTGATGGCGAGGGGACTGAGCGGTTATGGTCGCGGTTCGTTCGCTTGATAGGTGTCGAAAGGTCATCATCAGTGCGTTAGGTGGCATTGCACCTAGGAATGTACTAATTATTTTCATTTGTTTAGCGCCAGCGCCGTATCTGGTTAATTGACCGTCAAGCGACTGCCATAGGATCGGAAATGAAGGCAGACCTTGGGGATTGGATCAAGCGCCGTCTGAAGCGAGGCATCAAGGACCAGGGCTCAGCTGCGCTCAACGTGCTCAATCGCTGCGAAACATCTGTGGAGGACCTACGAACTCAATGGGCTGACCAGCGACAATCACAGCTGTCGATTCGAGCTCGTGAGTAGGCCCGTAATACGCGCGCAATAGTAATTATGTTGAAAATGTTGTCAGATGCCCCTGCTCGCCTCAAGAAGGAGCTCGACACAGTTCTCGCTCTACAAGCTGATTTGGATGTCTCGGATCGAGCCTTGCAGGCTACGAGGACTATGCTGGAGAAGGAGGCAGCATCCGGTGACACTCTAGATGTCCTCGCGAGCCTACAGAGGGGTCACGAGCGTCTCATGACCAAAGTCGAAGCGTTGTACTCTTCTCTTAACGTTCATGATAGATTTCCGGAGCTCGACGGAGTCAATCTTGACTTCGTCCGTGTCCTTCTTATGGCTCGAGACCTTAAAATGAATATTCGGAAGCGTGCCATCGCCAGTTTTTTCGAATGGGATAAGCTAGATCGGGCTGTAGGCGGGTCCCAGCAAACATTAGGTAAGTCTTCATATTCAATTATTCCTCCATTCTAACCTTATTCTTCAGGGACGAAGCTTCATCAACACACTCGAAAAGCCATAGCGAAGCGCCAACCTGCTCTTATGACGGCAATCCGACAATTTAATTCTTACTGTGAGCGGTTAGAATCACTGTATGATCCTGCTTGGAACATCCCACTTCCTACCCCCCTTCCAACAAAGTTAGCTGAACTACGTGGCGACCAGACCTTGATGCAGGATATCTGGGTTGTGCCCTCCGTAGGAGAGGTGCCTCGATGGCTAGAAGACTCGGACGTCAGGGACGGAATTCGTGCCCTTCTCAAACGTGACCGGTGCCAGGAGGAGCAAAAACGCTTAGGCATGGAGGCTGACAATTTGTGCCGCTTCTTCGGAGAAGAGCTAACTGCACTGGAGCTCTCACTCCGATTGCCCGAAAGTAAGTTTGATTCTCGCTATTTATTCAAGGTCTCATTGATCCGGCCTTGCTCGTTTATAGATAAGCGCTTTCGTGTTCCATTGCAACAACGGCACTCACATTTTATCCGACTTCAGACGCGTTGGTCAAATTCGCTTGCATCATCGGTTCGGTTCACAAGCCGTGCAAAAGAGGCGCTAGACCGCGCTATAGCCTACTCTGGAGATCCTCAAGATACTGTTCTTAATCTGGCTAGCGTAACAGTGCAGGACCCTGCTCCAGAGGATGAACCAGTCGTCCCTGAGGTGGATGACTTGGACTCGCAGGAGCTTGAGCCTGAGCAAGCTGCGCTTGCAGACATCCTGGAGGGTGATATTGCCGGAGCGGAGCTTGATGAAGATCAAGACTTAGTGTCTAATATGTGCGCTGACATTGTGTGGGATTCCCCAGAGGTACGTCAATGTCGTTGACAGGCCAAACATCACTAATAACCTGTAGGGTCTCCTGATTGATGATTTCCGCGCCCCATCTCAAGATTCGCATGTCATTGTGGCTGGACGGGTAGCAACACGAGTACGACCATCAATGGGTGGATTCCCCCAACAAGTTTTTGAGCCGAGAGACATCTCATTTCTTGCTTCTCCGACAGCGTACCTGAACGATGTTTGTATCAATGGCTGTGCCGTGCTTCTGCAGATAGATATCCCTAACCCCACTGTAGCTATCTTCTCCACCCACGATCTTCCTCGCATCCGCTACAACGCAGCCGATGATATCCTTTGGCGCAATACATCCTGGACACGTTATTGGGAGAAAGATGTCTGGGTTATCCCGATTCATAGGCCAACTAGTGTTGGCCATTGGGTGGTTTGCATTATTTACTTGTCAAGAAAAGAAATCCATCTCTTTGATAGTCTCGCTGAACGAAAACCGTGGAAACACGACTTGAAAGTATGTTTATCTTGACTTACGTGCAATCATGATTTTGATATCTTTTACAGGACATCATGAAACTTGTTTGTCGGCTTCTGGCAATCGCACATCAACGAAACAAGCAGGTACATATTGATCTGGATGGATGGGTGGCTCGCCCATTGACCGTAAGTTCAAGCGCATCTCTCATGTCTAAACCTCAATTTAATGATTCACGCAGATCAAACCTCTCCAGACTAACGGATATGATTGCGGGGTATGGATATTAGCAGCCATGATTGCTGTCCTACATGGACGACACATTACGCGACTACAAGAGGAGGAAATGAGCGACCTGCGATATTACCTACGTGCTCGTGTACTTTCTATACCTGCATTCTAGCACGCATCAATGTACAGTACCCTAGATCTATGAATATTGACCATTGGCGAGCAATCTGAGTGAGGCGCCTATACTTCGTCTTCTCCCTTTCACCAAATTTGAGGTTACCGCTGAGGACAAATCATGGCGCATCAGACAGGCTATGATTCATAGAATGGCATATCTCTGAAATGTTGGCCGTATATCATTAATATACTTACGGAGTCCGAGAGCCTTCTCCCTACCATCATTGAGCTTGCAGAGGACAAGTCATGACGTGTCAGACAGGCTATCATAGAATATATCAATCTTATCGCCACACTGAGGACAAATCATAGCGCATCAGACTGATTCAGACAGGCTACCATAGAATGATAGCATACTATCTCTGTGAAGTTGGCTGTACATCATTAATATATTCACTGAGTCCGAGCACCTTCTCCCTACCATCATCATGATCGAGTTTGCTGTTTGCCATGATATAATATTTTGTCTTCTCACCATATGATACCGTGACACTCTGGTAAGTATTTCTTCACAAAACATCTCAGGCTCTCTCATATCACCATCAGAAACATTTACCATGTCGAACCGAGCACACAATGTCGGCTGATAGTAGATTCACAATGAGCTTACTAACGAGCGGACTCAAGTGTCAGTTCAACAACTGGAAGGTAAGTCCTAGTTTAGACTATCACTGTTTGTGCACCGTCACCTGCAGGAAGCCAATAACGTATACTGATGAGTCTCACTCCTTGCGCCATAGGACACAACTTATCATCGCTGTCCAGAGACATTGTGATGTCAATAGGTTGGGGCTGATGGTGTGAGTCGTTCAATACTGTTGTTGGGGATTTAAGGACAAATTGTCTCTTGCAGCTTGTGTTTCAATGTTAGCGCGAGTTTTATTCTCGATATTATTGGCTGATGGCCTCGCAGGAAGGCTCTCCAGTAGGTTCACGAACCTCCAGGACCTACTGGACTGCTCATGGCCTCTCAGACTTCCATGACAGGCCCTACCGAAAAAGACACTTCAGGTCAGTCCGCTTCCGATAACGATCGCATTCTAACTTGTTATGTAGCGGGACCCTGGACTGGATCCTACTAATGGCCCCAAATAAATATATATAAGAATGAGGCCGCGGTGAATATTTTCCTCCTGAGCTGCTCTTGATATCACTTGCTCATAAGCCTCTCAGATCTTCCGCTAACGTTGCTTCCATCAACGCACAAAATACCTTTCGCTGTCGACATTTTTTTGGTGCGTAAATATATTTCACTTGCTTTTCTTTCCTTCACTTATGCACCGTCTCCCGTGACAGCTAAGTCCTCTCAATTTGAATCTATACCCCTTGTACACTGTGGTTGTGCTTGCATTGGTGCGTCATTGCATTCTCCAAAGTTTGTTTTATTGACAATCATTTAGAATGACTCAAACACCGTACAGCGAGGAAATGGACTTGTTCAATAGGCAGTCCTCTCCGCCTCCAAGATACATCAATCCCTCTGCGGCCTTTCCCCTCAGCAGTGCAGCCTTTCCCCTTGCTGGTGACAACTACATATATGAACAGCTCGGTGGAGGCCGTCGGTATCAAGAACCAGCGGTCGAGCTCACTCCGTCAAGGTTGAGGAGTAATCTTAAGGCTATGGCACGGGACACTGGGATCATCAAAGGTGCTTCAATTCGACGAAGGGGGGGCCAACAACCGACCCCAGACAGTCAAGGCTCTGTGGAATCAGGTCCCGGTGCTGCATCTTTGGACCTTCCTCAGGATGATGACGCCACCCCAAGTGATTCAACATCGCTCACCGTTGCGCTGAATGGCAGTCGTCAGCCCTCACCATTTACCGGTGATGCGACATCACTTACTGTGGCACCGGGCAATAGTCGCCACCCCTCACCATTTGCGGGTGACGCGGCTTCCCGACCCCCAGCTCCCGCACCTCTTCAAGATATGTTTTATAATTCAATGAGCGACCAGCCTGCTTGGACAGGTCAACAAGCATCCAATATGTTTGACCTGATGGGCGCTGACTCATTCACAACCTTACTTGGGGATCATGCTCCAGATCCTTCGGGTTTTGTACAGGGCTTCTCCGGTCAAGTCCCGGCATTCGAACTTCGGCGTCCATCTCACTTGGCTCCTCAAGCCGCCCACGCACCTCCACCCTCCACAAATGTTATCCCGCCTACACCCCTGAAGGACTTGATCCCTGGTTCTAGTGTCCCCAATCTACCTTCCCCCAGGCCAAGTCAGCAGCTTGACTTGAGCCACTACTCTCCTGACACCAGCGTCCGCGAACGGTTTCCCGAAGAAAGCCTCACCTCACACTCCGAGGAACTACCTGTCGTGGGACGCAGGTCTGCAGAGACCAATGCTGCACTTGACGCAGGATTCGCGGTCGTTGATCAGGCACTGCTCGAGTTATCCAGGTCCACTACGATGCCCATGCATCAGGTCATCAACCTGTTCATGAAGAGCCGTGGACGCACAGCAAGCAGCATCAATTACTGGAATCTTTATTCCAATTATTTCAAGGACAAGTCCAAGCAGGAACTCGCCCGACTTGGTCGAGATCTTTCGGCTGGAGGAAGCACGCCAAGTAAGTTCTAAATGCAGACTCATTTCAGTACGTAAATTGATCTTGCATCACAGGCGCGGGTGTGCGTAAAGAATGCTATGTGAAGTTCAAAGAACAGTTCCCCGACACATATCAAGATATCCTTGACACCCACGATGAGATGGCTTCACTAGGTGGATTGCCTCAAACAGTCAGCCAACGTGCGCAGGCATTCCAGAGGTTTCACAAAAGGGTGACAGATATAGTAAGTGATTTCATATCAAACTGATTGGTGCCTCGACGCTTAATGTACACTTGTCATTTCAGTTGGATGTTGCGTCGGCCAAATTCGGGTTCGAATCCGCTACCGTCATGTGTGGCAAAATCGTCAATCAGGACGCCTCACTCGGTCATGTACACACGACACCTGGTGCAATGGATGTAAGTCGTCAAAGATCATGCTAAACCTCGCGCACATATTGATATTTTGTGCTAGTTCTTTCTGACGCGATGCCGCGCAGACAATGACACCATCCTCGCTCACCTCAAAGCCCAAGTTTAGTGAGTCTTGTTTCGTTATCTTGAAGGCCGCGATGTCTTATCAAACATCACAGTAACACAATGTCGTTATCGGCTGTGGAGGATGCATTCATGGAGCACGAAGATGATGATGTGGCGTCCACCTCCAAAGGTGTAGACTCCAAGGACCTACTAGACTCTAAGGATGTGGATCAGGCTTCTGACCTTTTGGAGGGACGAGAGGATAGTATCAAATGGATCAAGAGGGAAATTACGAAACAAGTCGGTACGTTCGGTATTGGTTTTTATTTATCGTATTCAGACTACTTACCACCCTACACCAGCCAAGTTTGGAGGCAAATTCGGCACTGACAGGACCTTTCCTTGGAAGCTCATGCCGAACGCGCTCGCAGATGATAACCTTTGCATCAAGGGCTACCCTGCACACAAGTGCCTCCTCCCTGGCGAGGCACGTGGTGTTGCCTCAAATGCAAAGAGCAAGGGAGTCGCTGGCCTGACACAGAAGGAGGTCTCTATCCTCGTGGAGTCCTTAAAAGCAAAGACTATGTATGTAGAGAAAGTTGATATCGTGGAACGAGGTATGTGTGATCTGTCCCTGAGTGTGTAATTTTCCTTGACGGTCCGGTGTCAATAGCGGCAGTATTGAGCTCTGAGAAGCCCGTCATTCTCGGCGAAGCTCCTCCATCGGACTATCCTTATCCAGGTGCTCGACGGCTGTTCGTCGATGGTCATACGGACTACAATGGTCCTTCTCGCCTCAAGCCCAGTTCCGCAACTACCAAAGTCAAGAAATCTACTACTTTGACAGGAAAATCAACTACGCATGTTGAACCACCTCCATCGCGGATTTTCAAGGTTGTTGACAGGCCGCCGGCTCGCGAGGTGATTGAAGTCCAATCTACTTCATCCGATTCTCAAGACGGAAATGACCAGCGTGAACCGGACTCTGAGTCAGAGTACGAAGAAGCATCTCGGGGCAAGAGGAAGAAGCGGCAGTCCAGTGGTGAGCTGCGTGCATCGAAGAAGCGCGCTTCACCTGTAGACATTGTCCCAAAAGCAGCGACTCGAACAGGAACGCAATCGAAGGAGAAATCAGGACTGTCGCAGTCACAGGCCCCTAGTGCTTCTCCCACGAAAGGGGGTCCATTATCCCCTGTGACGGTGGAGTCTTCGAGTGATGAGGAGGATCCCACTGCAACTAGCACAAGTAAGTGTCCCACTGTCTATAACTCACCCTGGGATTCACCTGATTTTACACAGCCAGAGTTACGCGCCTTCGTGATGGCCCTTCCAACAAACCTCAAGATACAAAAGGTACGGCTGCGTTAATTTTTTGTGTTTCAATGATCTCACCTTGTATTTCACAGGTCGTCCTAAACCACGACCGGTTGTCAAGGGTTCACGTCCGAAGCCAAAGACTACTCGTCAAGGCCGGGCCCTTCGTGTGATGTACTCTGACGATGATGTTGAAGCTGTTAGCGACGGGATTGCAGATAAGTCCCAAAAACTTGCCCCCAAGAGTGCGGACAACTCTGCAACATGTCCTGCAGATGCACCAACGCATACTACTGATGACGGGGCTGCCCAGCTGCCGCAGTCCAATACAGAGATGGACAGCGCATGCCCGGTACAACAGTCTCCTCGTCCACTGTCTCCTTCGACTTCAGGCGCTAACGAACGTGATGTTCCCAGCGATGTTGGCCGAGTTCCAGTGCTGTTGCAACAAGGCAACATGTCCTCACCCACAGAGCTTCCTCCTTTGCCTCAGAGAGGAGGAGGAGGAGGCGATGAATTGGTGACCCGAGGTACAGCAGATGACCACTTGGTTACTCATGAAGACCTACTGGAGTCCCACAACCTCCCCGCAAACGCTCACCGCCAATCTGAAGAGCCCGTGCGCCCTCGAGAGCTTTTCCGTCATGATCCACGCGAACCTGTCCGTCAGGATCCTCGTGACCATATCCGTCAGGACCCTCGTGACCATATCCGCCAGGACCCTCGGGATCGTTTCCATTATGATCGTGATCACAGGAATAATCCCTACCACAGTTCTCGTGGACCTCTACCTCTTGACCCTCGTGGACCTCTCCTGGCCAACTCTCATGAACGCCATGATCGAGAGCTCCATGATCATCGCTTCCCTGGTCGTAGTATTCATGGCTCTTCCTATCCCGTAAGTGACACATCGTTCTTTTTCTGCGTGCAATCTAATATTCGGACAGGCGCAAGATTACCAGAATTTGCCTTTTATGCAAGGTGCCAATGAGAAACTCCTCCACCCGCATGACACATTCTATCACCGCAACGGCAATCCTCGCGACAACATTCCTCGCGACAACATTCCTGAACACCATGATACTACTCGCAATCCTGGGTATGTACCTGACTCCCGGGACTCTCATGACTTGCATCCATCACGCAGGTCTCATGTTGACAGTGATCACACGCGGGACATGTCTCCGGGAGCAGAATCTAGCATGACTTACAACATGGAACGGGAGCGCAGTCGCTCACTGGCGTACTCTGACTGTGACAGATACAGCCCAGCGGTGGACTATGGGTACAAACGCGAACACGGATTCCCTCCCCGTGGTGATTATGATGATCACAGCCACGTATTTGCTCCCCAGCGCAGCGGAGGTTACTATAATGACTCCCAAGGCTACAGGAGACGCTACAATGGAGACTCTAGGTGGGAAAGTCAGGATTCGCGGGCCCCGTACCACGGTCCAAGTCCCAACTCCAACACCCGACCGGCAGACGCACCTCCTTCCACCTGATGTTATGCTTGCTCGGCCTTGCAGTTTCTTTTTATGTCCTTGACATAGATGTCGTATCGTTGCCTCCTCCCTTCTGGTCCGTTCTTTGTTCTGCCATCATCCCTTACACCACACTGTTCATAGTCTCTCGTCTGCCACCTGATGTTATGCTTGCTCGGCCTTGCAGTTTCTTTTTATGTCCTTGACATAGATGTCATATCATTGCCGCCTCCCTTCTTGTCCGTTCTTTGTTCTGCCATCATCCCTTACACCACACTGTTCATAGTCTCTCGTCTGCACTGCCTTTGTCATCTCACACCCCCGATACCTCATCCTTCTAATACAACATACTTATGTATATAGTCACACTTTTGATCATGCTGCCGTTATTCTTGAATACATCGAGCACGTTACTCGGACTGATGTGTGGAATGTTTGATCAAGACATGAGCAGAACAAAGTATTCTTGTATCTACACATAAATGACACCTAAAGGACGAGTTCGAGATGCTGTCGGGGTTGTCATGGACACCACTATCAGCGAGGATGCGGTTGAGAGCAGGTTGCCGCTCACAAACCTCACGAGACAGTCTTCGAAAAACCTCCAGGACATCGCAAGATATTCCTCCAAAACCTCGCGAACATTCCTCCAAAACCTCGCGAACGTTCCTCCAAAACCTCCCCAATGTTCCTCCAAAACCTCGCTAACGTTCCTCCGAAACCTCCCCAACATTCCTCTCAGACCTCGCCCCAACATTCCTCTCAAACCTCGCGCAACAGAACATGCCACGACGTTCCTCCGAAACCTCATTACATATTCCTCCCGTGGACTCGTGGGGTGTGGAGTAAGCGCTATAGAGGACAGAGGTGTTCTTCAGTTCACAGAAGAGGAGGGCTACGGACCTCCCGAGGAATGTGGTCAGATGTTTGAAGAAATAGGCAGGAGGCTCTTTCAGGAGGGACGTCTTAGAGATAGGTTAACGCAGACCAAGAAACCCAGTCTGAAAGACCGTGGGAAGGTCTAAAAAGTGCTGCCAAGGGTGCAACGCCCAAGCCTCTGAGCACAAACCTGCCATCGCACAGGTGCTACTCGATGCACCGTGCCTTATGCTCGGCTGGTCAAATATGGACATTCGCATAGACCTTCTGGAGCATACATGGAACTCCCGCGCAGGCAATGCCAGACATGAATTGGTTTGTGATGGGCAGTTTGCGGAGTTGTCACGAGAGCCGCGGTACTTACCCTCGACTCCAACTCGACTCTACACGGAAATGACAACTTTCTTTCGAATGATCTAGGCTTGCTAGGGGGACGACGTCGTAGCGTCGACTCTGCATCGCGAATAAAGCATACTCTCGACTTTCTTCCTGGGCCGACTTGAAGAGTAGAGTGCCGATATTTGGAAACCACAGCCAAACCTTGATCCGCTTGAAAATAATGTGGAGAAGTGACATGTACCGGCAGTGTCAGTATTAGTGGGAGGGATAAAACAGTGTAGCGAACACTCGAGCAGCTGTCACAGCCTCTGCCCTCGACTCTAGACGACCTTCCCATCCACGGAAACGACTACAGTACACTATCTCAATGTGTAGCGACGAGAGCTGCCTTTTCACTTCACAATATACACTACCAATAGTGATGTGCATGGCCCGGCTTCAAGCCGTGGGCCGAGCCAAGCCGGGCCAAATTAGGCCGGGCCAAGCCAGGCCAAACTGACGGCCTGACCAGGGCTTTGGCCCGGCTTGGAATTCTGAAAAGCCAAAGCCGACGGCCTGAGCCGCGGCTCCTAGCCTCTACCATCGTCAACGACAATGAACATTTTGACACCAAATTTTGGTATATAATTTGGTTCGTAATAAGTTATAACACATGCTGAACTTCGAAACAAACAAACGAGGACCAACACACACAACTTACAAGTCGGTCTGTGCTTCAACCAATTCAGCTCTTGTGATCCGCGTGGTCAATACAACTCAACGTCACATTACAATTACTAATTACTGCTTGCGCCAGTCTTACCTTGATAGTTTTTTCAACGTTGGCGCACAAATTCGGAATGGTCTGCTTGGCTAGGTCGAACGGACTCGTGCCAAATTGAATCAAGTTGAACAACCCCAGCTCGAATCTTCCAAAACCCTGCAACCTTTGATCTTGAGAGCGCGACTTTTGCTTCTCAGGCTTGTAATTCACACTTTTGCTTACAATAGACGGGCGTTGGCAGGTCTTCACTGATCAATCAGGCATTTGGAGTGGACAAAGCGGTAGGCTGCTCATCATCTTAAACACAGTAAGTCGCTGATGTTATCTCCATAGCTCACTTCGCATGAAAAGCCGGGCGAAGCTAACATCGAAGAAGAGGATAACATCAAAATAGTCCAAGATTTTATTGAACATAGGATATCCGAGCCTGCTCTGAAAGATCAGCTGCATGCTGTTTGGTGGGCTCTCCATCCTCACGACTCCTCATCCCAAGCTGACGAAATATACGGAAGGCTTTGCTTTGAAATACCCCGTGCAGGCGGGCGTTTATTGGAGACTGGCACGGAGGCATTCCTTACATTGAAGCGCGACGGAAAACTCAGAAATAGTTCGTTTGTTATCGCTCCACGCAGGTGACCGCTAACCCTGGTCCAAAGTTCCCGTCGTTGTCGTTTTCACAAAATATGATATGCTCATTGACCTCGTGGATCGTACTCTGGACAGCTCCTCTCTCACGCAGCGAAAGAAACACATGAGGAAACGCGAGCCCATCTGAATCCGTCCGTCAGCATTTTGCGCCCGAAGCGTGAATCGTCGCGATTTGCATTCTGAGGCGCGCACTGGCAGGTGAGTCTTGTCAGAATCGCAAATTCCCTACTCGAGCCGCGGCTCAGGCCAGAGCCAGGCCAAAGCCAGCCGTCATTTGCAGCTTTGGCCCGGCTTGGATCTTTTGCAGGCCAGAGCCGTCTGAAGCCAGGCCAAAGCCGTGGCTTTTGGGCCAAGCCGGGCCGGAACATCACTAACTTAGTCTACCAAATAGTTCCCGCAGCAGAGGGGTCCATGGTATGTTACTCGGCACTCTAGAATTGGTCTAATGGAGCCTGCTTTGCATCAGTTCACCTTGGATTGATTGATCATCCTCAACCCCATCATCTGATTCCACCTTCAACCAGCTCCCTGCTCCTTCGACATGCAACTGATGCAGGTTTCCCGACAGCCTCGGCTGCTTTGATGTTGTCGCCTCGCTTGTATGGGGCCGTGGCTGGCGTTTCTTAGGGCTGTACACCATCGGGACTAGAATGCCTATAAAATTGCTCATCTTACAACAATTTCCGGCAGGTGTCCTACTCAGTACAAACCATATCTCATAGTGGATATCGGACCTCTGAAGGCTATACATCAATACCACGAAGGGAACTACCAAAACTAGAATCAAGATGAGATTTATACATTGGATGACTTCCCGTAGGCTAAGTAATCAGAATAGAATATTTCGGACTTTGAAAAACCATGGGAAATCGAGTTTATTTTTTAATCTATACGACGATATTCAACCGTAGGCCAACTACATAGATATAATCCTTGATAAATGGACGATTTCTTATATTCACTTCTGAACGACAATGAGGCAGACGTCCTCGAAAACGAAGAAGGTTCACGTGTGCTAGCAGCGGCACTTATCGCTGGAGTAGAGGTTGCCCGCCAAGAGCGCATCAACAATCACCACCTCAACAGATTATACTTTTGCCACTCGCAGCTTCTTTCAAACCCACGGGAAAATACACCCTGGCAAGTGTTGTAACTAGGATTCATGTGGTATAGCGCGGAATGAAAAATGAAGGGACATAGCTGTTTAACGTGACGGACGCTGACATCGAACGAAAAGATTGACGAAAACTGGCTAGTATCATGAACTATGAATTTGAGCCTGTGCAGGGTGGGCCATTGGCCGAGAAGAATGGAGAGAACTTACCTTGTGGCATGTAGTTCTTTTGACAATACACTGTGAAGTCTTTCGACGCTACACTGGTACAGTGTAACTTTGGTGTAACTCGCATAGTGCGTGCGAGCGGTATTATGTCAGCCGATATCGTTGGCGTAGTGGCCCAAAACGGAAGAATTCTAGTCGGATTAATCTGTAGGGGGGCCCCCCCCCCCCCCCCCCTACAGATTAAAATAAAATAAGGTTTATGAGGGGGTGCAAAATTTTATCGGTGTGTCAATGTGGCATAAATTGCGAGCGGCATCGCGGCACACCTTCCTAAAGTAATAATATTTATTCTAATCCGATTATTTCGAGCCTACGGGAAGTCATCCATTATTTAGTCAAACCAAACACCAATTGAGCTTAGAAGTTCGAACCATCGTCCTTCCATCAGACTTTTTACGTACACCCACTGGCAGGCAGATCGGGCTGTGCCAAGGGCTATTATATACTTCAAGTACATGATATAAGTACTCCCCCCTCCATTCTCCACGTCCAGCATGGCAACTGCTCCCGAACCTAGGGAGGAAACCTGGGACCCATCTACTCTTTTTGCATGTGATGCACTCCCAAATCACCTGGATGACTCTGACTCGGTCACATCTGACCTGAAGTCTGCGACCAATTTCTACGACCGCAGTCTGACAAGTCGTAGGTATGCCCTCGCTGGTGTGGCATGCTCAAGTATCGTCAGCTGTTGTTGCATCGTTGCAGGCGCTGTCATTGCGGCAGCTCCTGCCAGTGGAGGTGCGGTCACTTTGATCTCAGCAGGACCGAGCGGGATTGCACTGCGGAAAGAGATGGTGGTCATTTCACTGAACTTGATCGTCACATTATGCACCGAGGCCACAGGTTTCGTACACAACATCTCATTGCGCTCTGTATTGGCTTCAGAGTCTCGGCTTAATTTCAACTCTAATCTGCGCCTTCTGACCGCAGCTCATGGATGGAGCAACCCCAATGGTGCCCTGCTCAATGGTATCATGGTTGTCCTCCTCGTCATATCCTATAGCTCAGCTTCACTAGTCGCATTACCTTCCTACTCCATCCTTTATGATGTACTTTCCGGCGAAGCCGTGAACACCGTGACCGCGACTCGTGTTGATATCATAGGGACACCTCTTCTGATTCTGGGAGTCGCACTTCTTCTCCAGGTGGTGATCACATTGACAGGGATGCGAGCTATCAAGATATTAACGTGGAGTTCCTCGCCTTTCGATTTGACCGCTGCCCTGATCCACCACGCGCAATTGACCCCAGTTCTTTTCCGGTGCATGCGTGGCGTGTCCGACTTGGATGTGGATGGAGGTCCAGCGAGGCCATCAGATACACAGCCCTCTGCATGGCATGCACACCCTAGCATCCGGAAAGTTATCATCTCCCTTTGGTGCCTTGTCGTAGCATGTGCTGGATGGGGTGTCCTCATCCTGTACATCCACGATGCGTATGAAGGCTATACCGGTCAGATAACCTGGAAATCGTGGTCGTTCTTCCCCGACGATACGAATTTCTTATACAGCCTTAGGTACCAGTTAGCAGGGGCGGGGGGGGGACTCGTTGAATTTGAATTTTGGATTCTGACTTATGTCAACCTGGCTGTAATCCAGGGACCATTGACACTTTGTCTGCACTGCTCTGAGCTCATCGCAAATGTCATTCGAGACGAAGGGCATTGGAGATGCGCTACTGGACAAGGGATTACATTGGTGAACCCACTGAAGTCGGTTTTCGCCAATCCGCTCTGTCTTGCACTTTTTGTCGCGAAGCCTATCCTGCGTAAGTCACTCGCACCTAGCTTTAGATTTGTGTTCTTGAAACAAATATTATCAACAATATAGACTGGATATTCGGGCTTTGTTTTGTGCTCCTCGCCAACTTGGACGTCTATTCATCATTTGGAGTGGATATCACAATATATATGTACCCAATGCAGGTTCGTATTCACTATCTAAGTACAGGCATTACAGCATCCTTATATACTCGCGCAGATCTTGAACTTATGGATAGTGCTGTTTGTATTCGCTTGTTTCTTCACCTTCGTGGCACGGCGGCAACGGCGCGGGCCCCAGCCAGCTGCATACGGTCACCTTCAGACACTGGCCAACCTCGTGGATGAGTGGACGCCTGTGATGTGGTGGGGCCACAAGGAAGATGGAATCCCGTATTGTCATGCCGGTAGGGTACTTGTGTGGTCATGAGGATGGTGTGTTAAGCTTTCAAATAGGGACGAGTGATCAGCCGCTGCCGGCTGTGAAGATGGACTGTGTTTATGCTGGCACCAATGCCGGGTCCCATCCTTCCGTCTCGTGAGAAGTCCTTGCTTTGCACAGACATTCCTTAACTTACCCTTTTCAAACACAGGACTTGAATTCATGTCAGGCGGACTGGGGATGCATCGACGGTGCTCACAGGTAGCTCTGCCGTGAGACGGGTATTTGCGATGCTTACGATGTTTGCAGTGTTGGAGATGGATCAGGATGTTGTCATCCGGACCTACTTCTTCGCGCACCACATTCAAAAGAATTCTGCTTTCAGCGAATGCACGATTGGGACACATTAGTGATATTGGATATGATTTACAAGGCTATGTATGCTTGGATTGTACTGTGTCAGTAGTACTAACTCACAGCGAATCGTATTGATATGTACCTTGGAACGGGTGCAAAACAGTTGGATGCTGCACAGAAGTGAGACGATGTCTCACTATAATCATATGTGTACTCTCTGCACCTGGAATAGGAAACGCTTGATTTCCCTTGCAGCCGCACTCGGCAAGGTCACACTTGAGGGGCGGGGAACAAGCAGGGAACTCCTAATTAGGCATTCGCAGTAGTTGGAAAGTACTTGCAGAGTCAAATTTTGGTCTCGACCTGTTTTGACCAAGTTCGATGATCATGAACCTTCCTAGAATCGTGCCCTAATGGCAGTACTGCTGCCTGCACCTTTTTGGCCGATTATTTCATGCTCGCAAACCGGTTTTTGTTCTTCTTGTACATTTGGACTTCTCGGCACCCGATGGACATGGGCAAGACTTTGTTTCTAGTAATTACACACAATCCCCTCGCCTTCGGCCGTTGCGATGAATTGTAGAGTACAATATGCATTACAGCTCAGGTGGATGGGAGTTACGAGAATTGCTTCAAGTTCTGCGTGATAGATATAATACAGTTCCAACTGGATAGGACTCAAAACGCGTAGTGAGGTGCAACACCTTTGGCTTGTCCCCATGCATCCTCCAGCAACTTGACGACATCGTCAGAAAGTGGTCCACCCTCGCTAGCAACAATGTGATGTGGTCAGACAATGATCATCACTATCAAAAGTTACCCACCTTTCCTTCAGATTGTTCTCGAGTTGGTCGACGTTACTGGCACCAATAATGATGCCATCACCAGGCTGCAACTTGCTGTGGTGTTGAAGCCAGCGATGAGCAGCTTCAGAAAGAGGAATTCCCTGCTTGTCCTGATATTCGAGGTCATGAGCTATGCATCACCCACGCAGCGATTCTCGTAGACTCACCAGCACACCCTTCAATTCTCGCAAAATAGGAATGAGAAGGGAATATTTCGCGCGCAGAGAACCTGCTATAGGATTTAAATCGAGATCCCATCTACCAGTTTGCATGTCCGCTTCTGAGAGAATTGTCCCAGAAAATAAACCGCTCCTGTAGAAGTTGTCATGCATGGATACCATGAACGATGGGATGTGGAACAACATACGCTAGTGGACTATACGCATAGAACCGTATTCCATAGTGTCGGAGGCAGGAGAACAACCTAGCGCTATGTCAAGACAAGTGGAGTGAGCGTCCCATCGTCGACTCACTCTGTTTCAACTCTTCGTTCGAGTGCATTATAGAGGCCTTGATATACAGTCGGTCTGACCCATCCGTTCGTTTCCGCTATGCCAACTATCTCAGCCACCTGATTAGAAGGGAGGCACAATAAGATATGCAATGTAACATCAAAAAATATAGACAGACCTCCCAGGCGTTATAGTTCGAGACCCCAAACTCCTCACTGTCCAGAGTTAAAATCATCCGGGCAAGTCAAGCACTGATTAATTAAAAACTCACAAGAGACCTTCGGAGTGCAGTTCGTTGATGGCCCGAAGAGTATCTTTAATTGGGACACTCCTGTCCGGTGCGTGCAGATAGAACGTTTCGATCTTCGTCTTCCCCAGCGCCTTGATAGAAGCTTCTAACGACGCCCGAATTTTGTCCTGCGCAAAGCCCACAGGCGCACTTGGAAAGACCCTACACATAACGGCAAATATGAGAGGATGAGCCTCACGAGCGAATATACGCACTTTGTATCTACTGTACAACCTTTCAGATCGAGTTGTCCGATGAACTGCGATGGTGCTATTGAGCGACGACGAAGGTTTCAGAGAATTCGCTCGTACCTCCTCTGATGTCCCGCCCCCGTAAACACGAGATGTATCAATCTGTTTGTGGCCATGGCTGGCGAACACGTCTATGATATTTTGTGCGTCTTCGATGGTGTTGATCCGTGCTCCCAAGGACCGTGGACCAGGTACACTGAACTGAAAGGCACCCTAAGAGTATAACAAATTAGAAGGCAGTTGACAAGTTGAAGTTTCATACTGACATAAAGAAGACGAATTCGGGTCGACATTGTTCTGGAATCAAGAACTTGAGTATTGCAGTTATCATGTGAGCATGCAGAGATCCTTTTATACCACAGAGGGCAAATGAAGCGCAACGCTGACACATTGCAATGATTACGAACAATTCCCGGTTGAGCGGAGGTGACATTATCAACATTTCCTATTGCTCAGCAAAACCATGTTCTAATCAGAATCGACCATCCCTGCAAGTGCTAGTCATTCCAGTATCACCCCAGCATATCAACGGCCTCTACATGCAACTGCTTACTCACTCGCTTCTCCATCTTACTCATCTCCTTCGGGTCCGTTCTGTGTCGGAGAAAACCTAAACCAACACCACCGGAGTGTGATCTCTCTTCCCCGTTTTCGCCAGCTCTGAAGTGCTTCTCAGCTGTCCTGCAAGTCCCCTCCAAAGTCGTGAACGGCCCATGATAGCCCAGTCCACCCTTTTCAGCGACAATCGAGCTCGGGAATCACCAAAAATGACATGCACAGACACGAGCGCGAACAAAGATGGTTGCAGATTAACTGTATCTCCAACGATGTTGGGTATAAAATGTGCAAGTGCGCGTCGCACAGGCGACGAAGACATTGACAAGAACGCGCGCGCGAGGACAAGGACCTCTATGATGTGCGATATGACAAGCATAAGGGTGGGCGACATCTCTTTGAAAATAGTCTCGGGAGCCAGTGTCGTCAACCCAACGTGGACATCGCCATATGTGATTGGCGGACCAGTATCTGTGACAGTAAACGCCTGCCCACCGAGGTCGGAATTGGATCCTCCTCTTGCAGTTTCGAGGAGACGTGCTTCATAGCAGAGGTGGGCCAGGGCGCAGTTTTCCACGTATATGAAGGATTGCATGATGTTAGGAACCCAAGTGGGATTAAACTTGCGTGCCAGGTAGGCACCGCATATCAAATCTCCACCGGGACCAAACACACCGTTACCAGTCGCATAAATTCGTCACGACAAGCTTCCATCAATTTGGAATTCACAGGAATGGTGGTATTGAGTCGCTTTGCCAAAAATCCCGCAGCCTTTGCGCGCTGGACTGCTAGGTTGATATCCACAGATGATCCCGATAGCGTGATGGAGTCGGGAGTATTATAGCAGCCAATATCCATATCGACCTTTCCCTGTTCGGCGCATATCTGTGATATGATTTTCTGGGCTTGTTCAGGGGAGCATGCAACTGCCGCCATTGCGCCTTCGACGTTTGTCAAAACCCGCCCACGCGCAATTGCGAGCTCCACAGCCATGGCTTTGGAACCTGCTCCAGATGCGCATAATAATGCGGTCTCTCCTGCAGAGTGACCCACGACCGCATCAGGCTTCATTCCAAGACTCGCAAGAGAGTTGAAGATTGCGATTTGAAGCATGGTTAGAGCAGGAAGAGTCACCGAAATAGGCCAGATGTCGCCAAGTGCTTCTGCGAAAGGAGCTTGTTGAGTGAAAAGACCGGTCTGTGCGATGAGTGAAAATCCAGTTGTACGCTTGTGTACTTCGTCCATTTCAAGTATGCTCCTATTGATGACAGTGCATGAGCTGAAAAACTCTCTGCCCACTGACGAAAATATCAGCATCAAGTCATGAAATGCTTGGGATGATGTCTCACTTTCAAAATGCTGAGGACCTTGTCCCGAAAACACAAACACGAGTGGGGGAGTGCGAGGAGCAAGAACCGGCTCGGTAAAACGAGGAGGAGAATTCGACGAAGTAACCGCATAAGAACGCCAAGGCGTAGACCTGGACCGACGTCCTAGGGTCGCTGCTACAGAAGGTAATGTTTGACTGTCTATGGCCCGTATAGATTCTCCTACGGCAACTGTTGAACGCGGAGAAAGGCCGCCCGCCACCAAAAGGCAAGGTGGACTAATGACATCTGACTGCCAGAACGGTATTACAGGATTGGTTGTAGGAGGACCCTCGACAACACAGTGACCATTAGCACCGCCGATTCCAGAGCCCGCCAACGAGATCGGAGAGCGTCCAGTAGCAGATTGACAAGGCAACGTTGTTGGTGATGAGACGACGCGAAGATGGAAGTCTTCCCAACGAATCGCCGGATTAGGGTTGAGGAGATTGACATCGGGAGGGATGATTCCTGATTCAAACATGGAGCAAACCTTGCAGTGACGCAAGAAACGCTGTAATTTCGAGGTGACTGGGTGGAGCAAAGTGAGACCAAGCTGATTGTCGTAATTCCGACGACATACCCTATGTTTCCTTTCACACTACCTATAAGGAGCTCCCTGTTATCATTTTTCAAGAAGCTCTCTCCAACCCAGTTTGCTTCCGTTGGATCGCCGGAAGCAGTCCCTAGAGTCATACACGTTTGAATAACTCCACGGCCTAGATTCAGGAACTTGCCTGTGGCATGAAGCTCGACGAAATCAACTTCGTGTGGCTGGCGGCCAGCTCGCTTGAAGGCTCTCAGCATTGCATCCCTTTGAGCAAAGGCTACAGGAGAGTTTGCAGGAGCCAATGAACCAGATGAATTGATGCCGGTGCCTAGAACCTGTGGAAAATTAAGAACCGATACATACATCCCATGCGGAAAATAACGTACAGTAGCATATATGTGGTCATGATCTAGGAGCGCCTTGTCAAGCGGTTTAATAACCACAACGACAGCACCCTCTCCCCGAGAAAATCTTGGAAGAATTATTAGTCATGACTCATGCGGACTCAAAATTTGCCTTACCCATTAGCAGAGACGTCGAAGGGTTTACATTTGCCATCTGGTGCAAGTATCCCAGCTTGACTGTACGTTAGCCAATCCATAAACCTAGTAACATTGAGGCGTTTCAGCCGTCAAATTTCAGAAATACTGCTGAAAAGAAATCTTTGCCTATGATTCAATTGACAACCACCCACAAGCGCTGCTTCGCACTCCCCATTGCATACGGCCTGAATAGCGAGATGGAAGGCAGAAAGACTAGAGCTGCAAGCATTGTCGATGGGGATGGAAGGTCCGCGTAGGTCCAGGTGGTATGACACACGATTGGCGATCATTGCAGGGGAACCTGCCAATAAACCGCGGGCTTCAGTATCATACTGAGAAACTAGGCGTGAGTCAGCGAGACACAAGACAGGTATCGCCAACCTCGCCGGAAATCATCCAAACGTCATGGGCGACGCTCGACATGTAAGTCCCGATATTTCTTCCTCGATAGTCAATTCCAGAGTCCAACAAGGCCATGAAAGACAGCTCAATGAGCTTTCGCGTTCCAATCGTCATCATCCTAGTGTCTTTGCTACTGATTCCGAATTCGATAGGATCGAATAAATCTAGATTTTTCAAGAATGCGCCATGTGCGGTGGCCACTTCACCGATATTCACTCCCTGAAGACTGGGCGCGTGGTCAGTAATTGACGGGTGGGACTTGTTAAGGAAGACAGACGCACGCATCTGTATTGAATCTATCGGCCGGGATTCTCTCGTAGGCTTGGTGCTCGTTCATGAGGAAGTCGAAGAACGATTGATAGTCAAGGTTGCTTGTTCCATGAGGACCACTTGGGAGCTCTACGGAAATGCCAACCTGGATGGATGAAACATGATAGCTCAGTACATAATTAGTCGCACACGAGCTTACCAGTGCGACAGGGAAGTATTCGTTTGGAGAGACCATGTTTTTGATATGGAGATGAGTAGAGTGACGCTTTTAAACTTGCGCCAGTCCCTTAAAGGCCCGGGTAGTTACATCCTTGAAAACCACGATAACTCGCAGATTGAAATTGCTGACAGGGACAGGACTTGGACTGGGGCAGTGGAACAGGGTCCCCACACTGTGGACCATCAAGAATTTCCGAAGGTCGTTACATAAATATATGGAAGGACGGCGGTGATGAGTGCCTCGGGTGTTAACTACCCTTCCGAAATACTTCGGCTCCCAAATCACGGCACAAACAAGGTATGTGCAAACATCAAATTATATCACACACCAAGACTCCAGTCACCAGTATTCGACTCCAGCTTCTCTCCTGCATCTTGCCCAAATCTTGCCGCTGTACTTCTGCCAAGACACCCAAGAATGCATTGGAACGCCATGCAGGGCCGTACATCTGTCCTGCACGACGGAATCAACAATAGCTTTGGGGTTATAAATGTCTGAAGGGTATACAACGCAAGACCATGCGGCAAGGTTACCTAGAACTAGGCATGCATGAATTCAAGGTAAGGATGGCTGATGAAAAACACAGAAGTTTGTCACTCATCAAAACGTTGGAACAAGGGGGGTACATTGCCTGATGAAAAGCATCACTAGTATCATGAGGTATATAGTATACACACTACCAAATAATTCCCACAGCAGAGGAGTCCATGGTATGTCACTCGGTAGTTTGCATCAGTTCACCTTGGATGTATCATCCTCATCTGATTCCACCTTCAACCTGTCATGCCGGTAGGGTACTTGTATGGTCATTTTGTTGCTAGTAATTACACGCAATCCGCTCGCCTTCGGCCGTTGCGATGAATTGTAGTGTACAATATGCATTACAGCTTAAGTGGATGGGAATTACGCGAATTGCTTCAAGTTCTGCGTGATAGATATAATACAGTTCGAACTGGATAGGACTCAAGCCGCGTAGTGCGGTGCAACACCTTTGGCTTGCCCCCATGCATCCTCCAGCAACTTGACGACATCGTCAGAAAGTGGTCCACCCTCGCTAGCAACAATGTGATGTGGTCAGAACAATGGTCATCACTATCAAAAGTTACTCACTTTTCCCTCAGATTGTTCTCGAGTTGGTCGACGTTACTGGCACCAATAATGATGCCATCACCAGGTTGTAACTTGCTGTGGTGTTGAAGCCAGCGATGAGCAGCTTCAGAAAGAGGAATTCCCTGCTTGTCCTGATATCCAAATCATGAACTATGCGTCACCCATGCAGCGATTCACATAGACTCACAAGCACGCCCTTCAATTCTCGCAAAATAGGAATGAGAAGAGAATATTTCGCGCGCAGATAATCTGCTACAGGAGATAAATTGGAATCCCATCTACCAGTTTGCATGTCCGCTTCTGAGAGAATTTTCCCAGCAAGTAAACCGCTCCTGTAGAAGTTGTCATGCATGGATACCATGAACGATGGGATGTGGAACAACATACGCTAGTGGACTATACGCATAGAATCGTATTCCATAGTGCCGGAGGCAGGAGAACAACCTGGCGCTATGTCAAGACAAGTGGAGCGAGCGTCCCATCTTCGGCTCACTCTGTTTCAGCTCTTCGTTCGAGTGCATTATAGGGGCCTTGATATACAGTCGGTCTGACCCATCCGTTCGTTTCCGCTATGCCAACCATCTCAGCCACCTGTTTAGAAAGGAGGTGTGATGAGATATGCAATATAACAAAATATAGACAGACCTCCCAGGCGTTATAGTTCGAGACCCCAAACTCCTCACTGTCCAGAGTTAAAATCATCCGGGCAAGTCAAGCACTGATTAATTAAAAACTCACAAGAGACCTTCGGAGTGCAGTTCGTGGATGGCCCGAAGAGTATCTTTAATTGGAACACTCCTGTCCGGCGCGTGCAGATAGAACGTTTCGATCTTTGTCTTCCCCAGCGCCTTGATAGAAGCTTCTAACGACGCCCGAATTTTGTCCTGCGCAAAATCCCCGGGCGCAGTTGGAAGGACCCTACACATAAGGGCAAATATGAGAGGATAAGCCTCGCGAACGAATATACGCACTTTGTATCCACTGTACAACCTTTCAGATCGAGTTGGCCGATGAACTGCGATGGTGCTATTGAGCGACGACGAAGGTTTCAGAGAATTCGCTCGTACCTCCTCTGACGTCCCACCCCCGTAAACACGAGATGTGTCAATCTGTTTGTGGCCATGGCTGGCGAACACGTCTATGATATTTTGTGCGTCTTCGATGGTGTTGATCCGTGCTCCCATAGACCGTGGACCAGGTACACTGAACTGACCAGCTCCCTAAGAGTGTAACAAATTAGAAGGCAGTTGACACGTTGAAGTTCCATACTGACATAAATAAGACGAATTCGGGTCGACATTGTTCTGGAATCAAGAACTTGAGTATTGCAGTTGTTGAGCATGCAGAGATCCTTTTATGCCACATAGTATTATTAGAAGCGCAGCGCTGACACATTGCAACGATTACGAACAATTCCCGAATCCCGGTTGAGCGGAGGCGACATCATCAACATTTCCTATTGCATAGCAAAACCATGTCCTACCATCCCCACAAGTGCTAATCATTCCGGTATCATCCCAGCACATCAACGGCCTCTACATGCAACTGCTCACTGACTCTCTTCTCCATCTTGATCATCTCCTTCGGGGCCTTTCTGTGTCGGAGAAAACCTAAACCAACACCGCCGGAGTGTGATCTCTCTTCCCCGTTTTCACCAGCTTTGAAGTGCTCCTCAGCTGTCCTGCAGATCCCCTCCAGAGTCGTGAACGGTCCATGATAGCCCAGTCCACCCTTTTCAGGCGACAATCGAGCTCGGGAATCGTCAAAAATGACATGCACAGACGCGAGCGCGAACAAAGATGGTTGCAGATTAACTGTATCTCCAACGATGTTGGGTATAAAATGTGCAAGTGCGCGTCGCACAGGCGACGAAGACATTGACAAGAACGCGCGCGCGAGGACAAGGACCTCTATAATGTGCGATATGAACAGCATAAGGGTAGGCGACATCTGTTTGAAAATAGTCTCGGGAGCCAGCGTCGTCAACCCAACGTGGACATCGCCATATGTGATTGGCGGACCAGTATCTGTGACAGTAAACGCCTGCCCACCGAGGTCAGGGTTGGATCCTCCTCTTGCAGTTTCGAGGAGACGTGCTTCATAGCAGAGGTGGGCCAGGGCGCAGTTTTCCACGTACATGAAGGATTGCATGATGTTAGGAACCCAAGTGGGATTGAACTTGCGTACCAGGTAGGCACCGCATATCAGATCTCCACCGGGACCAAACACACCATTACCAGGGCGAAGACATCCCGTCCGCAGTGTCTTCTCACCAGATCGAGACCCATTAGCAGCTCTAACTGCTCTCTCTCCGAGGACCTTAGAAGCAGCGTAGTTTGAGAAGAAATGGTCGTGGTATTTGGGAATTAGGTTATCGTCGTCATTAATTATTTGGACAAAGTACTTGGGCTGCTTCTCCCAAGGCCAGAGCCAAAAGCGAGAACGACGAACAGAGATAGATCCAGATGATGTATACATCAATACCGTGACACCTATAGATCGTGCTGCATTGATCACATTTTGAGTCCCTTCATAGTTGACTTTGGAAGAACGAGGTAAAAGCGCGAGATGACGCTCATAGAAGCGTATATTGGCAGCGGTGTGGAAGACTGTGACCTCTGGCGCTGTCTCTGAAGGGTCGCAATCTGGCCAAGGCGCTTGGAAAGCATCGTCCACAGCCTTCGCATTACAAACATCTACTTGAAAGAAAGCAACCTGCGCGGCCAGGCCTGTGCGTAGGTCTGAACGAGTAGGACGGCGTAGGTCGAGAATTCTGATCTTCTTTGAATCCTCGCCACGTTGTAGAAGTTGGATGATGATCCAGCCGCCCAAGAAACCAGCCTATGCCAGAAACGTCAGCAATGAGCATTAAGCGCTGGATGCAATTAGATACTGACACCAACTACAATATACCGACGTCCAGTCTTTGGTGGAAGGACATCTTTTATAATTTTGGGCGAGTTACAAAGCTTTTCAGCAGTTTCACGGACGACATGCGGTGTGAACCGGTTGGGTGCGAACGCTTTGGCTTCCGCCGGAAGTTGCGACAATCCTTGGTCGTTGAAGCGAAAATAGAGATATATTATGAGCGGGGCGATCCCTGCCAACACGCTGAGGAGAGATAACATCGCTCCTGGAGGGACGGGTACGAGGCTTGCTCGGGAACGTCGGGAAGCGCGCCGTCGGGTGCATGTGAGCTACTTAATAAGTTCGGAAATCGCCTGGTCGTGCGATGTTCGTGTCAGTGAACATGTAATGAGTTACGATATCGGGCTTCGGTAACTTCCACATACATGCCTCCGTCGGGCAAATGCCGTAGGAACACAATCCGAATGGAAAATCTATTATACTGCAGGAAGGTGACATGGCTTTATCCAATTATCCATGACATATGACTAGTGACCTCTAGTGACATTATGGTTTCAATGCAATCTTCAAGGCGTTTCTGCTGTTCATTTTATCCAGTGCCTGTTGATATTCACTGATCTTGAACACGTCAGTGACCTAGAAAACATTAATGTGGCGGTCGAGTTCGGAGTACGCTTTATGCATACCATGCCCTTCACTTTCACTTTACCACTGTCAAGATAGGCTACGGCTCGAGGGAAACAATGGGTCTGAGCAAATGAGCCAATGATCTGCTCAAGTTATGAGCAAGGAATGGATGGTAAGAATTATTCTACACACCTTGATTTCATCCCCAAATATCTTGGAAGGGGGCCAGTGGACACGAGCACTTTCAGAGTAGACACCGTAAATCATGAGAGTGCCGCCCCGCCGGACGTAATTAATTGAGTCGTTTGCGACCTCTTCATTGCCAGTAGCCTCAACCTGCAAACAAACGATTCAAGCTGAACGCAAGTCTTCAGTCCTGCAATTCACTTACGACCACATCGAATCCATACGGATGGTCCCTCCTTAGTTGTTCCCATTGGGGTGCAGGATTTTCTCTATCGAGCTCAATATAGACGTCACCAGCGCCTAGATCCTGTGCAATCCGGGTCTTAATACCCTTATTGGCAGCAACAACGACTTTGGCGGCACCGTTCAGTTTGAGCAGTTGTGCGAGAATCAGCCCGGTAGGTCCAGCACCAATCACCAAGGCATCAATGCCTACGGGTGGGTTGAGCTTATCCATCCCGTGAATGGCGCAGGCAGCAGGCTCGACAAGTGTTGCTTCTTCATCGGTGAGGTACTCGATCTTGTAGGTTTTCTTGGCCTCGCTGCACAAATGAGAAAACGTGTAAGATGTGCGGGTTCAGTAGTGGTAGCACCCACAATACGACATATTCAGCAAATCCTCCTGCCATTGTAACTCCTCTGCCGTTGAAGTTCTCGCACAGCAGAGACTGCCCTCGCCTACAATAGAAACATTTATCGCACTGTAAAAATGTCAAGTCGTGCTCTCAATGTACTGAAGAGTTGGATTTACTGTAACCCCTGGGTCGGCGACGCATCGGTCACCTTCAGCGAATCCTGTAACGTTACTACCGACTTTGGCAACTGTCCCAATTACTTCGTGACCAGGAATTAGCTGTGATCGGAAGATCACTCTCAAAATACGTTCAAATTGTGCTTTTGCGGAAACTCACAGGAAACTTCGCGATGAATTCTCCTTCATGTACATGCCCGTCGGTCCCGCATATGCCTGTGGATAGTTAAATCCATGTGCGGAGCGTCTATGGGTGTGTGGACCTTACCACAACATGAGACTGGAACAATATCAGAGCCACTGTTAGAGAACTACCGGGAGTACACACCCTTGATCAAGATCTCATCATCATTTATGGTAGGAATGGGTACAGATCGCACGTCGAATTGCCGTGGCTAGTTCAAGCGCAATGAGAGACAATTTATCGTGATAAGCATGCGACTCACAGCTTCATAGTAGACAGCGTTCATAGTAGCCATAAGGTTTCCTGCGAAGAGAGGGTCGGTCAAATACCAACGATAGACCGGATACAAGCTTCGGTGAGATGGGAGGTTATAGTGGAAGATATATCAGCCTGGGAGATATGGCTCATGTCCTTCGTCTCAAAGCTTTTGTACTGCATGATATTATATAACAGAAGCTCAGATCGGTCAGGCAGGAAGGTCACCTGAGTGATTTCGTCCGTAATACAGTAGAATCGGCCCGCTCGGATGTGGACGCAATGTATAAACAGCTTGCTCGAGACAAGCTTGAGAAATTAATACGACAAGTCGAATGTAAGTCGATGCTGCAGCATTGCATTTCTGAAGAGGAAAGCGGCCTTCGAACAAACAGCCACGTCGTCACGGTGCCTTCCGACGCATCCACAGAATAAGATGGCTTCGCAACCAGCCTCAGTGAGCTCGCAGCCTGAACCTGAGTCTGGTATCACCCTCAGAGGAATGCATTACCAGTTGCTGCAAGCAAATGATAAGTGGAGCAGGTGGAGGTGAACATTAGGGGAGCTCAAAGTTGAACGCCCAACACCCAAGCCCAACGCCCAACGCCCAACCTCGTGACTGAAATTAGGTATACCTAGAATAAATAGAAGTAAATACGGAGTAAAGCCACTGATGAGATAAGCTCCTTACCTAAACCTTGTCGCGCGAAGCGCCGAAACCTTCGCCAACTGTCTCCCCCTAATCCTCAGCATTTCTAAACCTTTCAAGCCTTTTCATCGTACCTAAACCTTTTTATACCTAAGAGACCTTGCTTTTTCATTCCTAATCCTGTTCAGTTATCCCTCATTAGAATTTTGTCACATGCTTACACAATAAAATCTATGACATGGGTTATGATTAGGGTTAGGAATAGCAATTTTTAAGTACGGAAAGGTTAGGAATAGAATATGAAAAGGTTTAGGGTGTGAAAAGGTTTAGAAATGCTGAGGATTAGGGGGAGACAGTTGGCGAAGGTTTCGGCGCTTCGCGCGACAAGGTTTAGGTAAGGAGCTTATCTCATCAGTGGCTTTACTCCGTATTTACTTCTATTTATTCTAGGTATACCTAATTTCAGTCACGAGGTTGGGCGTTGGGCGTTGGGCTTGGGTGTTGGGCGTTCAACTTTGAGCTCCCCTATTCGAAAGACGGCACGACCGTGAGGCGTGGACCCCATATCAAGACTCAACTCACGCTGAACTATATTTGTAGCATCCCAAATTACAACACCTTGCTTTTCAGACATGCCACCTATTCCGACAGCGCTGGATGCTGAAGCTATTTCTCTAATCGACTCCATCGAACGGCACCATAATGACCTTTCAACTTTTCAGATTCCTCGTCTAAGAGCGTGCACCGGTCCTTTGACCACGCAACAAGCATGGGCGGTGGAGGTAAGGGAGGACATTGAAGGCCTGGCAAGGCAGATTGAGGTTTGTCATCTCGCGCATTCAGGTCAAGCCCACATTCACCGCTTGTAGGAGCTGGATGTCCTGGTTGATGACCAGAGGACTGAACGGGCAAGAGGAGAGCTGAGGAGAAGAACTGAGGTTTTCCGCGATTCATTAGTCAAGTATGCAGCCGTTTGACCATCCAGCACTGTCTCCGGTCTCTGACAAATTTTCTCTCTGTATTTTAGTCTACGAAAAGACTCTCGAGCAGCATTACTAGCGTCGAAACATGCAATTGACGCGCAAAGTCGGTCACAGCGAGAAGAGCTATTGCGGTCCCCTGCCGTTCTCGAGAAAAGCACAAGCTCATCGAGCGAGAAAGTCACGTTCGTGTGCCGTATGAATTCCTTCTTTCTGATACGGCTGACCCGTGATATACAGTGAAGACGCACTTATGAAAGCCAATCATGATGTCACAGAAGCTCTGCAACGAACAATCGGACTCATGCAGAAAGAACTCGAGCGCAGTGTCTTGTCAAGCCAGTTACTAGGCAAGTTCCTCACGCTACCATTTTTCTCTCCAATACCTATCGTTCACTCAATAAAGAATCATCCACTGCAACTCTCCAATCTGCATCCACGATGCACGACGCGCTCGATCTCATCCTCGGCACCTCCAAACAACTTATTACCGCACTCGAAAAGACAGACTGGCTCGACCGCATCCTTATAATTTCCGGCCTCGTGTTCTTCGGCCTCGTGGTCCTCTTCATACTAAAACAGCGCATAGTCGATCGCGGGCTACGCATCGCATTTTTCTGGACGAGGATATTGCCCAGCTCCGGCTTGAGTACGCGTGCGGTAGTGCAGAAAGCTGGGGAGGTCGTGACGACTGCGTCGGCTAGCACTGCTGCTGCGTCAGCTGTGCTGGCGTCGTTGATAGGTGGTCAGGATGGCGGAGCTGGTCAGCTGGTAGAACCCAGTATGCACGAGTCTGAATCCCCTGGTTTCACAATAGCAGCTATGGAGCCACGGACTACTGGACAGCATACCGACTCAGGAGACCTACATGTTGAACTATGATAATCTTGGACTGATTCACAGTGAATACACGGACTCAAGTACTGAATTGCAGACCGACTATTCACATGGTTGTAGGTATATAACAGGATTATGTACTGGGACAAGGATAGATGGAACTGACAATGGTTGATGTGATTGAATGGGTAAAACGAATAATCAGGTGACGGCGTGAATATAACCAGGTGTTAAACATGATGTGCAGCATAGGAGACGCTGAATGAAAGATAGATACCATAATTTTGACAGGCCGCGAGGCAAGAAAATGCACCAAAAAACTGAGGAAAGTAACGTCAATTGCTCTAGAACATCTCTCAGAACTTTGCAAGGGGGACCTGTCACATCCACCTTCCCGTACTTATCTATCTTTGCGTTCTCAGCGGTTGCCTTAATGCCCGACTCCTTCGAATGGACCTCCTCACGGTTCAAACCGAGTGAATCGTCGGGGATCCACACGACGCTTTGCTGGCGGGACGCAGCTGGTCCAGGTTGTGTGCGAACCCATAATCCTCCGTGCCGTCTGAGAGAGATAGAGAACTTCTATATTCCGTGCCGTCTGACCTGCGCGCGAAGAACACATCATCATATTCACATGCACAGCATCCTCGACTCGCGACTCGTTGGAGGACGAGGCGCGATGCTTGTCAGTCGGCGTTCCTCCTCAATATCCTCCTCGGACGTCCCCTTGCGCATAGAGTCTGACCCGCCATTGCCATCCCGTACATCCAGAGAAAATTCTTGACGAATGGAAGGGCATTGGTGAGCAGACCAAAGGAGCTGCCGATGATGGCCGCCGCGCGCGTGACGGCAGCCAGCGATGGGAAAGATCAACACAATCATAAGCACCGTCTGCGACCGCGCCTGCCTTGGTTGACTGTGCATACTTGATGTTATCAACAGAGCTTGGTGTGCTGCCTAGGTTGACGTAGTCCACTGGCAGGACGACCGCAACAGCATTCAAACATCCCCCAACTATGCCAGGTAAACCCTAAAAAGAATGGATCTGAATATTTTAATTAGCGACTGTCAACGAATTCCAAATCATCCCCTGCATACCCTTACTCAGATGTTTTTTGCCACTGCCAGCAGTACTAGCAGAGGAACCTTGGTACGGCAAAAGCCGAGGGCAGTACTTACCATCGGAGGTTGTTTACGTCACTGCTGTGCTATTTGTCTTGCAGCCTGCTTTATAAATTTATGGCTAGACTCACGCCGAACAACCCCAGAGCGGCCATTTGGCTCCTTCCAGCCCGCCATGAAGTCATACTTGCAATTGGGGAGTCAGATAAGCTTGAATAGATCCGGATGCAACAGACTTATAAGACTTGAGATGCTCTTCAAGTTTTGAAGTTGTTCCTAAGCCACGAAGATATTTCAAGTCTCATAGGTCGACTCTTTGCCTAATACTTCGAGCACGATGTCATCCCGAATCAATCTGATATTCGTAAGGTCCATGACAACTTTGAGGACTAATAAATGACTTTACTTTCAGGGTGCAGGTTCCTTTGGGCTTCCAGGGCCTCATTCGAATGGAGCGCGTATCCATTCAGTTGAACAGGCCCGAGAGACTATCAGTGTTTATGTCCATCATGGATATACCACCATCGATACCGCTCGTCTATATGGTGGTGGAACGTCTGAGGAGGTGAGTGGTCGCGCGAAATGCCAAAGTAATGTCATTAACGACACCGAAGTTCATTGGTCAAGTTGACATCGCGGAAGGATGCTACATAGATACCAAGTACGCACGTTCGTCTCCGCACAACCCACAGTTAAAACTGACGGTTCTATTTCATAGGGCCCTTTCATCGAAGCCTGGCGATTTATCACCCAAGAATCTTAGAGCCTCCTTGATGGAGTCTTTGAAGGCTCTCCGCTGGCAAAAAGTGCACATCTTCTACTTGCACTCACCTGACCGAAGCGTGCCCATTGAAGATACCTTACGGGCAATCAATGAGTTTTATAACGAGGGTCATTTGTAGGTATTTCTTTGCATATTGCAATTTTTGTCCTCAACATGCTTTAGCGAACAATTTGGCCTGAGCAACTATAACTCCTGGGAGGTTTGTAATACATATGCGAATCTGTTAAAATACGATTGACCCGTTCACGCAGGTCGCAGAAATTATGGGTATCGTGAAACAAAACAATTGGGTCAAGCCTACAGTATACCAAGGCGGATATAACGCAGTGGAGCGAAACGTTGAAGTAGAGTAAGCTATTTTCAATTTGACGATTTGCTTTTTCCTGAGACTGTACAGGCTCATTCCTTGTCTGCGTCATTTTGGGATCAAGTTCTACGCATATGGGCCACTGGCGTACGTCTCCCATAAGTCTTTCTTACTCGTTGGATGACTTACATGTATTTCACAGTGGCGGCCTTCTAGTGGGAAAGATTCTCGATGAAGATAGCATGAAAAACGCCAAGGGAGGTCGCTGGGACCCTTCCGTGTCCCACTTTGCACCTACATTGTACGAACAATGCGGACCACTGCTGCCAATTCTACGTGAATTGAAGGAACTACTGGTGCGTAAAGGAGGTGACTCTCAACCAAGATCAGCTTATTCGAATGCATCAGGATGTGCACAATATCCGCATGGCTGAGGCAGCTCAAAGATGGCTGCAACACCACAGTGCCCTTCAACCTGGAGATGCAGTTATTCTCGGTGCAGCATCACCCCAGCAAATGGAGGATAATATCGTGCAATGGTGCGTCCCTTGTCTGGTTCCCCTATCTCATTTTCATCTCTGCACAGTGAGGGAGGACCGCTTCCGGATGAGATCGTGAAACTGTTGGACGAGACGTGGAAAAAGGCAAAAGCTGTTGCTCCTCATTATGCTCTGTAAATGTCGGACTCTGGAGTACGAAATAAAATGTTTCTAGGGAACGACTGATAATCGTTCATCTCTAAGATTTGTCCGGCGCCTCTGTCGAGACCCAAACGGTCATTCTACTAGCACCCCTAGTCTTCAAGAACACTGGGAATAGACTTGAGGTGGATCACAATAAACCGGATTGACGCAAACAGGTGAATCAATCAAGTATTTCAACTACGTTAGAGATAAATGATTGAAAGCATTAATCCGTAAACGATGAACATTATATTGGTCCGCGAAGTGTAGGTAAATGTACTGAAAATGCCCAGTAAAATGAGATGATGAAATGTAAGAAACGAGTATGTCCAGTCTACAACAGCCACGAAACAACCTCATACGGGGAGGACGGTTTTGAAAACGTAGTCCCAGATCTTGCTGGTGACACCGAAACCTAACTCGAAGTTCTTGTAATGGTGTGCAAGGTGATATTTCTTCATGTGCCGCAAGTACGCAGGTAACTTCGTGTGGTGAAGACTGAAAGCGGGTTAATAAAATGCGTCAAATCAGAACTGACCAGACTCACGCATAATGCATACAGTCGTAAAGGACGTCTGGAAATGATGATCAGAAAACGATTTTAAAGCTCAGGCACAGCTACTTACAAAACGTGAATGAACCAGCAATGATACCGTTAGCGACTGAAGTGGGGAACAGGATGTATGCGAGGCGAGTGAATGGGATTTGAAGGATCCCAAACATAACAGGCGGCATGACGAGCCTGAGTCTAAGAGGGGATTAGCAATATAATATAGCATACCACACGGAATTTCGCACCTATCCATAGGCATATAATGATGAATACCGTGGAGCAAAAAGTGAAGTGTCAAGAACGCGTAGTGGTCGGGCAGGAACTCGTCGATATGGAACAGGAAACGATGCATCCCATATTCTAGAATCGTCCATATGAAGTTCCCCAAGAAGAAGCATGGAAGGGCTTTGGCAAAGGCGTCTAATGTTACCGTTGATGTGAGCGACCAAGGGAGTAGAGGATTAGAAATAAAGTTGGGTATGGGACCGTTGAACTGGAGCATGGACCGAAGGAACAGATTTGCGGCGATTGGCAGCCAAATCAGTGGTACTGCGTACCACACGGTTCGTGTGCACACCTGCATACTCAGATAAGATGGGAACACAAATTTCTAGGAATGCTGCGCACCTCAAAGATATCGTACGCAAAGAGACGAGCAGACTCGTGCAAATGCCGTGGTTGATGAACTTGCTTGAGATAATAGGATTTACTATGTCCAGGCAGTCAGAGAATGCGTCTGCGAAGAGGATGAGTCCCAACGTACCTAAAGTTGGCTTGCCACATTTGCTGCAATAAGGGCGTGCGCAGGTCCAAAAATTGTGTTTTCTCGAAATCTTCCGCAGAGTCCGTATCTTCAGGGTGGAAGTCATCTGGAGCCTCCCAGTCTGCAGAGCAAATCCTCCATGAGTATGTTTTCCAGTAAGCGCAACTGAGTTGCATACCATCTCTGACAACCGTTGCTTCAGTCCCCAAACGCCCAATCAAATATTCCTCCAACATTTCATACGCAGAGTCAGAGTGATCATGAGAATCCCCATCCTTCATGATACTTTCTACGTCCGTCCCAGCATGCTCGAGAATGAGGTCGTCTCCTCCTGGGTGGTCAGGCACGAACGCAGTGACATCGTAGACCTTGCCACGGCAGGTTACCCAACAGCTTTTGGCGGACTTGTGGCTTGCAACGTCCTCTTCGGTGTAAATGCGAACGCGTTTCGTGACCGCCATGCTGGTTGTTGGACAAAGCAAACTTCGTTCATGCTCCCATTTTTGACTTTTCATTTCCTGTGAAAGTTCTCACGATCTCGGAGAGCATAAATAGCCCCTGTTTGTCATAATTTCGCCTTAGGGTGCGTAATGCATCGATAGATCATTTCCCTCCAACACTCCCAACAACATTTTGCACAAGCTCTGCACTCCACTTGCGAAGAATATGTTTCATAACCTTTCCACTGGCAGTCTTCGGGAGTTCTCCCGGCGTGCCATCTTCGCCGACAAACCATACCCACGCTGGAGCATTCTGGGAGTATGTTAGTTTGGCCGATAGCCCCACCTCCGGAACTTACCTGCGGATTCATGCTATCTGAGACAGTCCGACGGACTTCCTCTCTTGACATGTTGGTGCTGGGTTCTCGGACAATCCATGCCCCCACGACCTCTCCATACATTGCATCAGGTACAGAGACGGCTGCAGCCTCCCTAATGGAGGGATGTGTAGTCAGCGCGTTCTCAATTTGGACCGGGAATAGATTCTGCAAGCTGGGTTAGGCCATGGTGCTACGTGAGATGGAATGTGTCACCTCTCCGCCGCGAATAATTAGGTCCTGTAATGTAATTCATTTTTTGGAATTTGGAGTTGAGGCGTGGACTAACCTTGATCCTGCCAACAACTGCGGGACATCAGACAGGTACGCAAAAAGGCACGTCAAAATACGCTTACTCCTCAGATATCCTTCCTCATCCATGATCCCTTCGTCACCTGTATGCATCCATACTGTGGACGGGTCATTCGGATCCGCTCGCATGACCTTCCGTGTCTGCTCCTCATCATTCCAGTAGCTAGGCTCGTTTCAGTCGATAAGAACAAACGAGAAAGTGGATCAAGCGAACCCTTTCTGAACAAGATAACCAGCGATACACAATTCACCTGGCTTGCCGACAGGGACAACATGTCCTTCGCCATCAATGATCTTGACCTTCACGTGTGGTTGCACTCTACCAACTGTCTCAACGCGTTTGATGATTGGATCCGCTGGAGTGGTTTGAAAAGCCACGGGACTGAAACAAAATCAGCGACAGCTATAAAACCCTATTCCTACCGAGGAAGTAAACTAGCCTCGTTTCCGCTATTAATGGGTTGATAAGCCGAATTTCAGTTGAACGAGATGAGGAACTCACTCATTCCATACGCAATGGACAGATCTACGAGGTTCAATTTCTCGATCAGCTGTCGCATGAGGTCAATGGGTATCGGTGAGCCCGCTGCGATGCCAGTCCTACATGTCATGATGTCATGAGTGACGATGCGCAATTGGGCAAGACTTGTTCTACTTACCGTAGGCGGCTCAAGTCCAGCTTCTCTCCTGCATCTTGCCGCTTCTGTACTTCTGCCAAGACACCCAAGAAATGTGTTGGGACGCCATGCAGGGCTGTACATCTGTCCTGCACGATGGAATCCACAATAGCTTTGGGGTTATATATGTCTGAGGGGTATACAACGCAAGACCCATGGGACCATGCGGCAAGGTTACCTAGGACTAGGCGTGCATGGATTCAAGGTAAGAATGGCTGCATGAAAACACAGAAGTTTGTCACTCATCAAAACAGTGGAACAATGGGGGTACATTGCCTGATGAAAAGCATCACTGTCACATGAATTACGAGAATCAGAGGCGAACGTACAGAGGATATCGTCTGGGCCCAGTCGCATACAGTCACCAATGGAGATACCGTTATTGAGTAGGTTCGTGTGAGTTAGCTGAGACGGTATTCAGGAGCGGTGCAAGCATGGTAGAAGAAGCCATTTACTGAGACAGCCTTGGGAGCGCCGGTGGTCCCGCTATGTATTGATTCACTTTGAGATAACGAATGTATATCTACAAGAAAACACACCTGGTAAACTGCAGGTTGATTACCTCGTCGCTGCGCTGCGACTGGACCGACTCTTCGATATGACGCTGTTCCCATGCATCTTCCCTCCATATCAAGGTCTCTCTCCAATCAGTGACACTCTTGATATCGCGCGTCTCTCGTTGCCACTCTGCAGCGTCGTGGATATTATCGACTACGACCAAGTTCCTCAGCGAAGGAAGGGCAGGCTCTTGGATATTTCCAGGACTTGAGTTTCGCAGCTCAGGAAAGGCATCAGAGAGCATGCGGATATAATTTGACGTTCTGATGCGTGGTACAGTGAAGAGATGGGTGACGCCGACGAGGTTGAGTGTCTCCACCTACAACACGGTGGTTCAAGAGCTGCAGAATACCGCATAATCAACTTACAAGTTCATTCAACCTGTAGGCAGGGTTCAGCGTTACAAGGATAGCACCTATGCTCGCGCATGCCCACTGAAGTGATGCGTAGGAACTTCATATAGATACACATGCCTGCGTCAGCAGATATCTCGCGTCAGAACCAACACAGTACCCACCTATTGTTCCCCATGAGCACTGCAACGCGATCGCCCTTCCTGACACCCATTGCGACCAACCCTCGTGCAAGCGCTCGTATGTGCCTGTCAAACTCTTCAAAATCCCATGCTAGGTGGCTGGTGACGTTGAGGTTCCTCGATGGCGGCCCACCATGGGCGTGAGGACGTTCTTGCCTACAAATTAGGGCAGGGAGGTGAGCGTGTTTTCCGAGGATCTCTTCTCTAAAGAAACCTGTGAGCGTTCGGAAATCCAGGGAGCGTTCAGTAGGTCCCTGAACAGAGGAGGATGTGAGAGTGCGATGACCAGTATTACGACACGTCGACGCGCCAGTTCGCAACGCCGACCTGACACTTTGATAGAAGCCAAGTGAGGTCATCGTTTGAATGCGTCCACAGGTTGTCGTTCCTTCTATAAAGGTCAACACCACAAGCACGAGACATTTTTAACCGAACTTCGCAGAGACTCTCTGAGGAAGTAATTTTACATCATGGCTGGGCGGCGGACCGTGCAGCTGACCCAATTACGGTACCTAATTTGGATGAAATCATTGCCCTATCGCCAATTGCAGCCCAGCCTGGCAGTTTTAAAGAGATCGACCTGTCGCGCAGAATCCTCTCCACTCCAAAGCCGTTGCTTCCATTCCCGCGACCGTCTGGATCAAGTCGCTAAAGATACTGAGGTCACCCCAATGTTTGCACAGCAAAAATACGCAGACGGTGATCAAATATGTATATTCCGGCGACGATAAAAACTCGAGATTAAGAGCAGTTGTCGTCGAGAGTCCGAAAAGTCACATACCAATCGATCGAGACCTGCGCACCAATGAGATTACCAGCGTCAACAAATAATACAGTAAAAGAAAATGTAATTGATAGGCTAGCTGCAGGATAATGAGCAACCTCCCGAGATTGATTGGCATACGAAGGTGAATGAATGATTCAAAAGACGATCATGGACGCGGTGGATACGGATTCCTGCCCGGCTGTTTCCGCAATTGCAATGAAGAAAAAATCAAATTCAGAGCAAGCTCGGCCCACCTGGCCACATCGATGAACTGTGATCAAATCAATCATAAGCGGCATGTATTGAAATGCGTGAACAGTATTCTGAAAACTATTGTGATACATTCAATGCGAAGAAACAGTACAAGCCACTCGCTGTCACTGGCTATGATCGCACCAAGACGATTCCAACCAATTTAATCATGATCTAACAAGGTAAAAATCCAAACGAGAGAATTCCGAGTCACATACCGAGGAGGAAACGTGCCGTTTTCGATGAGATAGAGTGCACATTCCTCTGTGCATATGTGTCATAAAGGTCCAACGTCACGGTTGAGAATATTTGATGAAATGAAGGACTAGTGCGTCAGCCACCGTCTGAGCGCTCACACCCATACAGTCGCAGGATCCTTTCGGAACTGGCATCCAATAAGGATGACAGTACCCTCATACGCAAGGAGGATTCAGACCGCCTGGAAATGTATGATCGTCTCCAGCCGCAAGCAGGTAGTTCATGAAACTCAGTTTCCCAGAAGAGATAGGCACTAGGCAGGATGCCTCGACTGCAGTCTACATGTGTACAAGGCCTCAGGGGTGGGCCCTGAGGGTGACGAATGAATATCATCTAGTGAATTAGATGAAAAGAATGTGCCACGAAACAACCTTCCGGACGAGATGAGCATTCGTGGCCCTTCGAGCTGGAAAAGAATAGTTTTGAAGTCCGCCTGACTTATATTTAATCGATACGCTCATAAATAAATAATTATAATTACATACACATGTGGTTAGCACACGATGATGGTTTGCTTCAGGTGTCTCTCGGAGTCCAACTCTCTCCTCATCCGTTCACTATCTGAATCCACATTCTCTGACACTAGACATGGCTTACTGTAACAACACCTGGATAGAATGTCAGATTTACAGACTATGTTAAATGCACTTGACTCACCTTTACTAGCTCTCGAGCAGATTTCGACTTTACAAACCACGGATACGATCGACTGGATGGCTGTGGAGCCCATTAATTGACGACACACAGAATACCGTAGGATGCGAGGTCTGTGGTTCACGACAGTCGTAAAATACGAGACGTCACCACAGATCTACGAGAGGCATCCTAAGAGACTTCGGTCTTAACTTCACGAGGTTGCATGCGGCCTTCTTTACTGTACACCATTTCTTCAGGCTTATTTGTGTCACTCATAGTACTCGGTATAGTGCACTCACACTCTGACTTACGGGGCTCTCACTGGCGCGAGTGGTATTTAGATGAAGAAATGCGATACATAATTGCCTCATGCCAGGCCAATGTGCTAATCTACGGCAACGCACGAGCATACATCGCATATCTCGGTTCATCGAACATCCTCATGGATTTGCTGGCGACTTCGTTGGTTTCAACCAGCTCAGTCAAGGAACGTGCACGGTGGGCGGCTCTTGTTGCAAGAGGATCACGACCGCGATTCTCCCCACCACTCAACCACAGCATAGTCATTAAAATCGGACACAGGACGCTGGAGGATATTAGCCGAACGAAGCGTACTAGTACGGCTAGCTATGACGCTATTGATCAAGACGTTGAAGCTTGGTGAAATGCGACCCCGACTGGTATGCCTCGCGGATGGTCTCAAGAGCTATCTTCAGAGTCAACCTATACTTTGCGCAAGTGCACGCATGTCTGTCAAAATCCCATGCGAGACAATGGACATTGATTTAGCATTATAGATATTTTCAGGTATGCAATCTAATTTATTAGGTTATTGTTCGCTCTTCACAACATGATCTCGACCGGGAGAACGAATGAACTTGAGAAACTCGCTCAAATTTTCGAGCTTCAAAGCTTCAAATCTGAGACACTATTGCGAAAGGCTACGCTCGACAAGGACTGCGTCTGATAAAACGGATGAAATCTACTGACATGCCCAGCTGTCTGCAAAGCAATATTGCTACTCGCGTTGGGCCATTTCCACTTTACATCCTGCTCAGGCTGAGCACTCTCCTCGCGTATCCACCATACGCTCACAAGTGATAAGCCCATTTATCCACTGGCCTTCGTCCTGATGAGCGCGAACGTGTGTTAAACGAAACCGATGAGCTGCACAGGATCCAGTATGTACGTACCGAATACACGCAGAACGCCCGTGTGTCCAGTGAGGTATGATAGCTGCCAGCCCATCAGTCACTTTGCTCAATGAAGTTGTGAGTGTAACGTACGTGCAAAGTGTGTCCCCGTTGTTCTCGAGAGTGCTTTTGACTAGCACACAATCCATACCGCCGAAGGCCATATTGTAAGGGCACTTTACACACCCCGCGTTGGCGCCAACAAGGAAGGTGGGCAGCGCAAGAAAGGTGAAGTAGAAATTCAACATTATGGAGCTTCAAGAACGATTTGGATGTATACTATAGAGCTATGGCATGCAGGTATTTTGTAGGCTGAAGTTACTGGGGCCGTCGCGAGTTGCGAGACTTTCGCCTCGCCTCAGCTTTACATAAGTGCGCACGTAAAGGAGCGTAGTGGTATGAGATTATTCGGTGTTGCTCGCTTTGCAATGCTGCTAGAATGCACGCAATCCGAACAGTACTGTATACCGAATAATTGTGCTTCACCCCCAGTTCCATGACCGATATCGGGAGAAAACTATCTAGAGAACCCAACTCGTTCCTACATCTGCAAAACGACGAAATGAACGCTTAACTTACGCGCGTTACGAACACTTACGACTTCAGTAGCGCATTCATGCGATTGGTGGAAGGTCAAGTCCTGACTAAATCCACAAGAGATGCTGATTTGATTGAGATTATCATATCTACAACTTGAAGATAACTCGTAAGATAATGATCTACTAATCAACGAGCTCCGCTACGAAAAAGTTGATGCAATTTGTTCCACCGAGTTTGCAATGTCAAAGAGCTCCTAATATCCTCGCGAATGAACTTCAGGAGTCTCTCGTACATTGTGTGAAAAGTAGTGTAAGTAAAGTCAATTTGGTTGAATTCACCAGTCGCAAACTCTTGCAAACTACAACACGCCGCTGTACCAGAGATCGCCATGACGTTGTCGAAGCCACTTAGGGAACTGCACGGGTAAACCCCCGGGTACCAGCGCCCATACCCGCACCCGTACCCGGCGAAAACCCATACCCGTGCTAATGGGTACAGGTTTTTGGCGGGTATGATGAGATCAGACCCAGACCCGGACCCGTGTGGGGTAAACCCGCGGGTAACAGTGAGGGCAGAATAGATCATGCACCCGCCGACAAGAAGTTCTTTGATCTGTTGGTGCTTTGATCGCGAATGGAGGGAAGATGATGAGTAGACATTGACGAGAGGAGGAATACAGACCATCCAGAATGAGGAAGGATAACATCAGGCATTTGACCAGAGTATGACAAAGATGTAGCTAGCTTTATTTAATGTATAATATCAAAAATATATATCACAATTGAAAATCACATGATAAAGGAATGGATAGGCAGATTACACTGGTGGGATCTCCCAACACTATAATATTGGCCGACCTATTGCACTGAGTTATCATCTACTAGCACATTGTTGTGTTATTGTCAAATTAATCTACTCTTACATAGGCAGCTTCCAACTGCAGAATATATATTCGCTGACTGTGTGCCTGCACATGATACTAGATTATCATGCTATAGCAAGGTGCCAATTATCTACTGAATATGTCTAGTTTTACATAGGCAGGTTCCTATGGCAAGATCTGTAATCGTTGACAGTGTGCCAGAGCACGATATCCAGTTATCATGCCACAGCAAGTTGTTGATCTTCTACGAAAGACAGCTACTATTATAGGGACATCTTCCAGTGGCAGGATCTGTAATCGCTGACTGTGTGTCAGGGTATTATACCATATTATCTTGCTACAACAAGGTGCTGATTATCTACTGAATATGTCTGGCTTTATATAGGCAGGTTCCTGTGGTAGGATGTGTAATTGTTGACAGTGTGCCAGGGTATGGTATCTGCCTGTCACACCATGGCAAGCTGGCGATCCTCTACCAGAGATGACTACTGTTGCACGGGCAGCTTCCAGTGGCAGGATCTGTAATCACTGACTATGTGTCAGAGTATGGTACTAGATTATCTTGCTATAACATGGTGCTGATTATCTTCTGAATATGTCTGACTTTACATTGGCGGATTCCTGTGGCAGGATGTGTAATCGTTGACAGTGTGCCAGAGCACAATATCCAGTTATCATGCCATAGCAAGCTGGTGATCCTCTACCAGATATAACTACTGTTGCACGGGCAGCTTCCAGTGGCAGGATCTGTAATTGCTTCCACTGTGCTGTGATATTATATATGTTTATCACACCATAGCAAGTTGTTGACCTTCCACCACACACACCTACTGTTGCATGGGCAGCTTCTGACGGCAGGATCTATCATTACTAACAGAAAGTCGTGCTCTGACACTGACTTGTCTCACTGCAGCAGGTTGATGATGTTTTGGTCAAACATAGTACATACTTGCAGTGGGGATTTTCATGCAATACAATGGCAGATGAAGCAGAATTCATGAGTGGCATTAAGATCTCAGGTCTTAGTACAAATAGTAGTACGGTAACGACAACAATAAATTAAATAAATTAAGTAGTGCCTATAGCAGCTTGTTCTTGAAGGACAGCGCGCTTCTCCCGAATTTTGGATAGCGCGCTGTTTTTGCTTGTACCTCGCTGCGAAGAGGAAGAATTAGGGAAGATGCGACTATCAAAGACATTAAGTTGAGAGTTTGAGAATGAAATTGATCACTGACCGAGTCCACCACGTCATCAAGTCAACGACTTCCTGACTGTCATCAGGATCTTCCAACAGATCAAGAATACTATGATAAAAGTTCTCGGAGTCCGTAACCGTGTCGGTACGCGAAAATACCGCTGATGAGCTTAATGAAAACCGAACCTAAAAACCATTCAGTATGAGATGTGTGAATGTTCGAATTTTCAACGTGCCTGCGTGGCAATATAAGCCAAGGACCCTTTAGTCACAGACTTCATGCCGTGAAGATATGCATTTCCGGAGCGCGTAGCTGTTGGCTCCCTATCCACAGAGCTCGGAGACGTAAAAACATGCTTAAAACCCTACCAAAAAAAAACAATATTGTGATGAGTGGTGATTTGATTATCGACAATGAACTTACGAAGATGAGTATCTCACTCCTTAGTAAACCAGTCCAAGGATCTTCGGGATCATAAACATACCCAGCATATAGAAACATCGGCCACTGGTCACCACGAACTGCGGTTTCACCGCTTTTGAGGCTCTGCTTGGTTCTGGCAAGTGATTCAACGGTTAGGTGATTAAGTAGAAAAAGAAACACTTACTCCACATTCGACCAGTCAAGGCCTGCCGGGCAGAGCAACGCACCAGTTACTTCGTGATTGAAGCCACGGTCCGACTTGATATTTCGGGAGAGAGGCGGTATAAGTGCCTGTCCTCTAGGGACAAGCCATTCGAGGACAGCGGATTTAAGAGTCTTGGTGTCGTCACCTCGCGCACCAGACGCTCCTTTACCCATCTGCCAGAAGGTGAACATGATGTCATTACAGTATTAGACACTTACTAGTTCTCCTACGTGAATGATATCTTCTTCTTCACCATTTGTCAAACAATCTAAAAGACTGGGGTACGAATCTACTAATTCCAAGAATACCCTGTGTTCTCTGCGAACGCTTGAATTGAAAGTGTTGTAAGGGGTCAATGGTATTTAATCATCACAATTATACTCACTCAGCTGGATAGTCCTCGATTGGTGAGTCTTGTAGTTCTTCGAGTCGGAGTATGCCTCCGGTCAGGAGGGCAGGATAGTTGCACATTGCGAACACAGTACGACCAAAGTGTCGACCATGGAGAACAAGGGGATTTGATGAAGTCCTGTTTGAGGCAAAGTCAGTGAGGTAGGATTACAACGAGTCGAACGCAACCTACACCTTTTTACGCGGGCCCGAATAAAGTGCTGAACCACCACGCTTGCGCGAAGGTTCAGCAGACGGATCATTTTCATCGCCACTCATACTCGAGTTTAGGAATTGGGAGGCTGGAATAACAGTAGCTTCATGAGACTTTATATACTGTCGGATAGAAAGTAGCGGAAAATTTACTTTGGGTCCGCTGTAGATATCGTGACAGCATTGAAAGCGCGATTCGATTGCTGTTCACTTCGGAACTTATAAAGAAACTGCTATCCTTGGCGCTGACAGCGGACGGGTGCATTACACCAGATGACAGCATCGTGCGTTTATACATAAGTCAGGCTAGCACTGTTGACGCATTTATCAGCATAATGTCGGGCAGCCCACTGATTGTCTCTCGGACGCCGGACTCACCCAAGAATATGCAACAATGCTTCAGTATCGAAAAAAACGTCACGCTCAGGTGAGCTCTTCAATGACATGCGCTACGGAACTTTTGAACAGGTGAACCCCACAGGATCCAACTGTCCTCGTTAGATGCGCTCAGAGACATCAATAACGCAAAAGATCTACAAGTCGGAATTGATTGCCAGTGAGTAAGGCGATATAGACCAAGTCAAAAAGACTTAGCGTGCAGGCAAATCCATCAAAACAGAACTCTGATCGATCGAGGGACACAGACTACAGGTAAGACTTCAAATTCTGATGGGGGAAAATGTACGTGAAATCACCTAGTCTCTAACGAACAATGCATAGGGGAAGAATCTGATCTGTATCTCGTCAAGGAACAACTAAGGAACACAGAAAATAAGATTGCTTACCTTGCAGATAGGGTGAAGACATACAGGGATAGATGGCTAGAAGAATACTACCGCGCTGAAAACCTCGAATACCATATGCCCTCTGGCATACACATTGCTGACATTCCTCAAATTCCAGCGGGCGCTCCTTCTCCTAGCTTCTTTCCTGAATACTGGTGCGGGAATGATGAATGTTCGGAACAGGAAGAGGACAATGGCGGAGAAAATCTATGAGTTCTGCAGGTATTATGTTTGAGCCGTTAGTACTAGAAGTTAGGATAGGGGAATGCACATACTTGTGTCGTCAACTAAAGTCTCACTGCACTCAGAAGGGTGCTGAGTGCTACTCGTAACCACTTCACGGGCGTCCAGATTGTTGTGAACCTCTGCCTGTTCCAGAATGAATTCAGCATCGGCATCGTTGACGCTGTTGCTGGTCCCGAGGACCTAGGCTTCATTTTGCAAGATATTGTTGAGAAGCAGTTGATCGCGAAAATCATCATGGAGATATATCACGACCGGCTGAAGGCACTACCCGGTATAACTATCTGAGAGTCGTTCGAAAGCAAAGTAGAGCGGGAGCTCAACCACGCTCGTGATTCAATACGAGCAAAAGAACCTGAAGAAGCGCGGACTCATAATTATAGTAGAATGACATCATCTTGATCTAACAGTTCTCAACTAAAAATAACTAACTAAACTACAATGTCTAGCGCTTTGACATAGGTAGCATATCAGATGGTGGTTGGAAAGAAGTTCCGTGACGGAAAAGACGCAGACTATATAGTGAATGACAATTCAAACTCAGATGCAACTCAGCTCACCTGTTAGTAATTGGGCACTTCCGGGCTGGGTCTGAATGTGTAGTCATTCAGTATATCAATCGCGCTCTTCTTCCCCTAGAGGTTTCTTTTTCGATTTTCATTATAATATATTTCTGTAAATTAGAATATTAGATAAATCGTATGGTCGCGTTGCAGTAGTATGTGACTATGTAAAGTAGTACGCGTGATTCGTTGAATTTGACCGTTGCTACATGTTGGTCCACGACCTTAATGCCCACAAAACAACCACAAAAGAACATTAATTGCGCCTGCAACATGTCACACTGTTATGTCCACAATTAGTCGTTCACTATAAATATTGACCATGTGCGTTCGCAGGTTCTTCTTTCTCCTCACTCATCTACATCGATACCTATAGCTAGTAAAATATCGGATAGACTTTTGAATAGACTTTTGAATAGACTTATCGTCACAGTATGTTGTGTTTTGGTTTCCTTACAGGAACTTCATTAACAATTTACTAGAATACATGCAGGATAATGCCTGCTAAACGTGCCGCACCAAGCTCGGATGTTCTTGAACCAGCCTCGAAGCGCATGCGAAACAGAAATTGTGAAGGTAAGCCGTGATAGTATACCTGGCCGTCGTTTTGATCATTGCTAAGTATAAACGTTACACATGCAATTCTCATTCAGCGCCATCGCCACTGGCAGATCGAGGTGCATGGCTCATTCTAGCACAATTCCTCGAGACCGAGATGAGTTACGGTGAGATGGAAGAGAAACTCTCATCATACCTCGGCGATTGATACTTTGCGGACGATTGGAAGGACGCCAAAGCTACGCTCTTCTCCGGTGAAGACGACCTCGGAGCCTGTCTAAGAAATCTCGAGATCTTAAGGAAGAGGTACATACCCCGCCCTGTGAGTAAATCTTTCATATTCCACTGAATACATGCTAAACAGTTGTAGCGGATGAATATATATCTAGACATAGAAGCAGATGAGGGAGATGAAGAAGAAGAAGAAGACGACGAAGACAGTGGCGACGACGACAAGCAGGATCAGGGGGGCTCTTCCGTGCGATCGCCGAAGGTTACGGTCATTCCAGGACCGTCAGCCAAGGATACATTGTCTAAAAAGATCGATGAGATCTACAACAACGCGACAAAGGTCTCTAGCTCCTCAAGACGCCACATTTCTCTCAGGGCCTCCCGGTCCCCCACCACGCTCGAGAGTAGAATGTATCTACTGCATGTCCATAGTATGTCCATTATTTCATCATGCACTATGTTGTTCATCACTTTTAGGAACTGCTGCGGTCTATATTGCTGAATATCTTCAGGGTAAAGGATTCTCTGTCACCGTGTCGCCCTGGCTACCTGGGCAGCTCTACGTGGTCTCAGATAGCCCCAGAACTATCGCATCATCCCTTCCATCCTCACATAAACTCTCGGTAAAAGACTACCATCGCATCTCGGATGAAGAACGCATCGCGGTGGAGAATTCGGAAATCAAATTTCCCAACCCCTCATGGGTAAGGGTCAAATCCGGCATGTACAAGGGCGCCATAGGCTATGTCTTCGACCCAGACCAGTCGGACCTTTTTGTTGATGTCTTAGTCGCCGTTCGAGAGTTTCCCTATACAATGCCTTCGAGATCTGAAGCTCTGCTCGACCGCTCTCGCCTTCCGAAGGACAAGACAGTTACCGACATCATTCGTAATGGCGAAATTATAGGATGCTCGTACAAAGGACATCAATACTACAGGGGCCTGCTCCTAAAGAAATTCCACCGCTATCAACTAGAACTTGTCGCTTGCCCTCACGCTGACGATGTTAGACTGCATCTGCAGTCCGGGTTTGACACGCCCTTCGTCAAGAAATCTATTGTGGCATTCTCCATGCAGTTTCTGCGCGTAGGAGATGCGGCCAGGATCATCGCAGGAGCAGCTCGATCAGAGATTGGCACGGTCGTGTCAATAGACCATGCGTTTGGTGGGTCTGCACGTATCGAATTAACCTTTGATGGACATCGGACAGAATTGGAAGCTCGACATGAAGACATGGAGCGCGTTTTTTGGGTCGGTGACGCGGTTCGAGTTGTAGCAGGTTCACACCTGGGTTTAGAAGGCCATATCATTCAAATGGACGAGGTGCTGTTTCTCATTTGCCAATGGGTCTCCATGGAAGAGGTAAATATTTTGCTCAAATAGAAAATCTACCACTAATGCTCGGTGCATAGGTGCAAGTTTCAAAATATTACTTGGACCGTCGTCATCAGGCTTGCACGATACAACCACATCTACCATCGCATCAACATTTCGAACCTCCCCCCGAGTCTCAATCTCTAGAAATTGGGGATTCTATTGAGGTTCTTGTGGGAAAGCACATAGGAAAGCGGGGTGTCGTGACCTGGTCTTCTATTGGAGGAGACCAACTGTGGTTCCAGGACGAGTCTCCTCAGACATTGACTTTGTATAATACGAAGTACTATTCAGGACCTCCAAGTATCCAAGTTCCTGTGACATTTGTTCACCGGACGCACCTACCCCAGACCATTACATTCACCAAGGAAAAAGGTTACGACGTCAAGCCTGGAGACATCGTGAGGGTCGCGCGTGGGCCGGAATATCAGATGAAAGGGATCATGCAGAGCGTTGACTTCCCAAAGGCTCGCCTGACACTACTGTCTGAGAGTGATCACTTGCTTGTAAGTGAAATTTAACTTGACTTAGGCTTATCTGACTTGGAACAGATCGACGTCCCAATTGGATTTGTGATGAAAATACTCAACGTGTCCTCTGATTCTTTCGACAAAGTCATCGGCCAAGAAGTGTTCGTGGTTGGAGGTGACCGGAAGGGTTTTCAAGCCACATTATATGGCATTGGGGGCGAGAATTGCACTGTTGCTATCAATGGGCAGGCGCGTACCACACTTAAATGCCAGAACGTTGTGACCAAGTGAGCAGCGCGCACATTTTCATAGTCATTTAGTAATTTTTCATTGATATGCAGGTATGGAATGAGATTAAATGGTCTCATGCTAGGGGAATCGGACTTGATAGAGTTCTGTGACCTGCGAAAAAGATCTTATGTGGTGCCACAACCACGAAGATGCATCACACCCCCTCCTGACTCAGTTCCCTCCAACTCATCTAATTCTATTAGCGCAGCTCTCATCCCATCATCATCCAATTGGACTTGCTGGAATCTCGGCCAGGATCTCGACAGTGCGAATGATCTGTCACCAGGCATCGATCTCAGCTCATCGACACCCGACCCATGGACCATCGATGCACAGGACATCCAGGATAGCATAGATGCCAGAGCAGAGAGACCCAAAGACAGTGGTGAGTCCGGCCCGAAGATATCACATCACTTTTTGCTCATTTTTTACAGGGCCTCTACCTTGGTTCATGGGCAAAGAGTTTTCCACGCTGTTCCTTACATATCACGCGGTGTTTACAGTCTCACTGAGCTTCAATCACGCCAAGCTCTACAAATGATTCGTATCAACGGCCTGTCCTGATCCATTCTGCGGTGCAAACGGACCCGCACCCATGGATTGCATTGCAGTATTTTGTACATCCAGTCGTGCAGGTGCTGCGCTGGAACATTACTATATTCCTGCCAAGGATCTGAGCCCAGCTCCTCCACGAAAAAAAAAACCAAGAATGTCTCATTCTAGATGGAAATTATCGCGGCCAGATTCTGACTATTTCGCAATGTAGTATCGGTAAAAAGACTGCTCAATTTATGGGCAAGGATTCCACTACTACTACCTTACATTTTGATCAGATATGTCTTGTCCAACGTGCACAACACACCATGTAATAAACTACGTAGTACCATCATACTACACATCAATTCAACACCGTAGTTCAAACGTTCCATGTGACGTGATATAAAGTAGTTAGCTGCCGCGCCTCATAACCGTTACACACAAATGCTGGGTGTGTTAAATGTGTCACCATTTGATCATAAATTATTCACTGAGCCCTAATTGTTGAATCAAATCATGATTTTATTTCGAGTCACGTGATCATGCGGCGGTTGGGCATTCACTCGGGTGCAGCCGGCGGAGCTTGAATCACAGTTGTTCAATATATAAACCACTCCTCCTGCAATCAGCTACAGTTTCCGACCTTCAACCTAATCACTTCCCTCATCATGTATTGTCGCGAATGCGAAATACTTGTAATGTAGCTGTAGTTGACTGTGTATAGCTAGTTGTTAATGTTCGCACTCACGAGTGCAAGTTTGCACATTTCAAAACATAAGCAAGTGCATACACCCGTCACGATGTGTCGCAACGCTCCAAAAAGATAGTAGAGGTACTGTCCGTTTCTGTGATCAACTTGATGCAAATATTCAGACTGATGCAAAGATCAGCGCTCAGCAGCGTGGAAGATCTGAAGTTTACGCGAGGCAACGGGTTGAATTGCGCTGTCTGGTGCCAAAATTGTGAAGCCCGTGACGAGATTGATGGTATTGCGGTCGGAAGGCATGACCAATTGCTTGGTGCGAGTTAAACTTTGAATTCGGCAATAGATATTGATTTGTGGGGCGCAGCTACGTTCATCACTCTATCGGCAACGGGCGTTCACCTCTTTGAGGATAATACATAGCCGGTACGCGGGCTCTCCCAAAGTATTTTTCTATATTTACTACATTAAATGTCAGCCATCGCCATTTTGTATAGGGAATTCAAGCAACTTGCACAGGTAGCCGCAAGTACTGGTCATGCATTCAGCAACATACAGCCCTTGATGTGGTCCTCTGGTCCACGGAAGGATTGAAGTCTCGACATAGCTACCACCCCTGGCGCAAAGGCAACAGGGATAGCGAAACGCATGCTTACGGCGATAAGCATCAAATTGTGACGGGTGGATTTTTTGGCCCTGTCGGTCAGTAGGCCTGCTGGTTGCGTGTGTGCGTCAGTGTATGGCACCTTCGCATGAATCAACTTACTTACCACTGATATGTCGTCAGTTCTGCCGTCTGGCCGTGATAATGCAATACACAATGAGGAGAAATCAAAATTTGGACTAGCAGTCTGACTACCTGAGGGTCAGCTACGAATTCCGGTGGTTCGAGCTCTGAGCATGTAGAGGATGGAGACGAAGGTACGGACATTTTACGGTATACAGATGGGGGTGCCTTGCTTACTTAGTCTTTATACATTCCTGTGGTGCCTCTTTCGATGCACAACTATTGTGCGATCATCATTTTTGATCAGCAGCTGTAGCGGCTCGGCTAGCGCGACCGCTGTTTCTCGGATCCAATTGCGCCATCGTATTGGTTGGGCGTTATAATTTGTCGGCCCAGATTCTCCGATCTTTACTCAATGTCAGCTTCTCGTTACACCTGCGTTTGCAAGCGCACTTTTACAGCACAAAACTATTTTAGCCACCATCAGCGCTCATGCTCTCAAACGAGAAAGCGCCTTTCATCAGCGATGTCCTCTGCCAAGGAGCTTCTAAGCTCCAGGAAAAAGCCACGTATCTCACACGATGAGGTTCGGCCTGCGGGATTCGTCGAATCGAGCGATGCATCATCCTCCAGCTATCTCACTTCCGGCGAAGTCGAGGCTTTGACAACGTCACAACGTCCCGAAGTTCCGGTGGTCCCTCTACCCCTCCCATCGCTCGTTGCTACAGGAGTCAATGTGACCCCTGACTGTGAGGGAGATCAAATAGATGAAGGAGATGACATGAGTTTGGCACAGCGCCGCCCGAGACGGCAGAACCGCCAGTTGCCCATGCGGTTCAGGGATGTGCTTCCTCAACCTCCACCAGCCATGCCCTTGGAAGCCCGCGAGCAACTGCCAGAATCTGTAGCCGCTGTCATCGCTCCAGAACGACCTGCTTCACCAGTTCGCACTGTATTTCGCACCCCCCCAAATATTTTCGGGCTAGTACGGCAATACTTCTCCTCAAAGGTGCCATCCCACGATCCAGAGGGGTATGTCATTTCGTTCATACCAGGCAACCCTGAAGCTACCGAAGAACCACATGCACTTGCCGCTTCCACCAGTGACTCTCAGTATCATCCCTATCCCAATAGCTCGTCATTCGAGCTCGGTGATTGGTACTGGAATCAGGGGTTGCAAAAATCGCAAAGAGACTATGCGAAACTGTTGCAGATCTTAGGCAGCAGTACTTTCAATGCTGCTGATGTGAGTTCCACTTGTTGGAAGAAAATTAATTCTCAACTGGGAACCAATGAGTATGATGAGGGAGATGAAGAAGAATGGGAAGACGAAGATGCGGGATGGAAAAGGACAGCCGTTACCATCCAAGTGCCATTTTCACGCACCACCGAAATGCCTGGCCCACGGCTTCATGAAGTTGCACAACTGTATCATCGCTCCCTTGTGGCTGTCTTGCGGGAAAAGCTTGCCAACGCCCGAGACGACAAGTTGTTTCATTACGAGCCGTATCAACTACGCTGGGCTCCTCCCCATCTAGATAGCGAAGTCTCCATCCACGGGGATCTGTACACATCCGCGGCCTTTTACGATGCTCACAGCGACTTGCAAGAATCACCCGGGGAACCTGGATGTGACTTACCCCGCGTTGTAGCTGGCCTTATGTTTTGGTCGGATGCAACGCAACTCACTTCCTTTGGCAATGCTAAACTATGGCCTACCTACATGTACTTCGGTAATGAGTCGAAGTATCGCCGCTGCAAGCCCTCGTGCAATTTGAGCAACCACGTCGCTTACTTCGAAACGGTGCGTGTTCCCACAGAGTTTGATATACGGAATACTTAAAGTTGTGCTGCCAGCTCCCCGATTCGTTCAAAGATTTTTCAGGCACTAAAGGAATCAACAGCGAGTTTACAACACATTGTCGTAGAGAGTTCTTCCACGAGCAGTGGAAGATCTTGTTAGACGATGAATTCTTGGAGGCGTATGAGCACGGGATCGTTATTATTTGCTGCGATGGTATTCCGCGCAGATTCTACCCAAGAATTTTCACTTATTCAGCAGATTATCCTGAGAAGTAAGTCGACTAATTTAGTGCGTTAAACTACACTGATTTTTTGTCCGACTAGAGTACTTGTAGCAACGGTTCGAAATATGGGAGGTTGCCCATGTCCTCGTTGTCTGATCCCCAAGGAACGGATACAAAACATGGGAATGCCTCGGGATAGAACACAGCGCATCACTCTGGGACGCAATGACGAGAGAAGAGGGATGATAGTGAGCGAAGCGCGCTCACTAATTTACGAGCAAAACTATGCTGTTGGTAGCGCACCAATAGAGCGCATTCTTAAGCCCCAGTCATGGGTTCCCACCTCCGTAAGGTTTGAATATCTATCACTGAAAACGGCTAACAATCTGTTAGAATGCATTCTCAGACCGCCTTAGTCGTTTGGGTTTCAATATTTTCCATGCGCTTGTAGTAGATCTACTACACGAGTTTGAGATCGGCGTCTGGAAGATGCTGTTTAAGCACTTGTTACGTATCTTATCGGCGTATGACAAGAAGCTTATAGATAAGTTGGACAAGAGGTAAGGTCCGTCATCCTCCGTTCTTCACCTCACATTGACCACCTCCACCAGATATAGGCAGATTCCAACGTTTGGCTCGGCTACCATCCGAAAGTTCTCTGCGAACTCTTCGGAGATGAAACGAATGGCGGCTCGAGACTTTGAAGACCTCCTTCAGGTATGACTTAATAGCTAATGAAGTTTGATATGGCCTAACATCACTTGGATAAAGTGCTCTATCCCTGTTTTTGACCGCCTTCTTCCAGAACCACACAATAGCACAGTTCTTCGGTTGTTATTTACAATGGCTCATTGGCACGGACTGGCCAAGCTTCGTATGCACTCTGACCCAACCCTAGAAATAATGGACGAAGTGACTACAGCGGTCGGCCATCAGTTTCGTCATTTTAAAGCCACCGTATGTTCCGCCTTCGATACCCATGAACTTCAACAGGAGGTCGATGCTCGTGTCCGACGTGACGCAAAGCAAGCGGAAAAGCAGCAGGCACGGCAGAAAGGGAAGCAAAAAGCCCCCGTTGTGGAGCCAGAAAAACAATCAGGCAAGAATAAGAAACGACTCAAAATATTTAACTTTCAGACATACAAATTTCATGCATTGGGAGACTACGTATCTACAATCCGCCGGTATGGAACGTCCGATTCATACAGCACTGAACCGGTCAGTCTCATAATTTTCGATTCCGGATTTGACTCACCAACTTTATCCAGGGTGAACTTGAACACCGTTTTCCCAAGACTAGATACTGGCGTACCGATCGCAAAACATTCGTCAAACAACTCACTCGGATAGAACACCGTCAGACTCGCATTCGTCGTATCGGGGACAGCATTGTTCCTCGTCCTCACCTCGAGATCGCAGAGATCGCGAGAAGCCCGCATGTCCACCACCACATCGGTCTGACACAGAAGTTCCCTGTACATATAGGATCGTACTTGTGTGACCACGTAGCTGATCCAGCAATTGTTGTAAGCGTAATCATTTATATTCAAGCTACTTCTAACACCCCTACAGAATTTTGTGCCGAAACTAAAGGATCATATATTGCGCCGATTCAACCAATCTAGAGATCTTCCAGGTACTGGAGAAGAGACTAACACTGATTCCATTATTCTGAAGGACGATCGCATGTATTACCACAATACCGCCAGGTTCAATTATACATCATACGATGTTCGCAGGTCACAAGACGTTATTAACCCCAAAACTCCCCATTGCAACATCATGGCTCTACGTGCTAACGATGACGTTGGGCGCCAAGGCCACAGATACCTTTACGGAAAGGTACTTGGTATATACCACGTCAACGTGATCTTCATAGGAAATGGTATGGTCAACTATACTCCTCTCCGAATGGAGTTTTTATGGGTACGCTGGTACACTCCCATGGATGATATCGCCACCTGGGACACCTCAACGTTAGATCGTCTCAGCTTTCCGAGCATGGCGGACGAGTTCTCGTTCGATTTTCTTGATCCAGCGGATGTCCTTCGGGGCTGTCATATTATCCCATCATTTGCCGATGGCAAGAGACATCCCGATGGTTTGGGAGTTTCGGCATGCGCGGGCGACAAGTATGATTGGTGCCAATACTATGTTAATCAGTGAGTTAGGGGCAGCACTTCACAAACATCGAGCTCATTATTACAGGTTTGTCGACCGGGACATGCTCATGCGCTTTCACTTTGGTCTTGGAGTGGGTCATGCATACTCTCACCATCGCCTGACGCAGCCGGAGCTTCACCCAGAAGGCAGTACAGCGCATGCAGCTTTTACCCATGATGTTGAAGACCCTGGGGAAATAGATGGAGTTGGGGGCGAAGAGGACAGTGAAGATGACGATGAAGATGACGGTACTGAGAGCGGATCAGATATCGAGCAGAGGTTCGGTTCCAGCGACGAATCATTATTAGATCAGTTCGATGAGATGTACGAAAGCGATGTCTCCCTTGATTACGAGAACTAGATGGATGGAGCAAAATCGATTGATAGCGCTCGCTAGACATAGGCGCAACCTTGCGGCGCAGCGCTGCTAATCACCGCCTCGCATGTTATACCTCAGACTGTATGGCATCGCGACAGCACACATGTAATAGCTAATTGTTCCGCGATACATTTTTAGTGAATTTTTACAAGGCAGTATTTGTATTTAAAGCGCCTGCTTTCCCTCTTGGAACCAATAACATCTTCTGCAGACGATATGGCATCGCCAACTTTCAATTCGTATTTTTTCCCAGATGATCTGTCAAGTCTCCAGCCTGTTTATGCGGGTTTTTTTTGCTTGTTACCCCAACACTGCTAACTCAGTTCGTTCAGGGTAGCCTCACTCTCTTACAGAAGCCATTCTGTTTTGTAGGATATCTAGCGGTTGGGTCTCGACCAATCCTCTACGCACTGTATGTAAGTATCATTTGTTTTTCCTCAAGGTTTTTAGGCGTCTCATCGTTGGCCACAGTGTTCAGCCATCCGCCTTGAGGCTGTAGGTGGTTTAAAATTTTGTAGGTGTCATATACTCACAAAATTTTATAGCTTAAGTTGCATGTCGAAGTCATAGCGTATGTGTTGCCGCTTACTCCTCACAATTCCATATGGGAATCGTGCGTGGAGGTACCTATATTCGTCGCCAAGGTATTCAGTTAGCTCTGGACTGCACCTCGCCTTCCCATTGATAAGTCTTGTAGGCGCACAATGCACCCGACGCCCCACCCGTGAACTTGGACTTGAACGCCATCTGGTCAAGGCCGAGTAACGACGGTGTCCTTCTACATGTGTATGCATGGGTAAGTACACCTTGCAATCTCAAGGCTATCTCGTCTGACAACTGTATAGGGCAATGGCCATAATACAATTATCGTCGATGCTATATTTCCGTCTGGGCACGACCACGAGGCTTATCCCGAGTTTGACGATGCTGTTCTTGCAGAACTGTCGGAGCTGCTGGGTTCGCTCCATGAAGGTTCAGTTGTGCCAGACACTTCCCTGGCCTCGTCAGCTATGCCAGACTCCTCCCTGGCCTCATCAGTTGTGCCAGACTCCCGCGGGCTATCCTCTATCGCACACAGTCACAATGATGACCAACCAAACAATACACCCACCCGCAGCGACTCAGAAAGCTTGAATGATATCCAGCTCAAGTATCCGCAATGGCAAACCGTTCTGGTCCGCTTGCGGATTCTCATGAGGCTCGATATTTGCTGCGGGGCATGTGGGAACCCGTTCTTGCTCACCCATATATCAGGTGCTGAACATAAAGCTCGTTTCGTCGCCAATCTCTTCGAACGAAGCCTGGCTGAACTCCGATTGACTCGCGCAGAGCTGTGCTCCAGTCAGTACCTCGTTGATTTAATACGTCCTGCAGATACTGACTCTTTTCTAGTCAGGGCGACTGATGGGTCCGAAGTGACGGTAGAAGATATTTTGGTATTGGTATGATTTCTACGTCGTTTCTATTTACTTGTCTCACCTTGAATAGGCCGCTAAATGGGTGTCGGCATTACTTTCTGACACCAAACGATTGGCAAAAATTGCGATCTTAGACCCCCGACCGCCCCTGGGCTTTAGCATCATAGACCTCCCACTGGAAATACTCATTGAGAGATGTGTAGTCCTGCTACACCGATTCCTGCTTCCAAATTCGGGTCGCCTGCCAATTGCGGTCAGTTTTTTCGAGTTAGCTTTGGTTGTCAGGGTCTTACTCTTTTACCACGCAGGACAATGGCCTTGCATGGTTTCTCATGAAGGAGATTGCGAAATCACTCGTATATCATCTCGTGTTCTGGCGCAGCGTATCAGCCACAGTCCCAGTAGTTTTGGCTGATATTGCACCGGGGATCTTCAGGAATGCCCCACATCCACCCATGGAGACGTTAGCATTTGTGGGGGCCTCCGTAAGTTCTACTCTACAAGCTTTCATTCATCTAAACAATCCTTTCGTGTTAGTGTTATGGCTCTATCCTCCAACGGCTGGGGGAGATTTTGAAGGCGATGTCAAAAGCGGGGAAGTCCACAACCGTCAACGTATCGCAATATCCGCCAGTCAGCCAGGTCTATGATGAACTTCTTCAAACGGTTGTCCTCTTATTTGCACAGAAGGACGACCCAGGATACCCGGCATTTGTGAACCGCATGGCACAGTTGTGCAACATTACGTGAGTTTACATTTAGTTCATCTCTTTACAAATAACTAATGGGAATGCTTCACAGTGAGACTGAAGTCTATCGGATTCCCCGTAAATAAGATGAAAAATTGTCTTCTGTCTTCTATATCTTGTCCACGGGTCTATTTGCAAATTTTCAAGGTTCTGTTATATTGCGCACTTTCCTGTGATAGTTTAAGATAAGATCCTATAGCACAGTCCCCACATGTCCAAGTCAGATCAAGGAACATAGTGCGCGCTATATGCATCAAAGCCCACCGTATTATATCAAGTCGCTCACGAACACTACAGGCTTTTTCTCACTTCCAAACAAGGAATTGTGCGGTCTGATGGAACATTCCAGGTTCTCGCAAGGACAATTGATTCATTTCAATTATTTGGTCTAAGTGGTGTTTTTTTATAGACCGCTACAATTGCACAGCCACCGCTACTCAAGGCTATTCAATGATTCATCGCTTGGAGACCGCTGTCGCAAGCCTTCTTGTATGTAAGCCCTCATTGTATGTAAGCCCTCAATAATTGTATTGACCTCCGTCTAATCCTTTCTTATCACCCCACTTCAATATGTTAAATAGTAATTCTGCGTTGCCTCATATCCCCACCACTCCCTCAACAAAGCACATTCTTGAGATCGAACACGCGGAGAATGCGCTCAAATCTTGGCTTCGCAAACGGGGACGCGAAATTGTCAGTGGACTTGCATGTTTCTCACAATGATATAATCTAACATCGACTCCAGCTTCCAGACTCCCTCTTCGTCACAATTTCCGTGCTGTTTGCATGGGTCGATCCCCTTGACCTCATAGCTGTCATACAAGTGAGCCTCAGAGTGGTTGCAATGGAAAAGCTCTTCCAGCAACCAGAGCTCACTTGCATCTCATTCCTCCTACAAGGAGGGCGATGCTACATGGAGGAGAGGATGTATCGCGCTCAGATGGAAGTTACTTTATTCAGTAAAGCTATTGCAAACTTGTGCGAAGAGTTTGGCATCAGGTGTCGCCCATGTAAGCCATGCTGTTTAAGAAATGAAATGCCGCCTGACTCCAAATTTCTTCCTAGCTCTAGTACCCCTGCCAGAGCAGCACACTGGGTATATAAGTGCGTGCCAAATGCCGCCTCCCCCGGACGAATTTGAGGGCTTTCAGCTTCCAACTGCTGCACATGTCAAATGCCAGAAATGGCTTTCCATGTCATCAGAATTCATAGTAGATTTCCCGCAAATTCAAGAAGTCCCTCAGCTTTACGAAAACCTCTTAAGGGTGAGCGCTGTTCACGATAGTAAAGACTTTGTATTCTAATACTATACAGCTCAATGGTCAATTCCTTTCCCTTCCTTTCTTGATGAAGTCTTGGGTCGGTAGTGTCACATATCGCGCCTACATCAGCGCATTCTGTGCCGACTGTGCCGACACCAAACTCCTAGGCATTAACATCGACAATAGCCCTAAATCAGAGAAGGAGAAACCCCTGGACGTTCTGAAGTCCGATCTTCATATTCTAGAGCTGAAGAAACATCGTGCACAGGCCGAAGTGGAGATGTTTTCAGAAGCTATAGCACGCACTGCGGGGCCTCGGTCTGAGGATGGTGAGCTTGCAGCTTAGCTTGAGTTGTCTCATACTGAGATGAATTTAGGCACATGCTCGTCTAATGGCTCTGACGGGACTTATGAATCGTGTCTACCCGACAATTCTTCCGAAGATTGGTTTGACAATTGGTTTGATGATTTTTCAACCTCGTCTGAATCTTCTAATGCCTCTGTACTCTTTTGATGCTCTCTTGTGCTTGCACATTGCCCACTGGAAGTGGGCTGTTGTAATGGTACTTGTACGTGGACTTGATCTAGGTCATCTGTACTACCCCTACCGCCGTTTTTATTGTTTCGATTACCGATTAGTATGTGCTTAGTGTCCGCCCTTCTGACATGTTGTTTCCGATCATAATTTATGATGATTTTGCAGTGGGATTCTCGCGTTAAGGGGCAAAACATTGGACCCGCTGTATCACTACTGAGACAACACACGCCCCGTTGACAACTCCCTCCCTTTTCCACCTCCTTCCTATTTCAACGCGTCCTCTTCATCGTCGTCCTAGGGTGAACAACCCATATGGCCTATCGCCGTCAACTACAACTAAACCATCTTATCCGTATTCCAACGCCGCGGCTCATCACAGCCACATCCTTTCCTTTCTGGTCAGAGTATTCAAGACGACCCCGCCACATCCTCTCCAACAATGCGTAAGTGCCAACGCACGGACCTCAATTTGGTAAATCCAGTCGTTGCGGATCCTCAACAACCTCACCAACATCTCCCTCAACCAGTACAACAAACCGGCGTACCAGAAGATGGTTTCATTCATGATCAGGATGCCGCAGAGAGTGGTGGAGACGACGATGAGGAGGAGGAGAAACCAAAGTCGGACAAGAAGGGAGGAAGGCGAAAGATTAAGATCGAAAATGAGACGTCACATAACATTCTCTAAAAGGTGTCTACGCCTGTGTCCCTCAAGCCCTCAAATTTCCTGCACGGTTGTCCACTCCCATTGTTTCGCGACTCTGAAAGGTAGGATTGAGTATATCTCAGTTGGACCCCCCACCCACCCACCTTTAGCTTGAAGATCCTCAAGCGTCTCCACCATCCCCCCAATCTCAACATGCACCTTTCACCCAGGCTATTGAGCCTCTGAGCGCGTTCCTTGGCCTCTCGTCGTTTCGCATCGCGTCTCTCAGCCCTTCGTCGTTTCGCATCGCGTCTCTCAGCCTCACGTTTTCCATCTGCCGCCGCTAACGCTGATCTAGATCTAGTTGTATACGCAGATCAGTATACGTACTTGACTATAAATGTATACCATACGTACGTTCTGGCATGATAATTCAGCTAATGAATCAATCGTTAGATACATACGCGCTCGCAAAATAATTGACTCGCCTGTTTCATGGGTGCCATGGAATATAGTATCGATTTACTGATTCAAGCTGACCGTCTCATTCTAGCAAAACCCACTTCGTAGAATCTATATAATCGATCCCACAAATAACGCCACACACTGGCAGCTATATTCAGTGGATCTCTCAGTATCTCGACGTTTTACAGGTAACGGTTAGCGGAATGTCGATGTCCGTCTGTTTCCTAGTGTGCGTCCATGCTTGACCCCCGTTACTCAAGGAATCCATCCAGCTTCTCGACAGCAAGGACAAACCTGACGTTGACGGCACGCACAAGAACGCGGTCCTGTTCAGTGGAACCAAGGTGCTCCAAGCAAGCCCGACGGGTACGTTCAACACTTGCAGTGTATTCCTTCGTTAATGTGGTCATTTGGATCTCAGGCCAGGGTCAAGTTACTGCAGTGACTCCGGATGGTGATGTCTGGGACTTGTTTTGAGAACCGGTTTCGGCACGGCCCAGGGACAACTTGTGAGGACGATGATATTCTCAACGGAACGCGTTTCTGTAAATAATCTCGAATCGTTTATGTTTATCGGATTCTTGCTCATCTTCGCGATTGCCGCTAGTTGGAATGTTTGGGTGAAGGGTACGTGTCATCTCTTGCGTACCGGGCGACTAATCATAAGCTTACATATAGGCATCGAGTGCGATTTAAAAAAGTCCGAACTTTTGCTTGACTGCGTGCTTATCATTACGAGCGTTGTTCCCCCGGAATTGCCTATGGAGCTTTCTTTGGCCGTCAATGCGTCCTTGGTGGCTCTATCAAAATTTGGTATGTCATATTTCATTTTCTGTGATACTTTGTCTCATTATTTCTAGCCATATTCTGCACCGAGCCATTCCATATCCCGTCCGCTGGGAGCCGTGAGCCTCGGTCTATTTGATACAGACAATCTTCTGAGTTTCTTGTAGAGCTGGTATAATTGACCTCGAGGCCAGGTTCGACATATTCTCAATGAGGAAGACGTTAACAACTCTTTGATCATGATCCAACCTACTCTAATGTCATCCTTCTTCTCGATACCTTCTTCCATATTCTTATTTTCCACGGTGAAACGGTCGCTCAATGGAGGAAGGCAGGTTACCAAGACCAGGATGGGTACGCGAACTTCAAAGAGCTGTTGGAGAACCCTATTGCAGATGCTCAGGTGCGACTATTCGGCTGTGCTTCTGACTCACTTTAACGGCCGTACATCCAGGACTTGCTCGTCGACCGCTTCCCTATACCACGATACACCATCTGCGACCAGGGTGGCAGTCAAGCTCGATTCCTGCCATCCAAGCTCAATCCTTCGACGACTCATGTTGATATCGATGTATGGCACTGCACAAGCCGCAGGCGCTGGCCAGGCGATCTTCACGGACGATGTACAACACTTCTACTTACATTCACGCTACTATGTACCGCTACTAGTCAAATGAAAATACATTCTAACATGTTTTAATTCCAATAACAATCTATAGCTAGCCAATTACATATCAAAATTATATCTCACTTGTACAGTCAGCTAATAATGTTTGTTGAGGTTAGCCAGTTACAATGTATGAAACATTCAATTGTTGTGTTGTTGTCCCATCTAAAATACATGATCAATATTATATCTCCCTCGTATTGTCACCATTTAAAAAATGACACAGCGGATTATAATTCTACTGGAGATGTGATGGCCTGCAGCCATGCAGTTATCTCACTGTTGTCTGGTTGCAATATGCACGCCAAGATGGTATTTCTCCGGCATAGTCTTATCTCATTTTACCTATGTGTTACACCATAATAAAATTATCAAATGGCATGCAAGCAGGCTGTCACAATTGTAGTTCTTGCACCTTCTATGCAACCCAGATAAGATATATCTCACTGTTTAAAAAATGTCACAGTGGATTATAATTCTACTAGAAATGTGATGACCTGCAGCCATTCAGTTACACTGCATGGACATGCAGTTATCTCACTGTTGTTTGCTTACAAGATGCACGCCAAGATGGTATTTCTCTGGCACAGTCTTATCTCATTTTACCTATATGTTACACCATGATAAAATTATATAAGGTTGAAAAATGACGTGTCATAATGAGTTTTGGTTACCAATCCTATCTAGTCATATCAATTTCAGGTAGATTTCCTGATGAAACACTTGCGACGTGGAGGACTGAGAGCAAAAGGTCGGAATAAGACCTGATTCAAAAAATACTCACAGCGCGCATATATCACATGCGAAGGAGACGACTTGGGCACAATGTTAGGTGAAAAGGGGACATCACAGCACCGTCAGCGTCCTGGTCCATTCAATTATGGTCAACCAACGTAGCAGGGAATCATTGTGACGACTCCTGGCGGTACAGGAATTACGTGTCTGAGTCAAGTTGAGCTTCACTTCTTCCTATGTCAACACTGCAACCAGCAGAAACTCCGCCACGCAATTAGTGGCTGGTTTGAGGCGTGAGGGGAAAGAACGTCGACCGCATCTAGTGCATACGCAGATCATGGGAATCAACGAAACGAAGAGGTTATATATTGCAGTAAGGTGTATGCAAAGTGTTCGGGCAAGTTACACGGTGATATGTTGGAGACACTGCTCGACAACAGAAACAACAATATTGATGTGATCATCAAAGAAGATTAATGTAGTGAAGTAACGTAAAAACGCACAATACACGCACCTCTGACACCCGCTACCTCAGCACGCAACACAGTCTCCGTCTTCATACTCTCCAAGACCACCACCGGCTGACCCATTCTCAACGCGATCGCCGATGCTTGAGAACATCCTGGCCGAGGGAGAGCAGGTATGCAGGAGGTGCGACAGCCACTGGCGCCAAGCAGCAGGTGAGATTGTAAGGTCATGCGAAAGGGTATCCAGGGCAAGCGATTCAAGCTTGTTAAGCGAGTGGACAGGAAGTTTGCAGTTGATAAGACTTGAAGCTGAGATGACAGGGTAGGGAGAGACAAGGGAATGAGGGTGTCCCGAATTCGGAGAGAGCGGGGTGTCATTGCGACTCGTGGCTGCTAGCACTAGCATTGTCAACCTTGAACGAAAAAAATTGTTAGTAATGGACATACATACATAGATCATTGAATACGCACCTATATGCAGCAGCAGACAAGTGCCGGGAAATGAAAACGTGTACAAATGAGCGCCGGAAGATAAAACAAGTGAACATACGCAGCCAGGCATTCACAGATGGACACAGATGGACTTGCAAGGACAGGCGTATGCAAACACAAATGTTCCCAAATGGGTGCCACGTGCAAATGAGTGCAGACGTCGCAGACACAAGCAAAGACAACTTAGACAAGCGAGAACAGCGCAAACGAGCAATTACCATTTTTGGAAGGTACGGGTACACCACGGGTACGGGTTTGAGCGCGGGTCTCGAAATCTCAACCCCTACCCGTACCCGAGGAGTACCCGTACCCGTGACCCGCACGGGTTACCCATACCCGTGCAGATCCCTAAAGCCACTGTCCGAGTCGATGAATTTGCCGTAGCCATCACGAAATGCCGCACACTTTGCAATCTGGATGATTGCTTCGTGCTCAAACGGGTACCGCAACTCGCGGCCATCAATCTGTTGATAATTTGTCATCCTTCGAACAGTAGCATTCGAAAAATAGTACATACTTTCACTGATTCACCAAATATAAAATTGAGGGAATTGTTGCCGGTGAGGAAATCGATGGTCGACTTGATGTGATTGGCCTGGACCACCGGGTCCGCCCAGATTGACATTTGGAGCCGGTATAGGGTTTCGACGAGGTCCTGCGCACACTGCTTGAAACGATTGAGTATTGTCGACATTGGTGTGATGACGGTCTTATATAGCCCGGATGTGTTTTCGTCGATCCAAAGTTTGATCAAGTGTTCTAGTAGCTATCCCATTAGCACGTATCCTAGCTGTAGCACCAACGGGAAACTCACCTTCGCCAATAACGGACGAACACGCATCAGTCAGAGCAGCTTGTACTACACTTAATCGACTCGACGAATCGTGGAAGCCACATCGATTAAGTGTCTCTTTGATGATGGCGTCCTTCGCGTCCTTCATAATGATTTTCAAATTGTTTTTGTCGATTAAAGGTACTGTTGTGGTCGTGGTGCCGGAGCGGTCCCCTTGACTGTACCGGCGACCTGCACGGACTGACGTAGAGCGTTGAGAGGTAGTAGCGATTGGCGTAGTTTCCGAATCCGACAAATGTGACTCCCTTGGGGGTCTAACGGGAGGGAGTTGGTACCGTCGTGTAGTCGATTTTTGTACACCCGTCGTGTCGTCTCTCTAATACATGAATAAGTACAACTCGGAGGATATAAATATAAGGCTCACATAAACAACACCATCCGTATACTCTTGGCGGGATTTCTCTCCACCGCGAAGCGGTAAATAAGCATACACCATGCGATACCGAGACGCAGTATCGCCCGAAGGTGCAAATGATCGCTGGACTCGATCAGGCCCTGGCGCGCGAGGGGTTGTCCCAGAGAAGTGTGATGCCCTTGGTAAAGGCATGCTGTCCTGGGAATTAGGCGGCATTGAGCTGTAGCCATCGTGCGAGAAAACAGGGGGAGGATAGATGTGAGGGGGCAATTCAGGGATGCCCATCGACTCTGGGATCTCTGATGTGCAGCCCAGCTGATCTGCTGATGAGTGTCCAGCGACATTCAGTCCCGGTTGTCGAATGATGGGCACGTCCTGTCATCGTGCGATAAGGAGTCAGCATACGAAGGGGGGGATCTAAAGGTGTGACTTACCCGCACAACTCTTCGGCGGCCTCTGGTTTGGCTTGCGGGCATGGTGGTCACTTGCAGAAACAATCAATAAAGAGTGTCCATAACAATCATCCTCGTAAGGCAAAAAACAAAGTTCACGAAGCGCTACATTCAATGGTAATCGTAGTTCTACAAACTACAAATAAAGACGTCAACACACCAAATCGTCGAAAGTAGAAACACAAATTTGCATATGTACCACCTTACAGTTATCTAACCCTATCATTCAGGCTACATCCTATCAATAGATGAGCGCATGCTGCCACATGAAACAACGAAGCTTACCTTGGTATTGGTTAATAAAATTAGACTCCTACTTCGATACCCTTGGCCCTGTCGCCAGCTCATACTCGGAGCGGTCTCCGACAGATGATTGACCAAAACCAAGAGGATCTCTGATGGAGTTTGCGTCGGCGGTGTCGAGATCTGAAGTTGGCGGGTCCAAGGGAAGAAATATATCCAGCTCATCGAGCTCAGCATTCAACTGTTTGACCCTTGCTGCCTCTTCCTGTTGGATTGAAGTGATGAACTCGAGATCCTGGGAAGCACGCCCTGCGTCGCGATCAGTCACCATGCGTGTAAAGAGCGCAGCCTCCTCAAATGCCCGAATAGTTTGATCCTCCTGCTCCTGCTGCTCACAATCGATGAAATCTCTGAGCCTCGAGAGCTTCTCTGCCTCCCAAGCCAAAGCCATTGAAAGATGCCGGCGATGTTCAAGTTCTGCCTCCTTGTAATAAGCAGCACGGCGCACTCCTTCAGAGGACAACCGCTGCAAGCCCTGAGAAAATATTTTGCAGGTCTAGAGACGTGATTAAATGTCACTGAGAGTCGGAGCATAAAGTATTGTAACATACCATATCATCGTCAAGGTCTGAATCCATACCGCCAGTCAATCGTCCCATCACGCTTGCCATCTTACGCTCAGCCTGCGGAGTGGGGGGAGTTTTCAGGACATAAGGGTGGTAACTGGACTGCAAATTCTGCTTTAAACGTATGCCACCCCGCCTTTTTGTAGTGGGTGGACCGACATCAGCATGTCCTAAGGAAGTGACAGATGCTGCAAAGATTTGAATTAAGTGTTGTCTGAGGTGTTTTAGGCTACTAGGTGGAGAAGAGCTTTGGGGGCTATCACGGTAGACGCGAGTGAAAGCTTCAGCATAATCAACCTTTGGGAGAATCGGACTTGACTTTGAGCTATGCAGTGGACTGGTTGGCGGGGTTTCGCCACGCGGATACTGGAACAGAGACTCTGGAGGATACATAAGTGGTGTCTCAGTCGCTCGGTGTGCACTGTGTTCAACAGCAAGCCCCAACAAAAGTCGGAGTTTCAAAGACTTAGTGCTTTTCGAGTGGTGTGCAAAGTATCGCACTGGTGGTACCTCAGAGTGGTCATTCCTATGGCGTATCCTCAGCTTTACGATCCATATAACCCCGGTTTTCAGCACGAGGAACCCGACTCTGAGTTCGCAGAGTTGACTGAAAAGTGAGCAGTACTGTGCGGTGTTAAATGACTCACTGATCTATTTCTCCAGTTCGCCCTTCAACGTTGCTGTCGTCTTGTGTCCTAACTGCAAGAAACAATACCAATCAGCCGAGGCAATAATTGAGCATCTAAATAGTGCAGACTCATGCTGGCCAGAGAACCTCACCAACAGATCAATGCTTCCAGTACTGCAGGCTCTACAGCGACCGCCAGAGCAGACAAACTTATCAGCAAAGTATCACCCCACCTCTGGCTACCATTACATTCTTCCAGATCAACCGCCTGCACAAAATATGTTTCAAGAAATGCAAGACCATCCTCTTCAAGAAGCCAGGGAGACTAATGTATGGTATCCATTTGATGGGCTGGGTGAATGGTCACTCGCGAAATTCCTTGTCGAGAACCTCTCTCAGACGCAGATCGACAAATTTCTCAAGTTAGATTGGGTGCGTTGTCTAATTGTCATCAAGTAAATACTTAAATGACATACTACTTCAGTTCCAGATGAGAGAGCGGCCGCAATTCAAAACGAAGGACGAGTTGTTCTTCTACATGCAGCAGCTTCCTGGCCGTGGGCCGAAATGGCAGTGTACGAAGCTTAAGCTCAAGGGCTACGAGAGTGAACAACCGATTCACCTCATTTGGAGGGACAGGTTGGAGGTTACGAAGCAACTTTTTGCAAACCCCGTTTATGCGAAACACATGTGCTATGACCCGCACCATATCTATCAAGGACAAGAACGCCAAATTGGAGAATTTTGGACTTCGGATGATGCATGGGAGATTCAGGTAAGTAGTCGCGCTTTTGTTTAGAGCTACTTGAGTGATTGACACTTGATAATAGGATCAACTACCGGAAGGGGCGACTATCGTTCCGATCATCGCTGCTTCTGACAAAACCCCAGTTACAAGACACACAGGTGGCCTCGAGATGCACCCATTATTCCTCACCATCGGAAATATCCAGGCCGATGTCCGCATGAAGGCTACATCACATGCGTGGCGATGTACTGCGTTCATGCCAATACCGACTTTCATTGTCAACTCTGATTTTCAAACTCTACTCCAGGCGCGTCTGTGGCACAAGTGCATGGATCTCGTATGTTCCCATTTGAAGGTCGCAGCTCGTGTTGGCGAGTATATGGTCGATCCCTCGGCCAAAATCTGTTACTGTTTCACGCCTCTAATCAGCCACATCGCCGATCTCCCCGAACAATTGATGATCGCATGCGTCATGAAAAACTCGTCTCCCGTCACCACAGCGACCCACAAAGAGTTTGGTGATGAGACACCGCATCCTCCACGGAATGGATCGGACACCTACGCGCTTATCCAGCAGCTTTGCAACCGTGTTGACCCATGGGATCTCATTGTATACGTTAGAGAGTCCAAAAAGCTCCATCTTAGTGGGGTGCACTTGCCGTACTGGAGAAACTGGAGGTGCTCCAATCCCGCTAGATTCCTGACGCCAGAAATTCTGCACACGCTACACAAATTCTTTTTCGATCACGTCCTTAAATGGATCAAGCAGATCATGGGTCATGAACTTGATGTACGGTTCAAGAGTCACCACAAGCGCACTGGTGTGCGCCATTTCTCTGGGGGTGTCTCTCATGTCAACCAAATGACAGGACGAGAGCACCGAGATATTCAGCGCACAATTGTGCCGACGCTGTGGGGTATCGCAAGCCCTGGTTTCATCCGCGCTGTGCGGGCAATGATCGACTTTATCTACCTTGCTCAGAATCCCCTTCACACTGAATCCAGCATCGCCTCCATGACTCAAGCACTTCAAGACTTCCATGATCATAAGCAGGCCATCCTCGATGCAGAGGCACGCCAGGGAAAGAGCGGTGCTAAAGACGACTTCTTCATTCCGAAATTGGAACTCATGCAAAATTTTGCTCGTGTGATCTCCCACGTCGGTTCGCTCATGCAGTGGACAGCAGACGTATCGGAACGTCTTTTAATTACTCACTGCAAACATCCGTTTGAACGCACGAGTCGTCAGAGAGACTTCGTCTTGCAGATCGCTCGCATCCTCGATCGGGAGGAGTCCATCCGGCAGTTCAACCTTTACACACTGTTGTCCTCGTCTGTATCTACGCCTGGTCAGGACCCACTCATGAACGCTGTCATCATGGAGGACGAAGAGATTGCTAGTACGGAGACAGATCCCACCTTTGCTTGGGTCTCCAACGCAAACCCAGCTGCCCAGCTACGTCTACAAGCGCCGCGCCCTGTTCGCAATCACTTCTTGAAGGGTATTTTGTCGGACAACGCACGGATTGCCTTCAATGTGACTGTGAAAGCAGATTGCAATCGCCTTGATGCATCTCAACTGCAGTCGTCGTACGACATCACTGATTTTTCTCATGCTTTACACCTCTACGCGACCCGCAATGGTTGTACACTCTCCGACCAGCTACTATTCAATACATGGTTGAAATTTCGCATCCAGTTATTTTCCGCATTCCATACTTGCAGGATCATGCCGAGCCAACAAATTCATGCCGAGCCACCTTCCAGTAATTTTCCTAGAGGGAACTGTGACGCCGTATTATTTAACCAGAGGGTCGATGGTCGTAACGATGGTGAGTATTACTAGATTTACCGGTGGTGACATTTCCTGATGGGCCTCTACAGGATCTTATGTCGCTCAAGTATGAGCCATATTCCAGCCAACCCTCCCCAGAGGTTCTCGTGCGCAGCTCCCCGAGCGCTTGTCTCAGGTGCTGGTATATATCCAGCATTTTGACTTCGTCGTGCCTGGCCCCGAGCCATCTACGGGCATGTGGATGGTCAGACGATCTTATACTCGATATTCAGCACAGTCGGAAAGGGTGATCAGACGCGGATCCATAATTCCTCTCACAGACGTTACGCATGTGGTGGAGATTATACCTGTCTATCAAGGACCATTGGGCAGGGACGTGAATTCTGGGAACTCAATGGAGGTGTTTGACGACTATTTCTTGAATAATTTTGCAGACAAAGAGCTGTACCACTCGCTATCAGTGATCTCAGATGCCTAGATAGATTTTCATGTAGCGCAGTTATCAATCTCAATCTTGGACTGATTCGATATCTTGATCATATCATGAGCCCATCTCTTGATCTTAGACGGGTGCCGATCTGCAAATTTGGTTTCCGAGAGTTATAATACCAAAAAGGGCTGTGTACGAGAGTATCCCTGAACTATCCCAAAAGCATCGCTCTCAAGTGTCTCTCAAGACGAGTCCAAACATAGATGTAGGGTTTTGTAGATAAATAATAGGGGAGCTCAAAGTTGAACGCCCAACACCCAAGCCCAACGCCCAACGCCCAACCTCGTGACTGAAATTAGGTATACCTAGAATAAATAGAAGTAAATATGGAGTAAAGCCACTGATGAGATAAGCTCCTTACCTAAACCTTGTCGCGCGAAGCGCCGAAACCTTCGCCAACTGTCTCCCCCTAATCCTCAGCATTTCTAAACCTTTTCACACCCTAAACCTTTTCATATTCTATTCCTAACCTTTCGATACTTAAAAAATGCTATTCCTAACCCTAATCATAACCCATGTCATAGATTTTATTGTGTGAGCATGTGGCAAAAGTCTAATGAGGGATAACTGAACAGGATTAGGAATGAAAAAGCAAGGTCTCCTAGGTATAAAAAGGTTTAGGTACGATGAAAAGGCTTAAAAGGTTTAGAAATGCTGAGGATTAGGGGGAGACAGTTGGCGAAGGTTTCGGCGCTTCGCGCGACAAGGTTTAGGTAAGGAGCTTATCTCATCAGTGGCTTTACTCCATATTTACTTCTATTTATTCTAGGTATACCTAATTTCAGTCACGAGGTTGGGCGTTGGGCGTTGGGCTTGGGTGTTGGGCGTTCAACTTTGAGCTCCCCTAATATCCCAGAGATGATCGATGAATCGTAGATCCAACGTAAGCAGATCTGGCCAGCTCACACAGTCACAGGTTGTTTTGTACCATCAAATTGCCGGCATCAACATTCAAAGTGTCGCGAGCTCTTGTTTTAGGCTCACCATTCACATCCTCCTTGGTCGCCATGGTGATCCCTGTGTTTCAGTAAGCCTTGTAATAATGTGGTTCAAACTTCATGGACCATCCTCCTATGCAATGCAGCTGGTAACATCGATGGACCTTGGAACATTTACGCACAGTACCACGTTATCACGTCTGGATGCACCGTTGGAGTCGTGGACTCGGCCAGTTTTCGAAATTTAACCTTGTGTTGCATGCGTAGCACCCGACTAATGAGTGCGGGACGGACTATTAAAGACCGTTAAACGGGGATGGTATTTAATGGATTGCCGCACAATCTCGTTGAACGCCTTTCTTATTGCCTCATCATAATGGATACTACCATGACTGACTCGGAGGCGCTGCAGATGTAGGTGATACACGCATAAATCTGATTGACCATGACGGCTGAATATTCCAGCCTCTTCTGCATTTACGCCACTCTAGCAGGAAATAGTGAGTAATAGCTGTAGTGCGTTGTATCTGTGAGCTCATGACGATAATGCGACATTCGGAATTCAGGTATCCTGATGTATGATCATATGACGACCCTACCAGAAGAAATTGCTTTTATATGGTGTCGTCCGAAAGCACTGTCTGCGATGTTATTTCTGCTCAATCGCTATGTCGCTCTCCTCTGCAATATTTGCGGCGTAATTATCAGTTTCCTGCCTGCTTCAGATGAGGTTCTATGATATTTCGTTATGCACGTACTCAATTGGCATGCTCACAACTTCTTTCTGTAGAGGTTCTACTTTGCTCTCTTATCTATCACTCTGCTCAACAAAGACTTAGTTGTTCGAAATATACGCTATACAGACAACTGGTCATTTTCGCCCAAGCAATCATTGTGTGCCGTGAGTATAATTTCGTTGCGAGAAACTCATGCATTGAAATTTTCAGTCATAATGACCATTCGCACTTATGCTCTCTACGGCTGTAGCAAGCGCCTGCTTACTTGGCTGATAATCATCCTGGTTGCTCTTGCGGGAGGAGCATCGGTGCGTGTTCGCATACAATTGTATACTCTGAGGTGTACTGATTATTTCTAGGTGGGAACGTTTGGGCGTTTTTCAGGTAATACGATCATCTTGCCAGGCATCGGTTGTTACGAAACATATACAGCAGAGACGTACGCTATCCTTTTGTCATTCTGTGCGCTTGCTCAAAAGTCGTCGCAGATCTGTCCGTCAGTAAACTCCAAGTCACGTTTGTATATACCTTGATGTCATGACAGGTCTCGGGCTGGCATGGATGGCCTTATTTGTCTTCGATTCACTCATTTTCGCCCTCACGGTGCACAGGATTTGCAAAACTAGAGGTCTGCTGCGGTTGTCTCTGGTCACCAGGAAAAATGTGATTGATACCATATTTCACGATGGTAAATATTTCGCTGTCTCGGTATTTTCAACGCTGAATCTACAGGACGCAGGTGCGATGTATTTCGGGTGAAGTTGGCAGTGAGATCGTGATCTGAGTGATTCTGATCCGTATTCCTTCAGAGCGATGGCACTGTCCAATATACCGAACATCCTGACGTACTACGTGAGTCATTGAGTGAATACTGATGGTGTCACAAAAGGCTCACAGCTTGAATCAGTCTGATTCAGTGAGCATATAGACTCGCATTCTATATCTGGTTTGACTATTTCCTGACGATCGACAAGGGTATGATGAATGGTACTCTTGGCGCATTTACTAGCTGGTGAGTGATTGATGCGATGAACACAAATTGGGATTAAATATGACCACCTCCAGCATGTCCGTCACCCTCATCTCTCGACTAATGCTTAACCTGCACAAATCTATCGACACTGGCATTTTCTCCACCCCTGCCCCGGACGATGACCCTCTCCTTACTACCAGGGTCAACGGACAGTCTGAAATGTCCTCTTACCCTTGGTAGATTGGTATTGGATTCTGTTTTTGGATGTGAAGTGCGGAGATTCTTGTCGGAACGTTCTTGCAGCCCTTTTCTTCTATGCAGGTGTGGACGACGCTGCATACGCGTGCTGAATGTAAAGTTAAACGTCTAGTTTGGACGTGCTCTATATATAATATATTCATTATTTACTAATTATCATTTACAAGCCGTGACCTGGGGTCATCGTATAATTTTATGAGCGTAACAGTGTCGAGTGCAAAAGAACTTAAAGAAGGGGTGTTACGATTGAATGAAAAGGTGATACGTGGGTTAATGAGCAGCTGGACTTGAGATCCGTTTGCGCAAGAGAAGGTATGAGATAGCAGGTGGTGTCGGAGTTAACGAGGGTAGGGACAGCAACCGTTGTGGAGTGCCAAAGATGCTTCTGGCAACGATGTCTATCTGGATGAGATACGATTAAGCGCAGTTGTTGTGGAGAGTCCGCAAGAAAAAAATGTAATTCAGAGCGAGCTCGTAAAGCTAGGACATGCTTGAAGTGGTGAAAGCTTGATGTCTATCTGGCGGCCACCTTGTGACGATTGATGCATCGATGAAGTGTGATCAGATCGATCATAAGCGGCATCTTATTCCATGCATGACAACAGTACAAGCCACTAGCGCTATACGATTACCCTGTCATGATCTGGCAAGATGAGAAAATCTAAACGAGTGAATTCCGAGTCACACACCGAGGCAGAAACATGCCACTTTGATAAGATAGAGCGCGCATTCCTCCATGGGTATGTATCACCAACTTGGTCCAAAGTCATGGTTGAAATAAAGAACTGGTGATCTGCGCAAGGACGGTCGTGCACAGTCGTGCACGTCTGCGTAGAAGTGGGCGGCGATTTCTGGATTGAGTCTCGAAGTGTTGGCAATAGTACCTATTACTCACACATCTGGACTCAATGCAGAGACAGAGGATTCGCTCTCGTTATACTAATACCCGGGAGAGACTCGGATTAGATTATCGATGCGCAACAATCTTGGGGATAAGAGTGATAGCTGCGATTTGAAGCTCGGAAACGGGTGACTGGGAGCAAATTTAACAGTTATATTCAAACTCAGCTATGTAGGGCTGATGTAGGGACTAATTGCAACTTCCACCTTGACGGCGCATGGAGTGATGCCCATCGACCTCGACATCGTTATTGACTCCGGCACTCCCGCGACCTGTCGCTGCAGCGATGTTAAGTGACTTAAAGCATCGGTCGAGTGACAGCCTGATCCAGGCGGGTTTACGACAAAGACCCTGAAAAAACTCTCAGTGTCAAGAAACCACATTTCAAATCTCGACTCTCAATAATTCTGTACGTCGAGTTGACCTCCATCGATGTATCTCTGGCAACAATATCGGCGCCCACTCGATGCTGTATCCATGACATAGTCGTTCCCTGGCTAAGCCCAATTCAATTTCCCCTCATCCACCAAAATGGGGCTACTATGCTCGTGCACATCACGTCCTCCCAGAAGACCAACAAACACTCCTCGAAGATTGGTCCACGATTTTGCAGTGAATGCTAAGAGCGCTTCCGTCTAGGCAACTGCGAACTGCATCACGCAGATCTGCAAAGTGGCTGTGGGACTGGCAGCAAAAGCTCGAGGCGTATCTCGAGGCAGACAAAGGATATCATAGCTGTTGAGGCTAAGGTCGGTGAGCATGTATGCGCTCATCAGACTTTTGTGTTGACCACCAGCCAGCTAAAACAAGCATGTGTTCTGCATAGGTCCCTTCCTCTCCCTCGTCAAACCTGAGAAGCTCTCCTTCATCAGTATTCTCGAGATTATGCCGTTCAAGGCAGCAGTGCCCAGACGGGATGAAAACTATAGATTTGCATGGATATAATACAGAGTTGACTCGCTTCTCATGATGTAGATTACAGCGTTCGTGAAAGTGACAGTGATTGACATAAACGACTGATTATCATAACTTGAAGTAGCTAATCATTAAAAATCGATCTTGTTCAGATCTTGATACTTGTCCACTTCCACACTCACATTACACCATCCCTTCCTCCGGTCCCAGGACTCTAGTACAACATGCAGGCACCGTGATAATCAGGGACTAACAGCTTCATCACTCTTGACCATCCTCTCAAGCATGTCGCCGGCCACAGCCCTCAACTCCTTCACAGCAACGGCGACCCCCTCTCCCTGCTCTCCCTGCTCTGAATCTCGCCTCTCCAGTCCTTCGAGAGTATAGCCCACATATCTAATGAGCAGCTCGAGATCAAATTGCGAGGCAATCTGCATGTACTTTTTCGTGGCTTCCACAAGGACTGGTAGGAACTCGAAACAGTGCAAGTCAATTTCATAGGGGACACCGATCCATGCACTATTCATCATGTCCCACCACTGCTGCTCTGTAATAGAATCGAGTGATGTGGCCGACAATTGTTCAGGTGCGATTCGGAGGAGGATGCCAGCTAGATAAAATGCATGCGGCAACATTTGGTGGTACTTTGCAACCATGCTAATGCACCAATCTATATGGTGATCCCCAGACAAATGGGAGTGCCAGTCGGAATTCCTCGCCAGGGCAAAAACCAGTTCGAGATAGCACGAGTCGCGACGAGAATCCAAAAAGCGGTCAGGACCATCATCGGCAGGTGTTGTACCCGGTCGCGGACAAACCACAGTCAGAATAGCGGGGGAGAGCTCTGTCAAAACCATGTCACGTAGGCTCACATCATCAATGCCATCGATCGATGTTATTTCTTGTCGGACAATGTGAACAGCGCGAAGAGCAGCATGACGTAAATTGTAAGGCATGTCACTGTCCATGCATGCGATGAGGCTCTTGATGAACATATGTTGTTTAGTAGGGCTGCAGCGAGCTCCCAAGCCATTCAGTAGAAAAAGGATGTCATATGCGGTCTCGTGGTCGTCGGAATGAATATAGTCAAGGTAGTCCACTAGCCAGTCGAAGTCTCCTGGCGAGTGGGGATCGCCTTCCCAAAACAAGGCATACCACAAATGGGCAGGGTCTCGAGATACTCTGGCGGCAGCGAATGTGAAATTCAGTGCATTTCGCAGAGCTTCCGACAAATCCCAGGGATGTTCTGATGACCTCGCTCGTGAATAAATCTTCCTGCACACGTCCAGGTTCCGCATCGTGCGGAATGGAGAAATATAGTGATGTCGAGCAGGCTCGATAAAGAGACAGATAATGTCAAGGAGGTTCCATGCCCGGCGTATGACTCCTGTGGTGTCTTCGTCGACATCGCCTCCATCCCATGCCCAGAGAACCTTTTGGAACTGCGTCAAAAGGGACTGCACGAGTTGAGGCAGAGCAGAACTACATAATTTCATTGTTAATGATGGCGAAAAAAGAACACCAAATGAGTCCATGGCACCTTTTATCAACCTGAACTATATCCTGCTTGTCAAACCGAACCCCGATCATGACGCAAGCGAGAAGAGTGCAATTGGCGACGATTCGATTCGACAGAGTGGACGGAGAGCTTAGCAGTTTTGATATCACTGCTATGGCGAGTTCTTCTATATCTTCATTCACTCGCCCAGTGACGAAATGGTAAGGAAGAGAATGCGACAGCCACTCCGAAACAGAGTCGGGACAATCCTCCAAGTCTGAAGAATAGAACGAAAATCCATTATCATCATCTTCCGGAGGACAAAGATTCATAGTCGTGGAAAGTACCACGTCATCGAATACACCGTTAGCCATCCAGCTCGTCTCACGAAACACCTCGTAGTCTCTTTCCTGTTGGCCAAGAAATTCACTATAGCCAGGAGATGCCTGAAGAACGCGGCCGAAGTATAGATGACTCAGAGCCATTATACATGCAGAGGCCTTTTCCTCCAACGACGGTACAATTTGATCCTGGATATCAATGCAGCTTGTAAAATTATAAAGTAGCTGAGGCAGCATGTCTGACACGTCAAGATCCAGGGGCCATTCAACGTGCGGAACAAGACTGGCAGCCGCGAGAAATACTTCAGGATCCGTAGATGTCTCGAGCAGCCACTTGATGCTAGGTGCTTCCAGACCGGCAGTGGGTATGTTAGGGAGGTCGAGAGCGAGGGTGCATTCATTCTCCGCTAAAATATCCAGGTTTTGGTCCAGCGATTGTTTTTCCGAGTCCTCAACCTTTGTCGAAGAGCGCAGAACTAGAGAATGCAGTCCGTTATGAAGCGTGGTGAATAACTGCTGAAGAGATCGCCATGTGAATGTGCCGACCGCACGTATAGGGCCTGGGGAATGAGATTAGCACTGGGTATCCTGTGTAACAGTAGATAAGAAGGTCACCTCTCAATGCTTCAGACAATCGGGCCCATCTTGATCTGACGGTGCCAAGCAATCGCCGCAGCATGCCTGACAAGAAATGGTAAAAACCTGTGGGCACGTAAGAAAACATAGCTCACCATGCGCTGATGTCATGAGCTGCTGGAAATACAACTCCTGCAATGTGGATTCAGACTGGAAACGATCACTAGAATCCACAGAATGATCTTACTGTCAATGCGCAACATGCACAATATCGTTGATATCGGTGTTTGAAATGGACAGGCGGGAGATATCAAACATGCCATCACGGTCAGTGAATAGAACAGAAATCCGAAGACCGTTGTAGCAATGATGACCCAGGCGATGCTCGACTGCTCGGTCCACATATTGGTCCCGAGCGCGATCCCAAACAGAAGAAGGGAGATCTGAAGTAAGACCGGGAAGGATTGCACGACAGCATCAAAATACCATGTGGTGATACCGTCGAACGTCTCTTGCCTGCGCTTCCCTCGTTCCTCCTGCGAGCCGCGGCCATATCTGTTCGACTTGTAGTACCCGAGCCACTGTTTGCCCAGTACGGCCCCGAAAGCAGCGAGCAAGCTCATGGACAAGCTCGCGTATGCGATCATTTGGATCCATATAGTCGTCGCCGATGGCGACCACGTAGATGCAGGCGCAGAGCTCGCTTCAGCGAGGTTGCCGAGCCCAATCTGTACAAGCTGCGCGAGAAGAGCATGCGTGGTGTCGTTGGGGTCGGGACTGAGATTAGACTCCATCGCTACGATAAAAGACGTGCTGACGGCGGAGAAAAGACCAGACTGATCAAAACATCAATCTCAAAGCGAATAGAAGATGAGCATGCGACACCTACGAAGACCAAGACAATGTCCATATCGCTGGTGTATCTCTCAAGGAACTCGCCGTCATGCTCCTCCGCGACTCTTTTGTACACCCCCCAGAAACGAGAGCGATGGTCCTTGCCGCTCTTCGACGCAATCGTCGAGTCTTGGAGAACATCCAATACTTGTTTCATGACACTTGCTCTGCGTGTAGGATGTTGTCAGCTACGATCGCTCGACTGATTTTTCGCTCACAATTCGCTTAGAGTTGGCTGGTCCTTCTCCACCACGTCCTCCTCCATGTCCTTCTCCGCCACAACCTTGTCTTTCTCCGCCACGTCCTTCTCCCCCTCGCTGAGACAACGCATGAGCGTGTTTGACATCGGCATTCATAGGGACTTACGGAGCTAAATCGCTGTCTGGTGCAACATTCAAGTTGGGGGTACTTTCCTGTACGTGAAGTTCTGATGGTTGGGAACACCTAGTGTTCGAGCTGCAGTTCTGGTGAGGAAGGACACAAAAGCATCAGGGCAAAAACACTTACATCCCTGATGGCAGCACCACAGACGGTTCACCATTTATCTCCTCCCTGTCTTGCTGTTAGGTGAGTGGTAGATTCCACGAAGTCGCAACTTACTCGTTTGTGGGTCCTTCGGTGTCGTTTTGTGGGGGAGGCTGTTCATCATTGTGAGCGAGCAGATCCTCGGCGTTGTCGGTGCCTGATGCTTTTGACATGAGGTAATATACTTATATTGGATTCCAAGCAAACCCGGTGAGATTTGGGAAGAGTAGGAGGTGAGTGAGCAGAGAAGAGTGGTGGTACACAGCAAGAGCCTTGGGCGGTGCGACCATGACGAACACGTGCTTGACAGCGTTGACGCTGGGAGTGCTCTCTTCAGTAGACTGCAAGTCCCGCATAAATATAGTCAGACCGAAAGAAGAGAGAAAATCTAGCTTGCGCAACATACTTACACTTGATGTTCGCACTTCACATAAGGCGTCTTCCCAAAGGAGTGAGTGTATTGGCATGACGTCAAATGACCAATTTCCCCGCTCTTTGTCTTCCGGAATCCGATCACGTTGAACCCCCATCACCACGTCTTTCCAAAGCGCAGAACATATTCCTCTTCTGGGGCCGCCATGCTGACCGTTCTGAATTGCTTCTCCTTGATCGATTCTGGTCAGCTGGCTGCCATGGATGCATGGTTCCACAACTTGTACAATGGTCTACGCGCAAATTGGATCTTTTAGCAGCTCCGAACCCGCAATTGACATCATCAAACTCCTCTCTAAAGCTGCACCCCCGGGCCTTGTGTATCAGTTGAACTTGGGCCGGCAGAATCTCTTGGAAGCCGCGCACCAGCCGCTTTGGAGGATGTCAATCTGTCACACGACCCACCGTATGTGCTGCATTCTTTCATTTGGATCACACCAACATCCACTCAGGCGCCCTCTGAAGAAAACCTGGACGAGGGCGGGAACATGATGCTAGCACAGGGTCAAGCTTCAACCTCGACAACCTCCGCAACCACTTGGCTCAGGTCGCCTTTGCACAGCACGTCCTCCCAGAAGACCAACAAACACTCCTCGAAGATTGGTCCACGATTTTGCAGTAGAGCGCTTCCGTCTAGGCAACTGTGAACTGCATCACGTAGATCTGCAAAGTGGCTGTGGGACTGGCAGCCGAAGCTCGAGGCGCGTCTCAAGGCAGACAAAGGATATCATAGCTATTGAGGCTAAGGTCGGTGAGACGTTTGTGTTAACCACCAGCCAGCTGAAAACAAGCATGTGTTCTGCATAGGTCCCTTCCTCTCCCTCGTCAAACCTGAGAAGCTCTCCCTCATCAATATTCTCGAGATTATGCCGTTCAAGGCAGCAGTGTGCAGACGTGATGAAAACTATAGACTTGCATGGATATAATACGGAGTTGACTTGCTTCTCATGATGTAAATATACATCGTTCGTGAAGGTGACAGTGATTGACATAAACGACTGATTATCGCGACTTGAGGTAGCTGAGTATTAACAATCGATCTTGTTCAGATCTTGATACTTCTCCACTTCCGCACTCGCATTGTACCATCCCTTCCTCCGGTCCCAGGACCCTAGCACAACATGCAGGCACCGTGATAATCAGGGACTAACAGCTTCATCACTTTTGACCATCCTCTCAAGCATGTCGCTGGCTGCAGTCCTCAACTCTTTCATAGCGACGGCGGCTCCCTCTCCCTGCTCTGAATCTCGCCTCTCCAGTCTTTTGAGAGTATAACCCACATGTAAAATGAGCAGTTTGAGATCAAGTTTCGAAGCAGTTTGCATATACCTCCTCGTGGCTTCCACAAGGACTGGAAGGAACTCAACACAGTGTATGTCAATTTTATAGGGGACACCGGTCCATGCACTCCTCATCACGCCCCACCACTGCTGCTCTGTAATAGAATCGAGTGATGTGGCCGACAACTGTTCTGATGCGAATCGGAGGAGGATGCCAGCTAGGTAAAATGCATGGCGCACGAGGGATTTGCTGCACTCTGCAACCATGCTAATGCACCAATCTATATGGTGATCCCCAGACAAATGGGAGTGCCACTCGGAATTGCTCGCGAGGGAAAAAACCAGCTCAAGATAGCACGAGTTGCGGGGATGATAGTAAAAGTGGTCAGGGCCATCATCGGCAGGTGTTGTACCCGGTCGCGGACAAACCACAGTCAGAATAGCTGGGGAGAGCTCTGTCAAAACCATGTCCCGTAGGTTCACATTATCAATGTCATCGATCGATGTTATTTCTTGGCGGACAATGCGAACAGCCCGAAGAGCAGCATGACGTAAATTGTAAGGCATGTCACTGTCCATGCATGCGATGAGGCTCTCGATGAACATATGTTGTTTAGCAGGGCTGCAGCGAGCTCCCAAGCCAATCAGTAGCAAAAGGATGTCATATGCGGTCTCGTGGTCGTCGGAATGAATATAGTCGAGGTAGTCCACCAGCCAGTCGAAGTCTTCTGGCGAGTGGACATCGCCTGTCCCCCAAAACGGATTATTCCACACCTCGATAGGGTCCCGAGATACTCCGGCAGCAGCGAATGTGAAATGCAGTGCATTTTTCAGTGCATTTTTCAGAGCTTGCGACAAATCCCAGGAATCTTCGGATGACCTCACTCGTGAATAAATCTTCCTGCACACGTCCAGGTCTCGCATCGTGTCGGATGGAGAATTAAAGCAACGCCGAGCAGGCTCGATAATGGGACAGATAACGTCAAGGAGGTTCCATGCCCGGTGTGTGACTCCTGTGGTGTCTTCGTTGACATCGCCTCCATCCCATGCCCAGAGAACCTTTTGGAACTGCGTCACAAGGGACCGCACGAGTTGAAGTAGAGCAGAACTACATAATTTCATTGTTAATGATGGCGGAAAAAAAAATCAAATGAGTCGGTGGCACCTTTTATCAATCCGAACTATATCCTTCCTGTCAAACCGAACCCCGATCATGACGCAAGCGAGAAGAGCGCAATTGGCGACGATTTGATTCGACGGAGTGGACAGAGAGCTTAGCAGTTTTGATATCACTGCTATGGCGAGTTCTTCTATGTCTTTATTCACTCGCCCAGTGACGAAATGGTAAGGAAGAGAATGCGACAGCCACTCCAAAACAGAGTCGGGACAATTCTCCAAGTCTGAAGAATAGAACGAAAATTCATCATCGTCATCTTCCAGAGGACAAAGATTCATAGTCGTGGGAAGCACCACGTCTTTGGCTATACCGCCGATCGTCCACCCCATATCACGAAACACCTTGTAGTCTCTTTCCTGTTGGCCAAGAAATTCACTATAGCCAGGAGATGCCTGAAGAACGCGGCCGCAGTATAGATGACTCAGAGCCATTATACATGCAGAGGCCTTTTCCTTCAACGAAGGTACAATTTGGTCCTGAATATCGACGCAGCTTGCAAAATTATATAGCAGCTGAGGCAGCATGTCTGACACGTCAAGATCCGGGGGCCATTTGACGTGTGGAACAAGACTGGCAGCGGCGAGAAATACTTCAGGATCCGTAGATGTCTCGAGCAGCCACTTGATGCTAGGTGCTTCCAGACCGGCAGTGGGTATGTCAGGGAGGTCGAGATCGAGGGTGCATTCGTTCTCCCTCAAAATTTTCAGATTTTGGTCGAGTGGCTGTCTTTCCGAGTCCACAACCTTTGTTGAAGAGCGCAGAACTAAAGAACGCAGCCCGTTATGAAGCGCGGTGAATGACTGCTGAAGAGACAGCCATGCGAATATGCCGATCGCACGTATAGGGCCTGGGGGATGAGATTAGCACTGGGTGTCCAGCGTAGTAGTAGATAAAAACGTCACCTCTCAATGCTTCAGACAATCGGTTCCATCTTGATCTGACGGTGCCAAGCAATTGCCGCAGCACACCTAACAAGAAACGGTAAAAACCTGTGGACACATGAGAAAACATAGCTCACCATGCGCTGACATCATGAGCTGCTGGAAATGCCTGGAGGCTGGTGTGAATATTAAGAGCAAAACTCCTGCAAAGTTGATTCAGACAGGAAACGACCATCATAATTCACAAGATAATCTTACTGTCGATGCGCAACATGTGCAATATCGTCGATATCGGCGTTTGAAATGGACAGGCGGGAGATATCAAACATGCCATCACGGTCAGTGAATAGAACAGAAATCCAAAGGCCGTGGTGACAATGATGACCCAGGCGATGCTCGGCTGCTCGGTCCACATATTGGCCCCGAGCGCGATCCCAAACAGAAGAAGGGAGATCTGAAGTAAGACCGGGAAGGATTGCACGACAGCATCAAAATACCATGTGGTGATACCGTCGAACGTCTCTTGCCTGCGCTTCCCTCGTTCCTCCTGCGAGCCACGACCATATCTGTTCGACTTGTAGTACCCTAGCCACTGTTTGCCCAGTACGGCCCCGAATGCAGCGAGCAAGCTCATGGACAAGCTCGTGTATGCAATCATTTGGATCCATATAGTGGTCGCCGTCGGCGACCACGTAGATGCAGGCGCAGAGCTTGCTTCAGCGAGGTTGCCTAGCCCAATCTGTACAAGCTGCGCGAGAAGAGCATGCGTGGTGTCGTTGGGGTCGGGATTGAGATTAGACTCCATCGCTACGATAAAAGACGTGCTGACGGCGGAGAAAAGACCAGACTGATCAAACATCAATCTCGAAGTGAGTCGAAGATGAGCATGCGGCACTTACGAAGACCAAGACAATGTCCATATCGCTGGTGTATCGCTCAAGGAACTCGCCGTCATGCTCCTCCGCGACTCTTTTGTACACCCCCCAGAAACGAGAGCGATGGTCCTTGCCGCTCTTCGACGCAATCGTCGAGTCTTGGAGAACATCCAATACCTGTTTCATGACACTTGTTCTGCATGTAGGATGTTGTCAGCTACGATCACTTGACTGATTTTTTCGCTCACAATTCGCTTAGAGTTGGCTGGTCCTTCTCCACCACGTCCTTCTCGACCGTGTCCTTCTCGACCATGCCCTTCTCAACCATGTCCTTCTCCACCACGTCCTTCTCCGCCTCGCTGAGACAACACATGAGCTTATTTGACATCGGCATTGATAGGGACTCACGGAGCTAGATCACCGTCTGGTGCAACATTCAAATTGGGGGTACTTTCCTCTACGTGAAGTCCTAATGGTTGGGAATGCCCAGTGTTCGAGCTGCAGTTCTGGTGAGGAAGGACACAGAAGTATCAGAGCAGAAACACTTACATCCCTGATGGCAGCACCACCGAAGGTTCACCATTTGTCTCCTCCCTGTCTTGCTGTTAGGTGAGTGGTAAATTCCACGAAGTCGCAACTCACTCGTTTGTGGGTCCTACGGTGTCATTTTGCGCGGGAGGCCGCTCACCATTTTGAGCGCGCTGATCCTCGGCATCGTCGGTGCCTGATAGCTTTGACATGAGGAAATATAATTATATTGGATCTCAAACAAACCCAGTGAGATTTGGGAAGAGTAGGAGGTGAGTGGGCAGAGAAGAGTGGTGGGACACAGCAAGAGCCTTGGGCAGTGCGACATGACGAACACGTGCTTGACAGCGTTGACGCTGGGAGTGTTTCTACTCCCGCATAAATATAGTCAGATCAAAAGAAGAAAGAAAGTCTGGCTTGCGCAACATACTTGATATTCACCCTTCACATAAGGCGTCTACCCAAAGGCTACCCGCTTTTGGCGCAGCCAAGGGAGTGAAGGTTTAAGTTGGCATCAAGCCAGACGTCGTACGGGTAGCAAGTGAAGTCCAAGGCGTAGTACGTTAGATAAGATGCATATTTGTTTCTAGGGGGGACAACGTCAGCCTGAAAGAATACTCAGTCAGTGAAAAATTACTTCACCTTTGTCGCTGTGTGATACTTTGCGCAGGAAAGCTATGTGATCGAAGCAGAAATAGCAGCTGGGGGCAAGTGGAGACTGAACATCATTTGACAGGATGACGTGACTGATTCACACCTTAACAAATACTCATGCAACATATACAATACTAAATGGTAATATCAGACAGCATTCACCCAAGCCTTTCGACGATACGAGAGAAAGAAAAAACATAGATAGTATGCAGTATCACAATAATAGTCATGTAGGCGGCCATAACTCAGTGTAAGGGCGTTCTCCACACCTCTCCCAAGCGGGTTGGCTGATGCGGCGCATAGTGCCATGTAGCTCCGCCTTCAAAGCTGACCGTCCTAGAATGCTCTTTCTCGTTCCGATAGAACCAAACTGGGACTGATCGGTACAACCATTCTGTCCATGCTGCGTTGTAGGTTGGTTTGGGGTCGACATACATGCACCAGGGGAGCCGGGGTGCGTAAAGGAAGAGAGTTGGCACGCAACAGAGAAGGTATTGGTGTGAGTAGTCCATTGCCTGCAGGGGCCTCAGTCTTCGAGCTCCGCTCGGGTTCAGAATTGGCTCGAGAGAAAGGCATCGCAGGCAGAGTCAACTCAGACGAAGTAGGAAGTGGTGATCTTTCCATCAGGTGCTTGGGTGGTACAGGCGGAGCAGCCCATGCTCCAGGAAGTCTCGGGGTCTTCATCGCTGTGTAGTTCGGATTGGAAAGGCCGCCCTCATCGACTCGTATGGGAGTGACATCCGCCTCGCACGTCTCTACTTCATCCTCGGAAGATGAAGGGAGAGCAGAAATATTGGAGAGGCCATGGGGTGGAGACGGGGTGCGGAAGTCAAGGATGGAAGTGCTTGACGAAAGACGACGCGGCGGAGTTGTGAGCACAAGATTGAGAATGACAGAAGAAGATTCATCCTGAGGGGCGATACTGGCCAATGGCGACGTTCCCGGCGGAGTGAAAGAGGATGGCGTCGTCTGCTCTTAGGGCCGAGAGGAATTTAATGGATAGTCTGGAGTAGGAGGTGGGAAGGAGGTCGCTGAAGTTGAGGAAAGAGCTCTATGGAGACGTGCTTCATCATCGACAGAAACACCAGGAGGTGCCTGAACGGGTGAGTGTTGTCTTGGTGGAGAGGATGGCGGAGACACCAGAACCTCTCGCTGGGAGCATCGTCGGGGAAAGAATTCAAACGTCGTATGTCTGGAGGAGTCGATCGTGGAGCAAAGTCCGATACAGATTCCTCATCACTCGCTGCAGAATCCAGATAAGGTGTATTGACAGGATAAGGGAAATACATATCTGACCCAATACCATATCCTCGTCCCCAAATGCACCGTGCATGCTAGTCTGATGTTGAATACTTCCCATTGACTCCGTAAAATCCATCGATCACTTGTGATGACCCTTCTTGAACTTCTCTTCATTGTTGGCTTTAGGAGTAGAAGAAGCAAAACTGCCGCTGCTGAAAAGACCTTTCCTCTTAGATGTTGAGGGCACTGGAATCAAGCTCGACCTATTCGATGCCCGGCTGGATGGGCGAGAGCTCGGAGTCGGCGATGGCGAAGTGATGGTCCGCACGCGATTATGTGAGGAATCAGGCTCCTTGTTTTTGCGTTCGGGTCGTGTAAAACGAGATGACACAGAGCCAGCGCTATCTTCTGACGGTTGTTCAAAGAGTCTTGTAGGAGGTTATTTTCCGCTGGGCAAATCTAATGAACGTGCTAGCAAGGGCGTGCTGCGGGAATGAGTATCAGAGGGTATCGATAAGGAGTAGATGGTCCAAATTCTGATATTGGAAGAAGAAGCAATGTTCTTGGGACCGAAAGAAGAAAGAAAGTGTAGTACTTGATATCCGCCCTTCACGTAAGGCGGCTACTCAAACCCAGTGAAAATCGACAAGAAACAGGCCGATACGTAACAATATACGTCGAGGAAAATTGAGGCTGTCAATTATATCGCTGCGTTTCGAGGTGTTTCGAAAAAACGGCACTTTTCGAGACAGCGAAAGATAGAGGTCGAGAGGAATTTTCGGTCTTTCGATAGGTTTTTCGTCCCGATGTATGCGCTGAAAATGATTCTATTTGGCCTCGAAATGGTACCGATACAAATATAATGCTATAGAATCAAATGTAGGTGGGTATCGCTGTGAATTGATGATATTAGGTTATGGTAGGGTATCTGCTGGTCCTCGCCCTGCCCGCCATTCTCGCACCCCCTCCCGTTTCCGCCCTAGGACTGTGCGGGGACCCATTCCTACTCGTCAACATTGATTGCATCCTCCCCGTCGACGGCCTGCTGTGTTGAGAAAGAACGAACCTGTAAAAGACTCTGATTAGCAGCCAGACTCGGATCTCGGACGATTGTACTCACTTGTGCAGTTGCCTTTCTCTTGTACTCCTAGTAGTGCGCTGTGTTAGTTGTGTGCTAAGAGAGAATGGACGGTACTTACCTCCTTAATACTAGCAGATAGGTTGTCCCAGTAGAGTGCAAACGCACTCGCTGGCTCCCGCTGGTGACCGGTGTGGGTGAGGAAGGAACTACAGGGCGATTCTGTGAGGGGGTCGAGTAAGTCCGCTGCGCACTCGGGTGAAGCGGTCATGAGAGCCTCCTGCACGTCCTGGATTGCTTGGACCCACTGCTGGACCTCCACTGGACTTTCAGCCTGGGGATAGAACGTCCTAACAGTAGAGACAACACCAAAGGTATTGGTGTGTTTCTTGAGTGTGACTGGGGTGCAGGAATGCACGTCGGAGAGATCGAGAAGGCATAACAGACTAACAGTTGATATTCCGCGTTCTTGGAACATGACCTACGCCCAAAGACACGCGAACCAGGAAAGCTTTCTGTCGTGGGGTTCTACTAAGGTTAAGAAAAAGCAAGAAAGATCCGTACCGACTTGATGATTTTGATGAGCATCCAGTTGTTAGACGATGTGTTGGGAGATGGAGGAGTTGTGGGGCAAGCGGAAGGTAGTCTTGGGGGTTTTGCCAGGCGAGCTCGCACAAGACATTTACAGTCGCGCAGACCACACCTGGGTGTGTGCCTTGGTTAAACAGGCAGCAGCAGCTGCTCTCTTGCGTATTGGGGTCGGGAGTGGTTGAGCATACCGACCAAATCAGGACTGAGGTCGTGTGCAAGGTCTGCAGTCATAATAGAAGAAATGCTGTTTTGCGTGACTGCGACGTCTACAGGCGTTGAACTTAGATTCTAGATTAGTAGTTCAAAGTCACAGTTAGGAAATCAACTCGTGGTAACTGGTTGTCGTGTTGTACTAGAAACATAAGGGAGTGATTGTGTCGAGCGGGGGTCGCGGCGGGGATGGAGGAGATGGTGGGCGGAGGAGAAGATGCATGTGGTTCAACTGCACCGACTCGGATATGATAAAGTTAACATAAGTGCAAATGCAGAAGTTATGCACCTATGATATGCACATGCGCAATATTGCAGCATGTGCAAAGTTTTTGGGGGCCACTACTGGACAAAATTAATTTGTGACCTGATTGTGAGTAAGAATGATGAATCACAGTGAATAACGGTGTATGACTCTAACCTACACGGCCAATCGTCAAATTCGCACGTTGTATATTTGACGAAAAACAATTTAAATGTGTACAATAGATATAGAACCTATACATATTCAGGGTCTGGTACATACTGGAAAAATTTATAATGTTTATATAGCTGCCGGATAACGGTGCGGTAACAGGATATAATTACATTACAATCACCGGTCCTGCATAGAATCGATGCCGCCAAAGCATAGGATCTATATATTGAGTTATCCCACGGCTTCCAAGGTCTTCATACCATGCATACAGCTTCACCAGCGGTAATCTTCACTAAGACAGACATATTTAATATATGCAACAATGTAGCAAGCTTTAGAATAACAACATTACTACCTAGTAGCTGTTGTGTTGTGAGCAGACGGCCCTATATATAATAGCTGCTGCCAGTAATTCAACGAAATTTCTTCCAAGTCCGTGGTAGCTTGTTAAATATTATTACTTATGGTACATTCTAACAGCCTGATAGCCTAACGGTATGTACGCTGTTGCACGAATGATGTGTGAGAAAGTCAATGGTGAGCTCGAGAGTTCGAATCCCCTTGATTTATTATGTATTTTCTTGCATATACCTTTTTCATGCTTTTTACCGTGCTTCGCACCACAGTTTCAGACATAGCTCATATACCGAGAAAATGTATAGCGTACGTATAGGACGAAAATTATAGTACCGGCATTGTGTACGTATAGTTGCTATGCTCCCAAAAAAAAACATAGATTCTATGCTTATTTCGATTGGCCATGTAGGCGCAGTCAACAACTTACAAAGAAAACCAAATGCAGGAACCTTAACACAAGACCACCGTGGGCCATGTCCAAGGACAAGTTAAACACGTTTTTACGTATCTGGATATTAGTTTTGGAAGGTACCACTCTGTTTTTGGTTTGATCAGACTTCTTTTGCTTTTGTCTTCCGCTTTGATTACGCACTCGACTTTGCACGTTACTGAGTCAATGGACGCTAACGCTGGCAGTGGCACCCGCCGCAAATACATGTGATACCAATCCAAACTATTCGCACTGCTTACACTGAAATTGGCCAACGGGTGAATATTGCCCTTCGCTCACAAGTCGGTGATGCCGCTTGCCTGCGGGCGCAGCGAAATGAGTGTTCGACACAGAGGATTCCTCCATGCCAAGATGGGTGACGAGAGCCTGAGCGACCACCATAATTGAGAGACGACACAGATAATTTGATGCAAGTACCTTCGAAGCATGTTCTCTGGCTGGACCTTTTTATATCTGGAGGACGCAAGGTTGGTAGACAACTTGGATCAGCGCCATACTGTTCTATCCTCACTTTGCATTTTCTGCAGTGGCTGGACCAGCACGAAAAAACTTCATCACTGAGAGATTTTGCACCCGTCGCACTTAATTAGCAAGGGGGGAGGATCATCGTCCACGACTGACTCATCACTCATCATGGTACCGCCAAGCTAAATAACCAGCAACTGAAGATACGCCCTACTTTCTGTAAAAATACACTTTGCAATTTGAACAAGGCGTAGTGAGCAAAGGGAGATCGTTCGTCCAGGACGAGCTCATCATAGTACCATTTGAAAAGTCAGTCTAAAAGAAAAAAAAACACAACCGACCGCTTCCGTGCTCTCCAGTATTGATCTGCCCTGCTGCGGGTGGTCGTTGTAAATCGGGATTTGGAGGAGAAACATAGTCTTCGTCACGAATCCATTCATTGTCTTTGGCGGGAGCATCGGCTGAAGCATTCCGCTGTAAACGGATGCGTGAGATCCAGCAAACAGGAGGGACCTCGACAATAGCCGGTGATGCCCGACCTGTCCGAATGGGCCACCAGGATTGGGTAGTGGGCGGTACTGGTGGGGGCCGGGACTAGAAAATGAAATATAAGTCAAATATGTGAATATGGCAATCCCTACTTACGTCCTCATGGAGATTTATATGTGAATGAGGTAGGGGCGCTATAGCGGGGAAATGCAAGCGGACCGTCGAGTCAATTGTACATGAAGCAAACAGATAAAGGAAACGTACGTCCAGGGGATTACGAAGCCCGTCCGTTTTTTGTAAAGAGGAAGACCGTCTCGAGATGACGAGCAGTGCTATCAGTGCGGATTAGTAGATCTTGAGAGAACATGGTGAGTATCTTCTGAATGCCCAATTTGAACGAATCTGCACGACCGGCAACATAGTGTCCCTTAGAGATGTCGACAATTTGACGACCGACGCTCAATCTTTGAAGCTATCCAGCTGACATAAATGACCTGCCTGCAGTTTTAATGCCATGAAATTATATACTAGCATGACACGTATTACAAATACGAGCATTTGACTAGCGGCACGAGTATTTAAAGCTTCACCTGAACAATAAGATCGCACACGACGTACCTCGAACCCAACGTAGCATTTCTTCATAATTAGCACGGCGTACAGAGCATACCATGCCCTTTTCACAGTACTCTGCAAGACCTCTAAACTTAAGTGTCAGCCAGTTTTTTGTGCATTTACGTTTAAAAACCGTGATCGTCGATTGTTCGTGCGCAATTTTGCATCCAAATCTCGCATGTCCTTGCATGAAATGGTCCACGAACGCCTTAGTATGATTCATCCGGGTGAGCTTTTTCTTGATGCTCTCTACGGACGCTGCAGTACACCACCGGCGCCGTTGAAGGTCATGAAGGGATTCTTCACGCGTACGTACGGCCTTCATATTGTCTCGAACGACGTTTTGAATAGAGCTGTGGCGGTTGAGCGCCCCTGAAAAGCGAGACAAGGTCAAGACTTGCGGAGAGGAGATGACACAATGGTAACTGAAAAGAGGACCCGCGAGGACTTGGCAAGCGCTCAATTGATGGCTGGAGCCCTGGAAGATCTGAATAGATGACATTCAGTGCGTGCTCGTAAAACAATCAACATGTCCTTGCGAGAATTGTCAACGACCTATAGCCAGGTGCAGACACAGGTACATGAGTGGGTTCAGGAAGTGGAATTCGAGGCTGTCTTCACAAAAAACATGGATTCCGCCGAGTGGTCAACATTGCTCCGGTTCATCTCAGAGTATACTAGCTAGCCTGAATGTCAGCAGCATAGATAAAGACACATAAGAAGACTCACTCACGTTGATCAACGGCGTAATGCCAGTCGCTGCCAAGCAATGTCAAGAAGAAAATCAAAGTGAACCTGTGAATAAGCTAAAACGGGACTTCGTAGCCAAAAGTGAAGATGAATTTGTTTGTCGCGCTTTGGTCTTGACTTAGTCTTCCACATTGCCACTTCAGGATAAGACCTCGCTCACGGGGATTCACAGTGATTGATGTAAAGTTGAATCCTTAGCCAAAACCATAATACATTTTCAAAGTCGTATGTTTTTGTCCAATACGGTCCCCCATAAAAGTTTGTCAAAAGTTTGTTGCAAAGTATGCAAACAAAGTTTGACATGCTTGCATTTTTTACCTTTGCAAAGGTTCTTTGCATTTTGCACAAAATTAGAGTTTTGCCGTCTCGAATTTCTTAGGAGCTAGTACGGTAACCAAAGTTAACCAAAGTTTGGCCAAAGTAGCCAACTTAGGATGTATCGGCTTGATGCAAGCCGAGACGGAGTTTTAACTTTCCTGACCTCCTGCAATGACCTCGTTCCATGCCCCCGATAGCCTCAAATTGCAGGAGCTGCGCAGGCAGATCATACCAATTATAATCGGAATCATTGTATCTGCTCACCACCAAATACTTCTCATGTCTGAAGAACCGAAGTCCCAGAAGGCTCCAAAGGCGATCTGGAACGATGCAGAGACAGATGCCCTCGTCACATACCTCCATTCACAACGCTCAAAAATAGGAGACGGCGGGAATTTCAGATCACAGGTTTATTCTGAAGCTGCAACTACTATTGCAAACCACAGGACCCTTGGCCCGACGAAGACTATGAACCAGTGTAAGAACAAATGGCAATCAGTATGTTATCTGTACATCTATCTAACAGCTACTGATCTTAAGATCTCTAGTTAAAAAATCTTTACTACGTTATTGAGAACTATCGCCTCAGAACATCTGGTACTCACTGGGATAATGAGATTGGAGCTGGTATCGAGGGGAAGGCTGCAAGCAATGTGTGGGACGCATATATGGAGAAGAAGGTCGGTTGGCATCACCGTCTAGAGCTAACAGGTTGCTCATGCTTGAGTCACTGTAGGCCAACCAAGTCATGCGCCCTTACCGAAACAGCGGATGGCAGCTTTATCCACTCATGCAAGAGACTCTGCCAAGTGGCAGTGGCGCTCGAGGTCGTGCGGCCTATCGCCCATCTAGGGCCGCCGCACCTGCCTTCACGGACGACTCATCTGATCAGGCTTCTGCAGCTCCCATGGGTTCTGACTCGGATGTTGTTGCTGGATGCACAGATGATTTTCACATGGGCGAGGCTGAAGGAGAGGTTGGTTGGGGCCATGTGCCACACAATGATGCTGGACCTATCGCCGGAAGCTCACAACTTGCAACTGCTCCTCTTTATTCCCCTCCTCATTCTATTCATACATCGAGCGTCGGTAAACGCACACATTCAGATATGACTGGCTAGTGATGTGCACGGCCCGGCCCGGCTCAAAAGCCGGGGCCACGGCTCGGCTTGATGGGGCTCAGGCTCACTGAAATTGCAGGCCGAGCCTTCCTTGACGGCTCAGGCTAGGCTCGGCTCGGCCTAGGCTTAGGCCGCGGCTTGCTATGTAAAAAATTGTGTGATATTATTAACAGCTGTCGAAAATGCACGGGCACCAACGTACATGAAAATGAGTCCAAACGAGTGCATGCAAGTCCAGATGAATGCAGGCAAGTCCAAACGAGTGCAGACAAGCCCAGACGAATACAGACAAGCCAGGGCAAGTCCAAACGAACGCAGACAAGTCCAGACGAATGCAGATGAATGCAGACGAGTCCAAATGAGTGCAGGCAAGCGCAAATGAATGCAGGCAAGTCCAAACGATTGCAGGCGAGTCCAGATGAATGCAGACAAGCCAAGTCAAGTCCAAACGTTTGCAGACAAGCCCAGACGAATACAGACAGGACAAGTCAAGTCCAAACGAACGCAGACAAGTCCAGACGAATGCAGATGAATGCAGACGAGTCCAAACGAGTGCAGGCAAGCGCAAATGAATGCAGGCAAGTCCAAACGATTGCAGGCGAGTCCAGATGAATGCAGACAAGCCCAGACGAATACAGACAAGCCAAGTCAAGTCCAAACGAGTTCAGGCAAGTCCAAGCGAATGCAGATGAGTCCAAACGAATGCAGAATGAGTGCAGGCAAGTACAAGCGAATGCAGACGAGTCCAAACAAGTGCAGGCAAGCCCAGATGAATACAGGCAAGTCAAAACGAGTTCAGGCAAGTTCAGACGAATGCAGACGAATGCAGAAGAGTCCAGACGAGTGCAGGTAAGCCTAGATGGATGAGAATGCCGAGGGACAAGCCATAATGAACCAAAATGAGGCCAGGCAAGCCCAGATGAATGAGAACGACGAGGGACAAGTCAGAACAGGTGTACACAAGCTGGAATGAGTGCAATATGAGCACGAGTGTGAAGATACGAGTGGTGAACGAACAGGATATGGCAAGCATGAATGACCCGTTCCGAACAAACAAAGTGTCACGTGCAACGATTTATAAATGAGTATGTGTGAGTGAGAACACGCAGAATTACATACGAACAAATGCAGATGCACGCAAACGAGCAGAAGTACTCAAATACTCATCTATGATCTGCCAGTGTTATGCCCATTGAAAGCCGTGGCTCGAGGGCCCGGCTCAGGCTTACAGATACCTCAAGCCGGGCCTTGAGCCCTTATGGGCCGTCCTCAAGGCTCGGCTTGGCCCGGCCTAAATGGGCTCGGCTTGGCTCGGCCCACGGCCTGAAGCCGGGCTTTGCACATCACTATGACTGGCACAGACGCGCAACCTGTACTTCCTCCTTCCACGACATTCACATCAGTGTCGCAGCAAGAGCCGGGCCCCAAGAAAGTCAAGACCTCCAACCATGGTGGTGTTGCACACATCAAAGCTCAACCTGAGGCTAGTGGCAGTGGCGGAGCGAAAGCTGGCAAGGCCACAAATGCCGTCGCAATGATAGGCATGCAAGGTGCCCTCAACCGCCTCACAGATACATTGGTGACGCAGATGGTTGCCACTGATGAGAGCCGCATAACTGATCAACGAAAGCAAGCCATTCGTATCGTGCAGGATGAAGACTCTGACCTGTCGCTGGAGGAGAAGGTTGCGCTGATCAACATCTTCGTGAGAAGTACTGCGGTGACTAGCTCGTACGTTGAAACTACAGACCCCGTGTTGCGCCGCGCTTTCGCTCTCTCTGTCATCCAGCAGTATGCCAACACTTAGTACAAGTATTTTTTAGTCCCTCATATCATGTATAACAAGCGCATTCTCATTTGTAGCTACTACCATGTACAGTACTACAATTCATCGTCGTCGTCAATGTTATCGTCGTCAATGTCAACTATGGAAAAGTCATCTAGTGCGCCCCGCTCCGCCAAAACCAACTGGTAATCGTCCCACATCTTCTGCGCAATATTGTCTCGTAGTATGTTCGCGTCGTTAACGACCTCCTCCGCCTGCCCTGCCACGTCAGCAGGCTGCCCTTGATATTCAGGGTTGTCGTTGTCGAAATTGATGCGCGTCTCTGGGAGAAGGCCTTCTTGATTATCAAAAGTGCGGATGAAGTTGTGAATGGCGCATAGCGCAGCGGGAACGCGTGCTTGAACCTCCATCTTGTACTCAGGCGATAAGAGAAGGATGCGAAAGCGTCGTTTTAACACGCCGAAGATTCTTTCGATAACGTTCCGTGCGGAGGCGTGACGAAGGTTGTATAGTTCTTGTTTATTAGCAGGTCTATTGACAAATTAAAACTGGAAATGTTAAAAAGAAAAAGAAAAATGTACCTAGTGCTGGCACGGCCCCATTCTGCGAGGTGATACCGGACGCCGCGGTATGGGACAAGGAGTTCCTTGCAGGATGGAAACCCAGCATCACCAAGGAGATACTTTTGATCTGGAATATCCAACCCGTCTGAATGAGCCTCCTCCCATAGACGCGCATCTGTCACTGAACCCTCCCAGCCGGTCTCCGCGTATATGAATTTGAGGTCCCAGTTGCAGGCGAACAGACAGTTTTGGGACACGAAGCCCTTGCGATTGCGGTAGAACGTACGATCACATGAGGGAGGGGATGCGTGAATATGACTGCCATCAATGGCACCAATAGCGCCTTTGAAGTAGGGCCAGAATTTTGGGCTATTGCGAATCTTGTCGGGGATGATGCTGCCGTCAGGAAAGCGTACATGCGTGGAGTAGAATGGGGGGGAGGCAAAAATGAACAATATCTTGCGAAAATACCTGATACAAATAGATTAGGCTAACTTTTATCGATAAATCAAAGACTTACTTTGAAATTGTGTCGCTGGATCTTTGGAAACGCTCTCCAACGTGCCTGATTGTCAAACCAGTGACACACGTGTAGAGAAAAATAGCTAACTGTTCTTCCAGCGAGACATGGCGAGAGCTCCGATGACCGAGACCACGAAGCTCCTCAATCAGCTTCTCGAAGACGTGTGCGTGGACACCGAGTTCACAGCGGATGCGTTCAGGATGGCCAATGATCAACTCCATTAGCCATTCTTCACCCTTGAGCGCTGACGTGTGGTAAGGTTCAGGGTCCTTTGGTAATCCGGTTTGTAGAAATGATTGAGTCGTAGCGATGATGATACTGATCATGAGGAGCACATATCGAGTGAGGCGTTCACGGACCACTGATGAGGCAGATCTTGCCTGATCCAATGGTATATTGAGTCGATTGACCAGTCGGTCAGCAAACAATGGTCTATTGTACAGGGGATCAAGGGGCAACGGAACCATCACAGGCTCACAGCGTCTCGATAATCCGAGTCAGTTGAATCATGGTATGCGCCCCGACAACTTACATATTAAAGCTCCGCTATCGGCTACTACCGAACGGCACACCAACTTCAAACAAACTTCAGTCCAACTTTGGTTACCGTACTAGCTCTAGATTTCTATCTATCTCAATCTGTACTTAGACATCTATTGCTACCTATCTACCTCATTCTTGTCGATTTTCACTGGGACTCAAAGGCTACCCGCTAAGCGCTTTTAGCATTATTGACGGGGCTATGAGGCCAAAGGAGTGAGCGTGTTGGCGTCAGGCCAAGCATGGCCATCCGACGTCGTGCAGCAAGTGAAGGTCAAGGTTTGGCAAATGCAGATATGAGATGTGACTCATAAGTTCAATCCGTATGGTAATTCGTACGTGGCAGCTTCATTGGTTCAAGTAAAACTAAGGAACTTTTCCCAGTGGCTTTGCGCAAGGGATTGGAATGCAACAAAATACTGGAAAGCAATGCCCCTGTATTCCGGTACCTCCATGCCTCCATCGTGGTCACTTGCGACCTCACACTTCAACACCTCAGTCCTATCTGACGGAAATCGACCGGAAATGACCGCCTCACTCAACGCGGGCACCACGGTGATGCATAAAAGAGACAGGACCTACTATGACCAGAACGAGAGATTACATAAAAAGAGCAAGAAATTTGATTTTCTTCGTCGACGTCGTTCAAGTTTGTGTCATATTTTTGTCCGGCGAAACCCCTCAAACAGTTGGGCTTTCCAGAATCCCAGGCCAGGCCCAAAGCCCTATCAGGCCGTTACCACAGGCCTGGCTTTGGCATGGCCTATGAGCCAGGGCCTGGAGGCCCGAAGAAGGACTGATCACAAGCAAATTGACGGTCCAGCACAGGCTTGCAGGCCTGGCACATCACTAAATCCGAGTCCGCGTTATCACAGCGCTTCTAACATGTAGTAATGAGGCGACAGCATCTGACATCATATGCCTCTGAGTCCTGCTCAGCTATAACAAATTATTATTTTTCGTCTATAAAATGTATAGTGAGTGCACCTCATCATCAGCATCTCTTACCATCTCTCTCTTATTCGATTTGACCAGGTGAGTCACACTTCACCTCTTCATCGTGTACATTCTCCTTAACAGCCTGACTGTTACTACTATCAACTGTGACAGACGACATCCATCGTTATCATGTCTCTTCGCGGTGTTTGTATGTTCATCGCCCACTGTAACTCATACACCCAACTTATTCTTGTCATCACCGAACAGATTTTATTTCGAGCACAAAAAATTCTCCTATGACCATCAACCTGGAAGGAGGTAAGCGTGCCACTTGCACTACACGGCACTTGACTGTCACGTTGATGCGGATGTGGCTCTTACAGGCTCGAGGACAGATGGTAAGCGTCATTACTTGAACTTCAAACGGAAGTTCACGTCAGCCTCACCATTTTATGTCTACAGGTGCAGCAGTAAATGGGTGGCAAAAGTACCCGTGGATGGCCGCTACGGCTAATTTCCCGTTAAGCCAGCTCTGGCTCCTCCAGTTGGCTAAGGGGGAGACCGACATGTATACCATCCGAAACCTCCAAGGCGGGACTTATATGTGCCTAGCTGAGGGTCAGTCTGTCGCGTTGTGAAGGTGTCTTAACTCATTTGTGCAGGTCCGGATAATGGTGCACCCATCATCGGCCGGGTACCGACAGGCGCAGAGGGAAACCGACGGTTCTGGATCATCCGCCAAAAGAATGGCTCAGGGCCATACATGTCAGTGTGTCAATCTGGTGTTCGCATAATGCAAAACTCATATGCACGGCCTGCAGGATCCAGAATGTGCATACCAAAAGTACGTCGCACTCAATGAATCTGCCAGTCGGTAACTCTTACAGAAAAACTTATCCACAACGCAGCGTTCGTCGACCTCAACCGCGGGCAAGTGCATAGAACCTCCCGTAGCGGCCCTACTATTGATCTGCCTTGGTATACAGGGGCACCGTCAATGGGACTAGGATCCAGGGATGGAACGGCGAGGGCGGCCAGTGGAGTTACAAAGGAGCTAACCAACTCTGGGACTTCGAACGAGTCAGCCGTTCTGGGCCAGAAGTCCACACCATTCTAAAGGAGAGCCCGAATCTCGCACAAGACTTCGCAAGTTACAAGGTCGACGGAGAGTAAGCAACGTCCATGGCATTCTGTCAGCGTTCGCTTGCTCAATTATTTCCGAGATAGATACCTTATCCTCCCACAAGCACTTCTTTCTGAAATATGGAAGGGTTCAACCCTTCCCGGGCGAAAATGGCGCGCGGATATTTTTGACTGTGATGATTTTGCGGCCGGTTTGTCGTTCATCTATTCCATTTCACAAGTCAAGGTCGCTGAGTACTCTTTCTAGTGTACAAAGGCTGTGTTGCCACCTGGGGGGACGACAGTATCCACGCAGATGTGAGCCTTTCAAAGCTCTTCTTGCGCAGAAATTCGCTCTTACTTTCTGTTTCCTAGGGTGTGAGCCTGCTCTGCGGCTTAATGCTCGGAAGGTCCGAATCACACAGCAAACCGGGGCATGCGTATAACTTCACCTTGTCTAATGACTGTCTTCGTGTTCTGTTTTTCGAGTGAGTGACCTTACATTTGTCTTGAGACCAATGATGACCTGGATTTTGCGTCGGACCAGGCCTCAGGACAACACGTTCAAGGTTTGTTCTCTTGTCACCGTGCTGTTTGCTTTCAACTGACCCAAGTTTTGTCTACTCAGAATGATAACGGTTACATCCCCTACTTGGGATATTTCTGAGTTGTGTTATGCCATTCCTGAAGCGTGTGTTGGAATTTGCACCATGTACTACCATCGTTCGACCAAAGTTGTAAAATCAAGAATCTCATTTTCATGTCTCAATTGAATGCTGCACATTATTCCTTTCGACCAGTTCAGTGGCAATCAAACCATCATGGACGTCGGGTAGGATGACAAGCCGTAAAGAAGTCCAGATCATTCAAGAAGCGAACAAAAAGCCGCAGGAAACAGTCTACTTGCTCCCATGCACAAGTATCTAAGAGTTTTGCTAGAGCCTGAGGGCTTGAAGGAACTCACTCTACCTCCTTCCCCGTTTTGGAACCATCATGCGCAGGAGCCCATCTCGTGCTGTTCGAATTCTGGTGGCGAAGTCCAACATACTCAATCTTCGAACGTCGTACTGACATGTACGCAGCTTTCATTGGCATGCGTATCCCAAATGCTGATGATAAGACGAGGCACGATAATAAATGGCGCTGTATCCTTGAACAAGAGTACGAGATTCCTCGCTACCGTCTGTGTATGTATGCCTGCGTTAGAGTCGATATCTCTAGAATCATGGGGGATAATACCGAAGGTTGTCCCACAGTATCGCCACGAAAATTTGATATGCCAAATTACTAGCGGGATCCAATGAATATTGTTAGAAAACCCGACAGAGGAAAGGGAACTTACAGGACAAAGTAATGTGTTCTTGGGACCGAAAGAAGAAAGAAAGTCTAGCTTGCGCAACATACGCTTGATATCCGCCCTTCACGTAAGGCGGCTACTCAAGGGCTACTCGCTAAGTGCTTTTAGCATTATTGACGGGCAATGAGGCCAAAGGAGTGAGCGTGTTGGCCCGTCAGGCCAAGCATGAACATCCGACGTCGCGCAGCAAGTGAAGGTCAAGGTGTGGCAAATCATGATGCAGACACGAGATGACTCATAAGTTCAAACCGTATGGCAATTCATACGTGGTAGCTTCATTGGTTCAATCAAAATTAAGGAACTTTTCCCAGTGGCTTTGCGCAAGGGATTGGAATGCAACAAAATACTGGAAAGCAACGCGCCTGTATTCCGGTGCCTCCATGCCTCCATCGTGGTCACTTGCGACCTCACACTTCAACACCTCAGTCCTATCTGACGGAAATTGACCGGAAATGACCGCCTCACTCAACGGTTCGGTGATGGGCACCAGATAGAAGGCGGGGCGTGTCCCAACCATGGTGATACAAGGCATAGTCATGGCATCAAGCGGACGCAAACCCATCTCTTGCCGCTTGTTGTTGTTGTACTGGTACTGGTACCCCGCAATGGCTCCTGCGACCATACGTGCTTCGACGTTTGAAGAGCCCATCAACATCTTGACCATTAGCAGAACAAGCAAGAGATTTGATCGATCCAATTCGCATACGCTTAACAATGCGATTTTGTCGACATCATTGCAGATCAGCAATGGGATATCGTGCGGTCTCACTAGGTACTGCCAATCTTTTTGGAAGCCAAGTATGTCGAGAACCTCATAAGCCAAGGCGATGATCGTCGACTCATGTTCAGCCTGTCTCGGATCCATGGCAAAGTGGAGACGTGCGAGAAGATTAAAGGTGGGGCGCGACACATGAGCGTAAGAGGACACCTCCTCTTTGGTGAGCCCGGAATCAAGGCCTGCCAGGGTTAGAGGGACATCTGTCCGTCCAAAGTCATGGTTGAAATAAAGAACTGGTGATCTGCGCAAGGACGGTCGTGCACGTCTGCGTAGAAGTGGGCGGCGATCTCTGGATTGAGTCTCGAGGTGTGAATATTACTCAGACATCTGGACTTAATGCAGAGACCGAGGATTCGCTCTCGCGTTGTTATACTAATACCCGGGAGAGACTCGGATGAGATTATCGATGCGCAACAATCTTGGGGATGATAGTGATAACTGCGATTTGAAGCTCGGAAACGGGTGACTGGGAGCAAATTTAACAGAACCCAATCCTAATATTCAAACTCAGCTATGTAGGGCTGATGTAGGGACTAATTGCAACTTCCACCTTGACGGCGCATGGAGTGATGCCCATCGACCTCGACATCGTTATTGACTCCGGCACTCCCGCGACCTGTCGCTGCAGCGATGTAAAGTGACTTAAAGCATCGGTCGAGTGACAGCCTGATCCAGGTGGGTTACGACAAAGACCCTGAAAAAACTCTCGGTGTCAAGAAACCACATCTCATATCTCGACTCTCAATAATTCTGTACGTCGAGTTAACCTTCATCGATGTATCTCTGGCAACAATATCGGCGCCCACTCGATGCTGTATCCATGACATAGTCGTTCCCTGGCTGAGCCCAATCAAATGCCCCTCTTCCACCAAAATGGGGCTACTATGCTCGTGCAGGCTCTTCATCCACCTAAATCACGTCTGCCATTAATGATTAGTGTTTGCTATGATAAATCCCTTCGTAGCATTGCGTATCACAGATAATGAAGCCTTCAGACGGATGTCGAGGGTTCGACAATGGAGCCCGCGAGGACGGCCGATAGGTGGACCCTGAATTGACGGAAAGCCGTCGTTCAGAGGTGGTGGGTTTCAGGCCTTTGCTACAGCGCAACAACCTATACGCTAACCAAGGGAAGTATGATTTCATCTAGATTTTGTCTGTATGGAATCATTCTTCTCTAGCGCGTTGATGGCGATAGTGGATCGTGAAGCTCTTCAGGAAAGTTCGAAAATGGTGATTTGTTCATGAGGCGGAGGAGATATAGCAGACGACCATCGAATTCATGTGAGGTATTAATAATATCGAGTACCAGGCCTGCGTCACTGATGATGTTATGAGTCTCATGACGTCGCGAAATTCAAGGAAACTATCGATGCGAGAACTTCGGGCCTGGCCAAAGTCGAAAGCTACACTTTGATGGTCAATTCAGGAGGTACTCTACATAAGCACAAGCATTCAACAAGCTCCCAGATGTAGTATAAGCAACTGGCTATAAATATAAAAAACGGTACGGAACAGAATTCAATAAGATTCCTAGGCTGACGCATTTTCAGGGTGGGCGGTATCGCTGATGGCGCGGTGGGTGGTTCTGTCTGAAGTCGCCCTCTATTTAAGGGATTGATTTTCGATACACGTGTGGTCTTCTCTCGTGATATCAAATCTATTTCTTTTGAATCGCAGCTAGTATCAAAAGATATTGGCAACACGCGTCAACGTCGAGTTGGGCCTGGTCGAAAGCTGCACCACGAATCCACGATAGTTGATCAGGAGGCATTCATTGAGCGCTCACTTCCGTCCAGACAGCTGGGAATTGCATCGTGCAGATCTGTAATAGTGGTTGTGGGACTGGCACCAAAAGCTCGAGGCGTGTCTCGAGGCAAACACGACAGCTGAAAACAAGCACGTATTCCGATGCATGGGTCCCTTCCTCTCCCTCGTCAATATTCTCGAGATTATGCCGTTCAAGGCAGCAGTGTCAGACGGGATAAAAACTATCATTTGCATGGATATAATAGAGTTGACTCGCCTCTCATGATGTAAATATACAGCGTTCGTGAAGGTGACAGTGATTGACATGAACGACTGATTTATAGTGACTTGAGGTACTTGGCTGATCATCGAAAATCGATCTTGTTTTGATCTTGATACTTGTCCACTTCCGCACTCGCATTGCGCCATCCCTTCCTCCGGTCCCGGGATCCTAGCACAACATGCAGGCACCGTGATAATCAGGGACTAACAGCTTCATCACTTTTGACCATCCTCTCAAGCATGTCGCTGGCCACAGTCTTCAACTCTTTCATAGCGACGGCGGCCCCCTCTCCATGCTCTCCATGCTCCCCCTGCTCCGAATATTGCCTCTCCAGTCTTTCGAGAACAGAGCCCACATGTCTAATGAGCAGCTCGAGATCAAATTTCGAGGCAATCTGCATGTACTTTTTCGTGGCTTCCACAAGGACTGGTAGGAACTCGAAACAGTGCAAGTCAATTTCATAGGGGACACCGGCCCATGCACTCTTCATCATGTCCCACCACTGCTGCTCTGTAATAGAATCGAGTGATGTGGCCGACAATTGTTCAGGCGCGATTCGGAGGAGGATGCCAGCTAGATAAAACGCATGCGGCAAGATTTGGTGGTACTTTGCAACCATGCTAATGCACCAATCTATATGGTGATCCCCAGACAAATGGGAGTACCAGTCGGAATTGCTCGCGAGGGAAAAAACCAGCTCGAGATAGCACGAGCCGCGGCTAGAATCCAAAAAGCGGTCAGGGCCATCATCGGCAGGTGTTGTACCTGGTCGCGGACAAACCACAGTCAGAATAGCGGGGGAGAGCTCTGTCAAAACCATGTCCCGTAGGCTCACATCATCGATGCCATCGATCGATGTTATTTCTTGTCGGACAATGTGAACAGCGCGAAGAGCAGCATGACGTAAATTGTAAGGCATGTCACTGTCCATGCATGCGATGAGGCTCTTGATGAACATATGTTGTTTAGCAGGGCTGCAGCGAGCTCCCAAACCACTCAGTAGCAAAAGGATGTCATATGCGGTCTCGTGGTCGTCGGAATGAATATAGTCGAGGTAGTCCACCAGCCAGTCGAAGTCTTCTGGCGAGTGGACAAGGCCTATCCACCAAGGCGGCGTATTCCACACCTGGATAGGGTCCCGAGATACTCCGGCAGCAGCGAATGTGAAATGCAGTGCATTTTTCAGAGCCCGCGACAATTCCCCTGGGAGGGATGTTCAGATGACCTCGCTCGCTCATAAATCTTCCTGCACATGTCCAGGTTTCGCATCGTGTGGGGTGAAGGATTATAGTGACGTCGAGCAGGCTCGATAATGCGACAAATAACGTCAAGGAGGTTCCATGCCCGGCGTATTATTCCAGTGGTGTCTTTGTCGACATCGCCTCCATCCCATGCCCAGAGAACCTTTTGGAACTGCGTCAAAAGGGACTGCGCGAGTTGAGGCAGAGCAGAACTACACAATTTCATTGTTAATGATGGCAGAAAAAACATCAAATGAGTCAATGGCACCTTTTATCAATCCGAACTATATCCTTCCTGTCAAACCGAACCCCGATCATGACGCAAGCGAGAAGAGTGCAATTGGCGACGATTCGATTCGACGGAGTGGATGGAGAGCTTAGCAGTTTTGATATCACTGCTATGGCGAGTTCTTCTATGTCTTCATTCACTCGCCCAGTGACGAAATGGTAAGGAAGAGAATGCGACAGCCACTCCGAAACAGAGTCGGGACAATCCTTCAAGTCTGAAGAAAAGAACGAAAATTCATCATCGTCATCTTCCGGAGGACAAAGATTCATAGTCGTGGGAAGTACCACGTCTTCGGCTATACCGCCGATCGTCCGCTTCATATCATGAAACACCTCGTAGTCTCTTTTCCGTTGGCCAAGAAATTCACCATGGACAGGAGATGCCTGAAGAACGCGGCCGCAGTATAGATGACTCAGAGCCATTATACATGCAGAGGCCTTTTCCTCCAACGACGGTACGATTTGATCCTGGATATCAATGCAGCTTGTAAAATTATAAAGCAGCTGAGGCAGCATGTCTGACACGTCAAGATCCGGGGGCCATTCGACGTGCGGAACAAGACTGGCAGCGGCGAGAAATACTTCAGGATCCGTAGATGTCTCGAGCAGCCACTTGATGCTAGGTGCTTCTAGTCCGGCAGTGGATATGTCAGGGAGGTCAAGAATAAGGGTGCATTCATCTTCCGCCGAAACGTCCAGGTTTTGGTCCAGCGATTGTCTTTCCGAGTCCACAACCTTTGTCGAAGAGCGCAGAACTAAGGAACGCAGTCCATTATGAAGCGTGGTGAATAACTGCTGAAGAGATCGCCATGTGAATGCGCCGACCGCACATATAGGGCCTAGGGAATGAAATAAGCACTGGATATCCTGTGTAACAGTAGATAAGAAGATCACCTCTCGACGCTTCAGACAATCGGGTCCATCTTGATCTGACGGTGCCAAGCAGTCGCTGCAGCACACCTGACAAGAAACGGTCAAAACCTGTGGGCACATAAGAAAACATAGCTCACCGTGTGCTGACGTCATGAGCTGCTGTAAATACCTAGAGGCTGGTTTAAATATCAAGAGTAAAACTCCTGCAATGTTGATTCAGACTGGAAACGATCACCAGAATCCACAGAATGATCTTACTGTCAATGCGCAGCATGCGCAATATCGTCGATATTGGCGTTTGAAATGGACAGGCGGGGGATATCAAACATGCCATCACCGTCAGCGAATAGAACAGAAATCCAAAGACCGTTGTAGCAATGATGACCCAGGCGATGCTCGGCTGCTCGGTCCACATATTGGCCCCGAGCGCGATCCCAAACAGAAGAAGGGAGATCTGAAGTAACACCGGAAAGGATTGCACGACAGCATCAAAATACCATGTGGTGATACCGTCGAACGTCTCTTGCCTGCGCTTTCCTCGTTCCTCCTGCGAGCCGCGGCCATATCTGTTGGACTTGTAGTACCCGAGCCACTGTTTGCCTAGTACAGCCCCGAATGCAGCGAGCAAGCTCATGGACAAGCTCGCGTATGCGATCATTTGGATCCATATAGTCGTCGCCGACGGCGACCACGTAGATGCAGGCGCAGAGCTTGCTTCAGCGAGGTTGCCTAGCCCAATCTGTACAAGCTGCGCGAGAAGAGCATGCGTGGTCTCGTTGGGGTCGGGACTGAGATTAGACTCCATCGCTACGATAAAAGATGTGCTGACGGCGGAGAAAAGACCAGACTGATCAAACATCAATCTCAAAGTGAGTTAAAGATAAAGCATGCGACACCTACGAAGACCAAGACAATGTCCATATCGCTGGTGTATCGCTCAAGGAACTCCCCGTCATGCTCCTCCGCGACTCTTTTGTACACCCCCCAGAAACGAGAGCGATGGTCCTTGCCGCTCTTCGACGCAATCGTCGAGTCTTGGAGAACATCCAATACTTGTTTCATGACACTTGCTCTGTGTGTAGGATGTTGTCAGCTACGATCGCTCGACTGACTTTTCGCTCACAATTCGCTTAGAGTTGGCTGGTCCTTCTCCACCACGTCCTTCTCGACCATGTCCTTCTCAACCATGCCCTTCTCCACCATGTCCTTCTCCACCACGTCCTTCTCCGCCTCGCTGAGACAACACATGAGCTTATTTGACATCGGCATTGATAGGGACTCACGGAGCTAGATCACCGTCTGGTGCAACATTCAAATTGGGGGTACTTTCCTCTACGTGAAGTCCTAATGGTTGGGAATGCCCAGTGTTCGAGCTGCAGTTCTGGTGAGGAAGGACACAGAAGTATCAGAGCAGAAACACTTACATCCCTGATGGCAGCACCACCGAAGGTTCACCATTTGTCTCCTCCCTGTCTTGCTGTTAGGTGAGTGGTAAATTCCACGAAGTCGCAACTCACTCGTTTGTGGGTCCTACGGTGTCATTTTGCGCGGGAGGCCGCTCACCATTTTGAGCGCGCTGATCCTCGGCATCGTCGGTGCCTGATAGCTTTGACATGAGGAAATATAATTATATTGGATCTCAAACAAACCCAGTGAGATTTGGGAAGAGTAGGAGGTGAGTGGGCAGAGAAGAGTGGTGGGACACAGCAAGAGCCTTGGGCAGTGCGACCATGACGAACACGTGCTTGACAGCGTTGACGCTGGGAGTGTTTCTACTCCCGCATAAATATAGTCAGATCAAAAGAAGAAAGAAAGTCTGGCTTGCGCAACATACTTGATATTCACCCTTCACGTAAGGCGTCTACCCAAAGGCTACCCGCTTTTGGCGCAGCCAAGGGAGTGAAGGTTTAAGTTGGCATCAAGCCAGACGTCGTACGGGTAGCAAGTGAAGTCCAAGGTGTAGTACGTTAGATAAGATGCATATTTGTTTCTAGGGGGGGACAATGTCAGCCTGAGAGAATACTGAGTCAGTGAAAAATTACTTCACCTTTGTCGCTGTGTGATACTTTGCGCAGGAAAGCTATGTACATGTGATCGAAGCAGAAATAGCAGCTGAAGGCAAGTGAAGATTGAAGATATCGACGTGACTGAGTCACACCTTACATGTGGTAGTCAATATTGAATATTGAACGTTTGATCGGGGTTAAACTTGTTTATCCAAGTTGAATCGATTCGCGACGCTGGTCGAAGTTTTTGCCTCGTGACTCAGCGTCACCCTTAGAGGCCCCTCTTTCAATCTGGATATAAGTGTTGAACGGATGAGACCCCTTTCGTTACGTTGCACTCTTGTCCTTTGAGCACCATCTGCTCGTGCACTTCCTGCACCGTTTGTTTTCGTCACATTGAATCTTCGTTTCACTCAGCTTGATCATACTTCAAAGGTACATGTCAGAACCCACAATCTCAAGCACCAATGCCAGCAATACGGCGCAAGCACAATCATCTCTTAGGGGACCAGGAATGCGCGGGACTTCGGTTGAAACCGACACTGATGGAACGCATCTACCCGAACAAGACATGGCGAAGAGATGCCTCGATGTCGTCCAAGATTTTAGAGCCGGAAAAGGTACCAAATTTGAAGCAACCTATGTCATTGTCGGCATCATCAAGGAGTGTTTACCCATTGAGTCAACCGAAGAACCCTCTAATATCGCGGCTATCTACCTCACCATGCTTGATGAGTGGGAATCAGAACAGGATCGAGCTACTCGACGAGGATCGGGAGCCGCTAGAGAACGACGTTCGGTTGAACCAACGTCAAACTCACGCAGTGAAGAAGAGCCTCGAGGAGAGGATCTCGGGAGTCAACGAGCTAGCATCGAGCCAGGAGAACCTGCTCGAAAGCGAGCTAAGCTCGACTTTACCTGTCTCGAACTTAAGCCGTCAGCGCTCCAGGAACCAAGCAAGCCCCTATCAGCCAATCTTAAACAGACCATCCGGATTCTCCAGAACTGGGCGCAGGACCAGAAACAAGCAAAGCTCAAACTCATGTACCATGAACGGAGTCCTGAATTCCATGAGTCGGGATGGGCAGACATTGTTGCAGGAAGAAGTATCAACCTCGACGCCATCCATACAATCATCACTACCTCACGTGCCGTCGACAAACACACAGAGAGCATCGGAGACGTCGAACTCACATACGGGATCTCGGAAACGGCCACTAAGAAGATTACCACGCAAGGACAATGGAATGCGGCGTGGAACAGGGCAGCACGAGCCCTCAAGTTCGCTTTCCCTTATCGACAGGCTGAGCTCAACGCCTACTCGGAACACATCAACGAGCAGTTTGACCAACAACTGGAATCATGCCATGGACGAGTCCTCCGTTATGACAAATCTGTCAGATTCAGAGTTGGAAACACTCGCAGGTACGAGCTGTCAGACTTTGAGTACTTCAAAGACATCTACAGCTCCCATTTCTCCGCTGGAGGACGACTTCACAATGATGCGGGAGAATCCAGTAAGTCCACGGGACGTGAGTCCTCGGCATCGGTCAAACGGGACCCTTGTCGAAAATGGAATAACGGAGACTGCACGCGCAGTGCAACCAGCTGCCGATATGCCCACATCTGCAACTTTGAGCAAGATGGGCAAATATGCGGCCGCCGACACGTTAAAACGAAGCATGTCGAAGATGGAAAGTCCAAACCAACCTGAGGGACCGTTGAAACATCCACGTCATCGCCGAGGGTTGATATGGTCACCAACAGACATCTCATTTAGTCCTACTGCACGCTCCTCAGAGTATGCAGAACCAGTTCCAGCAGCACCTTCATATCTCGCCGATAGTGATGCGGCCCATACAGTTGCAAATCACCCAGATCTCTTCAAGATAGTCACGCCAATCAACGTTGATCGGTTCGAAGAACTTTTAGCGGGTCACCCTAACCAGCCTTTTGTTCAATCTGTCTGTCGAGCCCTGCGTGAGGGTTTCTGGCCGTGGGCAGACGCATCAGACGACTCGTACCCATCAATAAATGATAACTCAATGCGAACTTGCGCGAAGACGGACGAACAAATCAAATTCATTGAAGATCAACTCAACGAAGAGATTCGTTTGGGGCGAGTCTCTCATAGTTTCGGGACTGACTTGTTACCAGGAATGTATAGTGTTCCAATGCACACTGTACCTAAACCGAACTCTGACAAGCTCCGCCTCGTCGTCGATCACACTGCGGGGGACTTCTCACTAAACTCAATGATTGACTCGGATGCTATTAAGGGCACCAAGCTTGACGGCTTACATTCGCTAGGAGCATCACTCCTACAATTTCGACGGGAGCATCCGGATGAAGATTTAGTCTTGTTCAAGTCAGACGTATCCCAGGCGTTTCGAAGATTACCTATGCACCCGCTGTGGCAAGCCAAGCAGGTGCTTACGGTTCGCGGTCAACGTTATGTTGATCGAAATAACAACTTTGGAGGGCGTGGATCCCCCAAAGTTTGGATTTCTTTTATGTCACTTGTCGCATGGATCGCTATCCATCAAACCTTGATCGAGGCCCTCAAACTTTATATGGACGACTCATTCTCATTTGAGTTAGCTGGTCGTATGCTGTACTATGCGCCGTACCAGTGTCAATTCCCAGCTAAACAAACTCGGCTCTTGCAGCTTTGGGACGAGATTGGACTCCCTCACGATCGTCCAAAACAGCTCTTCGGCTCTCCGCTCACAGTCATTGGTTTCGACATTGACCCAAACGCTATGTCGGCAACGCTACCACCACACAAAAAGGAAGAACTAGTCCTACACTTACGACATTTCGCAGGGAAGAATTTTCGATGGACGCTTCGCGAATTCCAACAACTCGCGGGATGGTGTGAGTGGGGCTTTAATATCTTCCCTTTACTTAAACCAGGTCTCTCCGCTGTTTATGAGAAGATACGCGGGAAGACGAAGCCTCACGCAAGACTTCACGTTAACAACGCCATCATCAACGAGCTCACGTGGATGGCTTCTCACATTGATCGCCTCCCTGGCTTGTTATTTTACAAGTCACTGGATTTTGACCCTCGTTCAGATGATGTCGTAGTAGCCTATACGGACGCTTCAGGACTGGGCATGGGTCTATGGTTCCCTCACGACCATTTTGCAAGTCAGTCTCCACTACCTCCCAACGCTCCAAAGGACACCATCTTTTTCTTCGAAGCCCTCGCCGTCTGCTCAGCAGTGCATGCCATTTGCAACATGACTGAAACCCCATCAAGGATGCTCGTCTATACAGACAACACTAACACCGTGGCAATGTTCAATTCACTTCGCGCGCATCCGCCCTACAACTCTATCCTGCTCTCCGCAATCAATGTTTTACTCCAATACGAGGTAGACTTGCGCGTGGAACATGTCAGTGGCTGCGAGAACTCAATCGCAGATGCGCTATCACGCTTTCAAAACGAACGAGTTTTGGAGTTGGTCCCAACGGCCAACTTTTTTGATTTCGAACCCCCTCGAGATGCGCTGGGGGGAGTCGAAAAATGATGCACGTGTCGTCATCGTCCAGGCAACCCGTACGGGAAGCCTGGACATCTGAGCGTCTCTTATACGAGCGCTCTATCGCACTCGGTTTCGCGATCGAGTCGACAACGGCGTCAGCCTATGACTCTCACCTCAACTCCTACATCACGTTTTGCCGACTACACCACCTTCCAATCGACCCTACAACAGACACGCTATCTTTCTATGTTGTATGGCTCGCGCACCATATAGAACCACGATCAGTTGATTCTTATCTATCTGGCATCGCTAATCGCTTGGAAGATTCTTATCCATCGGTACGGGCTGCACGCCGTTCGTCACTCGTCGCTCGTACTCTCCGTGGCTGCAAACGGCGCATGTCAAAACCAGTTCAAAGGAAATTGCCTTTGAACGTGGATGACCTTCAACGAGCACGCGCTGAACTCAGTTCACCAGGACACGATGATAGCCTTTTCCTTGCACTATTATTCACCGGTTTCTTAACTTTGCAACGACTAGGAGAACTGACGTGGCCAGACGCTGTCAAACATCAAACATATCGGAAAGTACCTCTGCGACACACCCCTCGTCATCACTGCCAATTCCGTCTCCTACACGCTGCCTTATCAAAAGACTGATAGTATGGGGACTGGCTCGACCATCCTCATTCTCTCAAATTCGGTGATCGGACTCGATCCCCTGCCTTTACTCCGTCGCTATTTCAAATATCGCGATACCGCGTTCGCATTCCGTCCCGCACTGTGGCTAACAAGTAACGGGTCCATACCAACTCGTAGTTGGTTCCTCCAACGTTTACGCAAACATTGTGGAGCAGCGCTCTCCGGTCACTCCATGAGAGCTGGGGGAGCAACAGCATTAGCGATCGCGGGAATGACCCCAGATCTTATTCAAGCGGCAGGTCGGTGGTCCTCTGATGAATTTAAAAAGTATATACGCCAACATGCGTTCTTACTAAACGCTCTCCTTCACGGCTCAGCTCGCGCGCCTTCAAATACACACAACGACACTTCTTGATTCACTCATCAAACCATCACCAAATCAATTTCTATTCTTCATCGTACTCTACTCCTCGATTCTCACTGGCGTCAAGACCACAAAACATACAACATAACAACATATATTAAAAAAAAAAAAAAAAAATCACTAGCCCTTTAGTATCTCTATCTTGCCGGTTTCCCGTCACTCATGTTTTATTTCGACCTTTTTTCTGCTGAGGTCTGCTCACCCAAAAGCACCCATCCTCCAGACTCAGACTCGCACTCTATCACATTGCCTCGTCGTGTACTTTCTAGTTCTCGGTTCGCAATAAAATTTGATCGGGTCCCCCGAGCACGGAGCTGGGGGACTCCGCTTGCCTAACAAACCGCGAGACCTTATCCTGGCGTAAAATTGATTCAACGCTCTACATATGCATAAGTATGTACTCATGCAACATATGCATATACAATACTAAATGGTAATATCAGACAGCATTCAGCCAAGCCTTTCGACGATACCAGAGAAAGAAAAAATATAGATACTGTAGAGATACGACACTAGCTTCGTCACGTGCAGCACGTGACAAAGTCACGCTTAGTGTCACAGCTTCGAATTACCCTGTCACCTGTGACCACATAAAAAATAGCTTCGGAAATCGTGATTTTGTCAAGGCTTCTTGTCTGATTCATATCTTATTGTAAAGTTGAGAAGTAACAGGTAGAATCTAGCTGGGCATTGTTGTTTTTTATATGTTTTTTTGTATGTTTTTTATATGTTTTTCTGTATGTTTTTACCACGTGTCACAAATTAGCTTCGGCCCCCAAAAAATTGGTGTGACAGTCACACCAAATAGGTTCGATTCGTTGATGGCTGTGACCTGTGACGAACCTAGTGTCGTATCTCTACAGTAGCATGCAGTATCATAATGATAGTCACGTAGGTGGCCATGTCCGGTGTAAGGGCGTTCTCCCCACCTCTCCCAAGCAGGTTCACCGATGCAGCGCACAGGGCCATGTCTGTTGAAGGGACGGTCTCCGCTCGCCGTGCAGGGATGTCGGGCAGAAAGTCAGGCGCAGATACGCACCCGGAGGATGAAGGAGATCTTTGGTGCTCAACTTCAGCAGTTGAACCCTCTGATTCCGTGACATCACTTTGAGAATGCTCTTTCTCGTTCCGATAGAACCAAACTGGGACTGATCGGTACAGCCATTCTGTCCATGCTGCGTTGTAGGTTGGTTTGGGGTCGACATACATGCACCAGGGGAGCCGGGGTGCGTGAAGCAAGAGAGTTGGCACGCGACAGAGAAGGTTTTGGCATGAGTAGCCCATTGCCTGCCGGGGACTCAGTCTTCGAGCTCCGCTCGGATTCAGAATTGGCTCGAGAGAAAGGCGTCGGTGGCGATGGTGCAGGCAGAGTCAACTCAAACGAAGCAGGAAGTGGTGATGTTTCCCTCAGGTGCTTGGGTGGTACAGGCGTAGCAGCCCATGCTCCGGGAAGTCTCAGGGTGTTCATCGCTGTGTAGTTCGGATTGGAAAGGCCACCCTCATTGACATTGACTCGTATGGGAGTGACATCCGCCTCGCGCGTCTCTACCTCATCCTCAGAAGATGAAGGGAGAGCAGAAAGATTGGAGAGGTCATGGGGTGGAGACGGGGTGCAGAAGTCAAGGATGGAAGTGCTTGACAAAAGACGACACGGCGGAGTTGTGAACACAAGGTTGAGAATGACAAAAGAAGATTCATCCTGAGGGACGATACTGGCCAGTGACGACGTTCCCGGCGGAGTGAAAGAGGATGGTGTCGTCTGCTCTTGGGGCCGAGAGGATTTTAATGAATAGTCTGGAGTAGGAGGTGGGAAGGAGGTCGCTGAAGTTGAGGAAAGAGCTCTATGGAGACGTGCTTCATCATCGACAGAAACGCCATGAGGTGCCTGAACGGGTGAGTGTTGTCTTGGTGGAGAGGATGGTGGAGACACTAGAACCTCTGTCTCTGTCTCGCTGGGAGCATCGTCGGGGAAAAAATTCAAAGGTCGTATGTCTGGAGCAGTCAAACGCGGAGCAAAGTCCGATACAGATTCCTCATCACTCGCTGCAGAATCCAGATAAGGTATATTGAAAGGATAAGGGAAATACATATCTGACCCAACACCATATCCTCGTCCCCAAATGCACCGTGCATGCTAGCCTGATGTTGAATACTTCCCACTGACTCCGTAAACTCCATCGATCACTTGTGATGACCCTTCTTGAACTTCTCTTCATTGTTGGCTTTAGGAGCAGAAGAAGCAAAATTGCCGCTGCTGAAAAGACCATTCCTCTTAGATGTTGAGGGCACTGGAATCAAGCTCGACCTATTCGATGCCCGGCTGGATGGGCGAGAGCTCGAGTCGGCAATGGCGAAGTGATGGTCCGCATGCGATTATGTGAGGAATCAGGCTCCTTGTTTCTGCGTTCGGGTCGTGTTAAATGAGATGACACAGAGCCAGCGCTATCTTCTGACGATTGTTCAAAGAGTCTTGTAGGGGGTGATTTTCCGCTGGGAGGCGTGCTGCGGGAGTATCAGAGGGTATCGCATAAGAAGCAGATATTCCAAATTCTGAATTTGGACCATAGCTATTGGAAGAAGAAGCAATGTTCTTGGGACCGAAAGAAGAAAGAAAGTGACGGTCTAGCTTGCACAATATCATCGCTTGATATTCGCCCTTCACGTAAAGCGTCTACTCAAAGGCTACCAGCTAAGCGCTTTTAGCATTATTGGCGGGCAATGAGGCCAAAGGAGTGAGCGTGTTGGCGTCAGGCCATGTATGGCCATCCGACGTCGTGCAGCAAGTGAAGGTCAAGGTGTGGCAAATGCAGATACCAGATGACTCATAAGTTCAATCCGTATGGTAATTCGTAGGTGGCAGCAAAACTTGATCAAAACTAAGGAACTTTTCCCAGTGGCTTTGCGCAAGGGATTGGAATGCAACAAAATACTGGAAAGCAACGCGCCTGTATTCCGGTACCTCCATGCCTCCATCGTGGTCACTTGCGACCTCACACTTCAAAACCTCAGTCCTATCTGACGGAAATTGACCGGAAATGACCGCCTCACTCAACGCTTTGGTGACGGGCACCAGATAGAAGGCGGGACGTGTCCCAACCATGGTGATGCAAGGCATAGTCATGGCATCAAGTGGATGCAGACCCATCTCTCGCCGCCTGTTATTGTTGAACTGGTATGTCGCAATGGCTCCTGCGACCATACATGCTTCGACATTTGAAGGTCCCATCAGCGTCTTGGCCGCTAGTAGAACAAGCAAGCTGTTTGATGGATCCGATACAAGGCATACACTTATGCATGCGACTTGGTTGGTATCATCGCAGATCAGCAATGGGATAGTGTACTCTCTGAATAGGCAAGTCTGACGCTTTTGGAAGCCAAATCTGTCGAGAACTTCAGAAGCCAAGCTGACAATCACCGGCTCATATTCAGCCTGCCTCGGATCCATGGCAAAGTGGAGACGTGCGAGAAGATGAAAGGTGGCGGGCGACACTTGGGCGTAAGAGGACACCTCATCTTTGGTGAGCCCGGAATCAAGGCCTACCAGGGTTAGAGGGACATCTGTCTCCTGGGGAAAGAATTGATGTGCTGGTATAGCAGTGAACATTATATTGTATGCCATGAGCTCGTTGTCATCCCAGTCGCAGCTTGACTTTGCAGAACGAATGAGATTGGCCATCTAGGGGTGAAATATTATAAACAAGGATAGTCAGTCAGTGAAAATCACTTCACTTCTGTTGTTTTTGCAGCTATCGTGTAGTGTTCTGTGCGATGTGATGGAAGCAGCTGAAGAAGGCTGAGCATGATTTACCTAGCAGGGTGGTACCACTGACGTCACAACTGTCTTAGGTGCCGCACATATTCATTGAGCGCTCTCACAAGTACAAGCATTCAAAAAGCTCGCATACGTAGTATAGCTATCTGGCTACAAATATACATAGATAAAAAAAATCCTATAGCTATTTTTCCGTCTAGATGCTGAGCCAAAGCAAGGGAAAAAGATATTGATGTATATAGATGAGTATGAGACGACGAAAAGAGTGCTTGAGCGTCAGACATGAAAGTGTCGCAGTTCTGTCAGTATGAAGACACAGTCTGCTACTGCTTGGTCTCACTCTCCGGGTTTGCTGTGTATGGGGGTAATGATGTCGTCGATAACGAATGTAAGAGGACAGGATCAGGCCGCGATCCGAGACTTTTCTCGGCGGTTTTTTGCTCCCAAACAATGTCGCTGGCGATGAGTCCGGGGGTAACGGGCCGTGACGACGTTGGGGTGTTGGCTTGGGAGCGGTTGTGGACGAGATGCGCACGGACGAGGTGACCGGCGGCGAGAGCACTGAGAAGCGAAAGTTCACCAGCCATGACGGAAGCAGCAATAATACAAGCAAGGCGTTGTGCGTTATGGCCGGGGGTAGTTGGGTGTGCGCCCTTGAGGCCGAGCATCTCGAGAACAGAGCCCTGGGGACCGAGAACGGTACCCCCACCGACAGTGCCAACCTCAATCGAGGGCATAGATATAGTCACAAGCAGATCTTCACCGTCGTTAGTTCTACCAAAAGTCGTCAGTATCACGCAGTCAGGTGATGTTAATGGCGACTTACGGCTCCATGAGGGTCATACAATTCGAACTCTCCACGTTCTGCGCAGGGTCCTGACCAGTAGCCAAGAATACCGCAGTAAGGATGTTCGCGGCATGGGCATTGAAGCCACCAATCGAACCAGCCATAGCACTTCCAACCAAGTTCTTCTTCGTGTTGAGATTGCAGAGCGCCTCAACCGTAGTCTTCAGCACGCTCTTGACAACCCTCCCAGGAATGACAGCCTCAGCCACCACACTCTTCCCGCGTCCCTCAATCCAGTTGATGGCAGCAGGCTTCTTGTCCGTGCAGTAGTTGCCTGATAGCGCAAGCGTGATCATTTCCGGGTAATGCTTCTGAATAACCTCAAGCGCCTTCTCCGTGCCCTTGGAAATCATGTTCATGCCCATGGCATCACCAGTGCGTGTCGCGAACCGAACGAAGAGTGTACGACCAGCCATGGCAGTCTTGAGGCGTTGAAGCTTGGCGAAACGCGACGTTGACTCGAATGCCTCACGGATGATCTCAAAGCCTTCCTCCGAGTCGATCCATAGCTTAGCTTCTGCAGCCATGACGATGGAAGGGAAGTCGATGGCAGGTCCACGTGTCATGGCGTCGTTGGTGAGGACCGTTGTGACACCTCCACCCGCGTTGAGAGCCTTGCAACCACGCGAAGTAGAGGCAACGAGTGTACCCTCAGCAGTAGCCATGGGGATATGGACAAGCTCGCCATCGATGTTGAGTGGGCCGGCAATACCAAGCGGGATAGGAATGTAGCCGACAACGTTCTCACAGCACGCGCCAAGAACACGAGAGTAGTCGTAGTTGTGCATGGGGACATCCGAGTACTCAAGGGTCTGAGTGAGAGTTGCACGGGCTAGGCATCATATGAGCACTCATGTCCACGAGAAATGATGAACATGAACTTACAGATCAATGCGCGACGGATGGTCACAGCCCGCTCAAGGTCACCAAGTACCTTCTCCAATGCATACGCCGCAATCTTTCCGTTCTGCGCAAGCATGACAACCTCCTCGTCATTCAACGTCGCAAGAGCAGCCGAAGCAGGACGAGGCCCATTCTCAAAGATCTCAATGCACTGCTCCAATGACCGGACAGGGAACTGAAGCGGCTGGTCCTCTCTTGGTTCGGGTGCAGCTTGTGCGCGGAGTTTCATGTCGAGCATTTGTGCAGACACACCACTGGCAGCAGGAATTGCAATGGGTGCGAGGACACGCATAGGGCGGATAGCAAGGGGACGGGCAATAGGCTTCTCGGAATCTGAAGAACTCGGCGAAGGCGGCTTCGAATCACCAACCATGAAGGACGACCGTCTGCGTCCAACAGCGGTCTTAACCCCAGGTGTCACAATTTCCTCATCATCCTTCTCGCGTTTCTCAGCAACAACCGATCTGAACCGCACGTTGTTGGGCTGTAGTCCACGCATGGCACCCTCAGCAATGCCCTTGAGAAGGTAACCGTTGAGCGCGACGCTGACAGCAAGCACAATCACGATCCACTTTGACAGAATGGGGTCGCCGACGAGTGTTGTCCAGCCAGTCATGAAGCTCTCGAGTGCCTCCGTAGATCTGAAGAGTGCGCGGGGACGAACAGGACCAGGTGGTGTGACACGGATATATAGGGGCGGGGCAATCTTAACAAGGAGATCGGCAGGAGCAGATACGATGGCTTCTTCTTCTGCCTGGAACGTTATGTCAATAGCGGCAAGGTTGGCGAGCACACTAGCAATGGCAGGAGACGTAATGTCGACTTTGTGCGACACAGAGTACTCGCTGACCGCAGAGTCAATCAAAGTCTGAGTTTGGTATCTCGAGATGGTTGCGGGTGTGAGAGTGGTTGCGAAGTTCAAAATGTGCAGCGTCAGGAAAGATACGATCTATTCGAAAGAACATCAGAGAGGGGAGAAGGTCAAGTACGGCAGTTACGTACGAGAAGAAGCTTCAGGCGTGCAAGAGGGTTCTCTTCCTTAACTTCTGGCGGTGGGCTGTTCTTCTGTCTGAGCATAGAACCCTTGACACCCAATAGGGTCTCTGAAAGCTGGCGGCTAAGGCTGTTGTCCTGGACTTGAGGTGGCGAACGGACGAGAGCACTTGGTTTGCGTTCAGTAGTCAGATTATTTGAGCTCCGGGACCTGGTCATGTCACGAGCTGCTTTGATCCTCCGGACCTAAACAATAAGATGCCCATGAGCGTTGTTCAGAACAATCACAACAAGAGTCATTGTGACCCTAACCCCAGTGCCAAAAGAAGGAAATCACATGACAACTCACCTCAACCATAATTGCCAGCATGGCAGCATAAAAGGTACCGAATAGAACACAATCCAATGTCAGGGTAAGTGCGGCAAGCGCACAGAACTCCTTCAGGCCACCAACTTTACTTTTGGCGCCCATAGCGAGGACTGCAATCTCCAGTGCGTAGTCGCGCAATATGGCATTGCCACTGTTTTCAATTGCTTCCATGACTACCTCGCCGGCGGGTTTCATCTGCCCACGCCACCTGCCCTCTTTAACGGGAGATAACAAATGAGGGTGATTGAACACTGCAGCCGCAAGACGGAGGGGTTTATCGAAGCCAACCGTGCACACAAAGAAGGGCAGAGCTTCGGTGAGACTGATTGGATCCAGAGGAATCTCAAGGTAGTGCGAGATGGGGAGAGCGAGCATGAACGCGAGGATGGATGATGACAAGATCGCAAGGCTGAGCTTCAAGTTGGAACCAAGAGCACGAGCTGAGAAGAACAAACGAATGAATGACGCGTGCATGAGGATGTAACCAACAAGAACGAGCAGAATGTCGAGCGAGTCCGCTTTCTACATTGCATGTGAGTATGACGAAACATGGCAGAATATTTTTCGGCCTACTGACCTTGGTAAGCTCCCAGAAACGGACGATTAGAGCTCGTGCAGCGTAAGCCATCCATTTACCACCTTTCATTTCTCCGATTGTCTCCGTGACATGCGTCTCTATCTGGTATCTGACTCCTAGTTCATCAGCCGTAAAGGTGGGTTGATGGTTCAACGCGTCTATAAATGCATCGCTAGCGCCAGCAGCAAAAGACAGCGTAACCATCTTTGAGCGCGAAGTCTGGAGAGATGCGGTGGTGAAACATGAAGCGGGTAACAAAGATTCGCCAGTGATTGGATAATAGCATAGTGACGTGTAAGTCTCGCCCGATGGGGTGGAGAGCTTGTGAGCAATATGGTGTGTAATATTATCAATAGATTGTGATAAGGATACGAGGTCAACGGGGGCGGAGTCCGCAGCGACCTAACCATAAACGCGTTACTATGATGAGACGACAACAAAATTAGAGGAGACTGACTGCGACCGAAGACTGGGCGGAATCTAATGAAAAGATTAATTGTTGTAATTCCACTGGACGAGAGTCTGCTGTTTTAACGCGTTTCAAATACCAGTCTTCGTCGACGCCGACCCACTCGCCATCACGCAGTAGTGCATGGGCTGGACGGAGTGTTGAAGGAACGGATGGGGCGAAGAATGAAGAGTGTTTAATTGCTGAAAGGACCTGGAAGTATGCGAGAGTGCCGACGATAGCGAAGAAGACGATTGTTTCAATTGGAGCGAAGACGGTGCGTCCAGCCAGAGGCTGGAGGATGGACCGCATTGTGATCACCTAGAAGAAGGAAGAGGTGAGAGGGATGGGATGGAAATTTAACGCGTTAGAAGCTGTTAAAAAGAAGCCGAGCTCTGTGAGTAATTGGCTACGAAGCGAAAGAAAGCGGAGTCGAGATTTACGGAGAGCGGATACTGACCGTGGAGGACGACACGCTCGTGCAAGCCAAGATCGCGGTGAGCAAGAGTCGGGGAACGACTGCCTAATGTTATGGCAGGTTACAAGGGCAGTTGGCCAGTCTCAATAGAATGAGAGGCCTTGTAAGGATGATTGGGACAGGGAATGGTACGACCGTCATTTCTCACTTTTTATTTACATTGCATGCGGTAATGTAATCGGCTAATTATGGCATTTTTCAAGACCCCAGTCACCACCAAAGTCGGTTCGGTTCTCTTTCATCCCTTTTGCCGCACTGCTCTTGCGCGCTCCTCCTCCGGCCCTTTCTCCTTGACCCGAGCTCGCGACAGACCCGGCTCCAACCTCAAGCTAATCTTGCCGCTCTATTCGCATAAAGGACACCCACGATAGCCTACTGCGATTGTGCTTTGTTACCGTGGAATGCAACCATTCCTCTCAAGGTTCGACCTTTCCCCAAGTCATCGAGAATGGAACGTGATAAACCGCCACATCATGGACGATCACGACTACTAGAACGTTGGACACCATCTTTAGCTATTAGCTCGTCCTGTCAGTGCCAGCTCATCAACCTTCGGGGTCTCATCCAGTTCGTCTCAACACGGTGATTTGAAGAGATCCGGAAAGTCGTGCCTGTGGTGCACAGTCTCACAGCACTAATACTTACTGCCACTTTCAGTGTACCACGTACTTGCTGTCTCAAACTGAGACAAGTCGCTAGCCATTCGTATTTTTCTAGATTAGACAGAAGGTATCCTAGGGTATCCTACGCATGTTGTACGCCCGCTCATTTTTCTCCTCCGCATCTTCCCAACCGAACAACTTATCTTGTTATCAACGTTGTCAACAACACAGCAAATTAGGTTTTCATGTTCCTCCATGTTCTTGCGCTCTAGAATTTTACATTATCATCACAGCTTGATAACAACCTCCATCAAGCCATCCTTCCATATTACATACACAACCAAGTATTTCTCGGTATATGCATATATCACTGGCTATGCTTTCTTGGACGTTCCTTGTTTGCACCCAGGGCCACAGACAGACACCAGGCAGTACTACTCCACTCAGTTTCCACATATGATGCTCTTTTGCTCTCATGTCTCGCGATGGTCTCTCGCACGCCCTTAGAGCCGACCACCACTTGCGTCATGGCTCTCTTTTTTAGGCAGTGGCCAAGCCATGTCTATCTGGCCAGACTGAGTCTGCCAGTCCGCGGCAAGACACGATGATAACAACGTTCAAGTACGTTATCCTTTCTAATCTCTCAATCCCGTCCCTGGGACTCCCCACCAGTGGGCCTTCATCGCTCGTATGATGTTCGGTAGCTAACCGAAGCGAATGAATCTTAATGATGCTTCTTCAGCGTTCGACTTGCAGTGCTTTTAATCAATAAATATTAAATCGTACCACTCCCTCTGAACCAGTGAGCTACCAGCGGACCTGCTCAATCAAACGTGCCACAGCACGTATTATTATATCCGGTTATTAAACGACTCAACGAGCCTCGCCCAATTGACCGCGCAGATTATTAAACGATTCAGGTTCATTGAGTGAGTGGTCAGTCAACCATCCTTACCGTAACTTAATCACTAGGCCCTTCTGGATCGCTTCTCAGCTCTGTCATGGTCATCCGGATCATGCCAGACAATGAAAGTGCACTACGGTTCCCAGGGTCCTCGGATTCGCACTGACTGTAACCCGCTGGGGATGAAGTAACATCCTAGTGGGTCATCGCGACGAGTCTACTTAATATCATGTGGCAAGTTTTCCTTTCAATGAAACAAACGTCACGCTCCGTGAGACTCAGTGACGTTTTGACTCAGATGAATTTGAGAAGGCTCGCTGGATGAATCCACCCAGCTCTTATGTGCGGATCACAGCATCCGTTATGCTTTTGACTTGCTACCCCAACCGCCGTAAATGTTCCTGTGCTGATCTATGTTATATATACGTGAGTGTGTGAACTCATCTTATCTCTTGTCCGTCCGACAGCGGGATCAACGGCATCGTGCTATGTAGTCGTGACGGCGCTGCTTCACGCGCTGCCAGCCTGCGATCACCTGCGCCTGTCTTGATTGACATCATACGTACATACTGTTTCTGAATTTAGCAACTACATCATGAGTTCCGCGCGTGCGATCCATGTATATAGGACTCAATCGTGTGACAAGTCCATGTCAAGACTCGAGGGAGACCATCCGACCCTCGGCAAAGTAACGCTGTCATCCACAGTTCAGAAAAGTCCATAAACATTCTAAGCTAGTACCTTCTAAGCTTAAGGCGATAGCTACCGGACATACACTGACCGTGACCCGGGATGGGCGCTCGTGATTTTAGCTTTACACAGCTTCCGTCGTGCTTGTACCGCCACGAGACCTGGCAGCATGGCTTCGAAAAAGAAACGGAGTTGGGACTGCTACTATGAATATTCAGGAGGTAAGGTATAAAATATAAATCAACCAAAACACCAGTTTGTACGCGCTACAGAAAGTCCTTGCAATCACAGACTAGACAAATTAAACATGAGATGGGGTGGTGACTGTACGTGACATTCGTTCTATGATCCAGTGCCACAGAAGAGAGATGCGACGCTGTGTGTTGCGGTACCACACGTGAAGCCAGTGGTCTCCAACGTGAGCATCATCTGCCAATATGGGCCTCGTGTAAACTAGGACCAATATGGTGAACACAACTGGTATTACAACTAAGGCGGTCACAGCAGGAGAGTTGATGAGCATAGCCGCAGTAAACAATGCCATTCTGTCAAACAATGAGCCACCGACCCGTGGAATGTAGCCAGAAACGCACCCCCAACTCAAAAGTCCCAATGGCAGACTGAGCATAAGGGCAAGGCCCTCGAGGCCTAGCATAGAACGTGGCATGTCTTGCATGTAATAGGCCTGTAGACGTAAAGGATACAGTCAAACAGTCAGAAAAGAAACTTACCACTTCTTCAGTGGTGCCTCGTAGACTGTCATTGACTTGTCCAACCAAGAATAGTGTGGATACTAATGAGCCAATGGTAAAGACAGCCGACATATATGCTAAATCAGTCACGAATGATTGACTCGTGACAGATGGAACCGCGAGAAAGCTGATATTAACAGCAAGCATCACAGTAGACTGACACATCATTGATCGCATGACAATACAAAGCAAAAGTACGACTCACAAATAACGCGTATCCATTCCATTCAGTGGTGAGTCTATCGCGAAATTTTCTCCACCGCGGCCAGATGATAGCTTTATCAACCCATATCCTATTAACACTCCGCCATTGAGAACGAGGGACATTGAACAAAAACACATTCATGACGCTAAAACTGAACGGTGGTGGCTGGTTGCCAGATTTTCTATACAACGATCGGTCTATGTCAAGTCGGGCGCCTGGTTGTCCACAAAAATTCTTAAACTTGGCATTACCTAGCAAAGTAGTCAGGAAACGGCATCGCAGACCACAAGCTGGAGCTCACAGAAGATTTTCATCCATCTAGCTGAAATAGACATGCATATCAGAAACAAACAGCCGACTGTCCGTGATTGCCTTACCTGCGATCCATGCAGAGTGCTCGCGTTCCTTGTTAGCACTATCTGGAAAAAAAAACATCAACAACAACAACTCGCATCAGGGAATGATTCACTCATGAGAGGATCAATAAGCCCGAGCATGCTAGTAACCTGGTCTGCAGTAAAAGGTACTAGGGATGTTTCAAAAAGTATATGGTCTACCACGAGTCAATCTCTTATGGCATGAAACACTTATTGGTCTTTACACACCTGCTTGAGCATGTATGAGAAGTTCTTTGAGTTCCACGACAACATCTTCCGGAAGGAAGCGTTTGTATGGGAATAGTTCGATATGATTCCTGTCAATATCATGATCTCTAAATCATGTGAGGTAGAAAAGGGCTGTTGCAAAGTGTGAGGTCGTGTACTTCTGTCAAGTGGGGGAAACATTCGTACTTCGAGAGGTCATACGAACCAGTACTGTGCTTCTAGTGCATACTCTGGGAGCGATGCAATTACAGGAGCTCGAAAGGAAAGTATTTCGTGGAAAGAACTTACTGATGTGGCTCTTGCGCTTTACACCTCGAACACGACGCATGAGGGAATGAGATTTGTGGTCTTTGAACCAGAAAATGACACGTCTTTCGTGGTCGGCAAAGTAATAGCCCCACGATTCTGCGCCATCCTTCACTATGAGCTCCAACGCGAGTTCGACAGATGGATGCAAGACAATGTTTGCATCGCGCGCTTCCTCGTACACCTTCTCAACAGCTTTGCCCAATTTGATAGCAGTTTCAGGATCTCGAACATCGGCATCAGTGAAAACTCTCTGGTGTGATTTGAGTAAAGACGCGTAGGAGCCGGCGGTAGACGCACTTTATATGGGTGATAGAAGAACAAAGACCCTTCTGGGTGTGTGAGCGGCTCCCATCCTTCTACTGCAGCAAGCTCCCTACAGGTTCATTTAAATCTTGTCACTGGCTCTCTCACCAACATGCTTACTCTGAGCAGTCCAAAGGACCTTTCTGAACCAAGAATACCTCAAACTCATCTTTACTGCAAGTAAGGGTTAGAGCGGCAACTTGCTCGAAATAAATTTTGCTTACATTCGCACATTCCTCCCGTATCGTTTGACCTGGTTTGGTATAATGGGAGTTAGAGTGATATCAGGGGTCTGTCCAGGTGCCGCAAGAAGCAGTGGCGTGGTGATGCCCACTTCAGTGAAACTGAGGTCGAGGAAAGAGCTCGACATCAATGGTGCAGAAGAGTTCGGGGGAGAGTCTGTATTCAAAGCTGCGTCGTTCGACCCTCCATGAAGCTCGGGAGTTGCCATCTGAAGATTCTGAGTGTTCATTTCAGGTTGGGACCCTTGGCTGTGTAGACTCTGTAGAGGTGCCTCAAGCAACGGCACTGCGAGGCTCACAGGAGGCGTCGGCTCGGATTGGTTAGTTGCTGGCTGAGAGCTTAATGCTACGGGCGGCCCGGGCCGCTCTCGAAAATTCCCTTCCTTCCTATACACGACAAATTGACAGTGTCGGATCAGTCGCAGGAGGACAGAGAGGAGACTCCTGTATGACCGAAATGCAGTAGCTTTGACGATGCGCCTCAACCAGGAGATGAACATGCGAATGTCACTTCCATGCATGATTGATCAGATCAATGGAGGCAAGTGCAAAAACTCAAGACTGTCTGCTAGCGTCGGACGAGAAGGCAGAACGATAGTCTTGGCAGAAGGGATAGGAGAATTAACAAGGGGAAAAAATATGTAAGACCAGGAACTGTTTGCTGCCTTTCTTTTACGTTCTTTGTATTAGCGAAGTAGATATTTTAGGTGTTACCCACCGGCTACCTACTACTGATACTTTCCCATCCTGTGTAGAATATGATTTAGTGTATGTCTTAGCTGAAGCTCCTAATGTAGCTCTCACCTCTTCAAGTTCGTTACAATACTAAGTGCTATCGCATCCATCTTATTCCCGTGCGCTTTGCTTGCAGTCCCTGTAATGATTCACAAAAAGTTAATTCTGAGTAGTAGTGCTATTATTACCTATGGTCTGTTTTGGTTGTTCGCTTAAGTGTCCTTGATCTCCGCGCATCATCGTCCTCATGGTGTTTCCGGGCGCGTGTTCCTGTGGTTGACAGTGGCGCCCAGTTTTCTACCGACCACTTGTTCGCTGTGATGTGATCGGGGTTTCAGTGAAGTGAACAAAATAGTGTGGCGGGTATTGCCAGCAGTTGCCCAATATGGTGTAAGTGGTGGTCGACAAGCCTCGCGCTAGTAATGAATATCAATCTGGAGCAAACAGAGCTGCGAAGTCCTGAGTGCGGCAGTGATGAAAACCCTGGGGAAAACGAGTATCACATGAATAAAAAACACCAGATACGCACCACAGAAAGTCTCACATAAGATCCAGACTGCACATATTAGACATGAGAGCTGATGGCGACCGCAGCTTGAGGTGAACCTTGTTCTGTTATCCAGGTCCTCAAGTTGAAAAATGTGACGATCGTTGGCAGCCAGCACGAGCCAAATCACTAGGATGAATATGGCGACCTGAATTGACGATATGATCGAGAAGGCAACAACGCTGGAAGTGCGGAGAATCGGGATGGACAACGCTGCAGCAAAAAATATCAATCTGTCGAAGAATGAGCCACCCCCAAATTAGAAGAGCAAACGGGAGACTGAGCATTAGGGCAGGGCTTTGAGACCAAGCACAGAGTGCGACATTCCTACCATGAAAGAGGCCTGTGGGTGTAAAGAATTCAGTCAAATGAAGGAAAAAGAAATTTACCATTTCTCAAGTGGTGCCACGTAAACTGTCATTGATTTGTCCGACCAAGAATAGTGCGACTAATGATGAGCCAATGGTACAGAGGGTAGACAGATGTGCTAGAAGGATCGCGGATGGTTGACTCACGACAGACGGGACCACGAGAAAGCTGATATCAACAGCAAGCACCACAGTAGACCGAAATGTCATTGGTTGCATGACAATATGGACCGAAAGTGCGACTCGGACTCACAAATCATCAGTAAACCGATGAGGCCTTGATATTGTACCCGTGCGAATTATATAAGGGCAGAATGCTGCTCCTGCTAAATATCGCCATTTATACTATAAGAAATTTGATTTCTAGATACATCGCCTGCAAATCTAGAGTAAAATGAGTGGTACACGACAAGGTTATGATGTTCCTCAATTGCAGCCGACGAGGGATGGTAGCTCACATATGCCAAATATTCTGAGCATTGTCATTTTACCTCAATCACACTTTGCGCCGCAAGCTCATCCAAGGCAATCGCGTGGGAGGTACCTTTGGCACTCGTCAACGAATGTATAATAACGTGAGATTTCATAACTAAGTCTTGATTTGCGGCCATTAAGACCAACGATGCACGACAGCGCAAAACCCTCCACCTATTTAACGGCTCTCATTTTTCCCTGTTTATGCGTTGAACTGAACTGCTATTCAAGATCTTCTCATGAGAAGACCGTTTGGCGAATGCCTAGAAACCCAGAGTAACATGAACAGTCAACGACAATGTAACTACACTCCTCCCTTGCAGCCGGTGAGTGGTGGTAGTGTACCGGCACGAAATATTTTGACCATTGCCATTTTGTCTTACTCATGCTTTGCATTATAACTTCATCCAAGACATTCTGGTAGGAGGTGCCTTTGGCACTCGTGAACAAATGTAGAATAGTGTGGGACTTCACAACAAAGTCGAGACCAGTAGCCATGAAGACCAGCAAGGGATGTCAGCGCACTCCTCTGAGTCCTCTTGTACCTCTTTGATGTCTCTCGTTTTTTGTTATGTGTGTTTTAAATTATGAGATTATGCAAAACCTTCTTGTAGGAAGTGCCTTTGGCGCTTGTCGAAAGATTTAAATTAGCATTGTCTTGCGTAAAAAATTTGTTACATGTCTCTGTCGCAGCAGACAAGACATGACGGCAGCCTCCTCCCAATCTTGTTGATCGTTCGGGATTTCCTTGATTTATGTTTCCACCTGAGATGGTATTCATAACCTTTCTGTGGGGGGTGTCCTTTGGGACCAGTCAACAAATCTAACTTAGCTTTAGGCTTGGTAACAAAATTGTGACAAACCGCCCATTGCGGCTGCAGACACGCTCCTCTCAACCTTTTGGATTGTTTTTATCCTTGAGATTTTCAAGCTTTTTCAGGGCTTTTCCAAGCGCATTGCCAACACGCTGCAACTTGAACGTGGATATCAAATTATTACTGTCCCAGTAATAGCATCAGCCTGAGTGACTCGGAACCCGGTGAGATCTTGTTTAGAAAACACGAGAACTGAGAGTAAACTCGATGTATATGATACAAATCTCAGTCAGCCTAGGCAAGTACCTATCGCTTCGGAGTGAAGTGTCCTGTATCTTACCAAGGGAACGTGTTGTCGAACGTGAACCTCGCTTATTCTCATTATCCAGTCGAATATCAACACCAGCTCTCGCACCAGGCGTGCTGATTTACAGAATTGTGGCAAGACGGAAAAACCTTGTACGAATAATCGGTGGCAACCTGGCAGATCTCTCATTGAGAATTCATCCTCGTTCAACAAGTTGAAGTTATGTACATTTGTTTGAAGCCTGCGTCACCGTGAGGGTGCTGTATCATATGATCATAATGAGAGTGGTCACTGACATACTCAGTCAGAAATACATGTAGTTATCTTCTTCATTCTCACCAGAGTCCTCCATCCAATCATCCGGATCATCGTTGGCACACGGCGGCTCTTCGTCATCGCACTCCTGTTCCGTATCTTCCCCATTCTCTTCGCTGTCTTCTGCATCTTCCTCCCCACCTCCGTCATCATCGTCATCACCTCCACCATTCTCGTTGTCATCATCGCAGCGACGAACATCGCTTTCCCAGTCCCCATTGTCATTTTGGCCATCCGCGAGGTCCTCGCGGGTGCAATCTCTTGTTATCTCCCGTAGGATGGTGGGATGCCCAATTCCGTGGTGCGTATAACGCATGAACATATCCCGGTCAACGAATCTGAACAATCAACCATCAGCTCGAATTAAGGGCAGCAAATGCGAGATCGGGCTTACATTCCGACGTAATAAGCCTCCCAGTCGTCTAAATCACCACACTGACGTGCAAATGACTGACCTTCGTGAAGGGAACTGGTTCCGCGCCCAGAGGCAAAAGCGGGAATCAAATGTGCACCTCGGATAACCTGACTGGGATCAAGAAATCCAAAGGCATCGCGGTCGGACTCTTCGACGAAAGCGACTTTTGGAAGTCGAGCGCGGTTCATTCCCGACCGGTGGTCGGTCAAGGGTGCTAACCATCTGACGTAAAGAAGCTCGATTTGGCGCCTTTGGATTGGACCCTCCACGTTGAGCCATACCTCCATGTGATAGATGCCCAGAACTCGGGCGTACCAGTACGGATGTTTCGGGTTCGTTTCCCCAGATAATACCATGACGTCAGAGTGAGTCCGAGGATTGATAGTGTCGAATTCTCGCCGAAGGTCGTAAGTGGTATAATGAACCTGTAAAATTTAAAGTCGCATATCAGTACAACTCACAAAATGCATAACATACCTGCATTGTCTGGACAGAATATAACCTGTTGTCTGCGATGATGACTGAATTGCGCTCTTCATCTGAAAAGGTATGGTCACAAAAGGTGACATCTAACTTCCGAAGTCGATACAATATATGGTCTTTAAGTTTCGGAATGAACTCCTGCACGTTGTCGTGAGCACAATAAACAAGGAGAAGAGTGGTACATACTGTCAGAGCTGGATCGTGATCGTGATCTCGAAGAAAACCGAAGATGTGCAATGGATTATTGCAGCTGAGCTGTGGTATGTAGTGGTGATCCTTAATCACTGGAGGCAAGTCAACCAGCGCTTGCTCGCTAGTGTACAAACAGTGACCTGTCTCCGCTACACGCCGAAGAACACGACGACGACGCTCGTGTTTAGCAAGTTGAGCCGGGGTGTCGAGTTTGCTGGTCAACGGATAGAACACTTTTAATGCTCTATGTGCCAACTCTCCCTAAACCGAAATCAATCCGACATAATAAGATTAGTAGACCTTGAGGTAGCAGGAATTCACATACGATTTGCGATGTAAATGAATCAGTCGTCCCAAAGAGTCGGATTGATCGTAGATAATCCCCCATAGCGTGAAATTTGTAAGTGTTCATATTAAATTTTTTCACCTTTCGGCCACCACCCCCCGCATCTGGATTATTGGTACCCGAGTGTTCGCGCGCAACGTTACGCTCGCGGGCAGCCTTTTCTTTGGGTAATTCCACTGTGGTGAATGCAGCACAGGTGAAATCCTGGAAATTGCGCAGTTGGCGGGAGAGCTTCTTGAAAACCTCATCCAAAACCGACAAGGTGGTTTCAGAATGCACCTTAGTTTGGCGAGGGCGTGCCATTGGGCAAACCTATATAAAAGTGATTGTACTATCACATCGTGGTCTGCTGGGAAGAGCCCCTCGAATACTGGCATGGCGCACTGAGATGGATATGTCAACAATGCACTCCGGTAACCAGCACGACAAACCTGTAAGATGTCCTCGAAATCGCGTGCCGCTAGCCTCTTCATTTCTGACGTGTTATTTGAAAATTTGCGGATCACTCCATTGCCATATGATGGGACACGGCGAAATCTTATTTTAACATAGTTAATTTCAAATAGATAAGGAGAGTGGTGTGCGACACACCTCTTGTCAAGTTGTGCAACCAGGTTGTCACCCCCCGGAAGCGCATATAGTAGACGAATGAGATGAGTAAAAAGCGCTTTCCATGTACCTAGTTCGCATTCATGCATGAAATCGACCACTAGCATCCGAAAAGCGTCAAATCCGAGCGGTCCAAGTTTATTTGTGAATGCGTTCTACTCGAGTCAGGAACTAATCGGCGCGTTATTCCTAAAGAACTCACCACGGTCGGCACCCACGACCCTTCTCCAAGAATTCCCTGAACCCTCGACCCATCAACAGTATTTCCCGAGGAATAGATAACTTCGCGGGCCCGGGTCACGCTCTCTAGACAGTAAGTCCTGAGGTCATTTAGGCGGTCCTGCATGTCACTAAATAGGCCCAGGAAATCGAATGAGGCTTTCCGCATGAGACAACGTGGACACGGGCAAGAGCCCATGTCCTTGATCGTTGCTATTAAAACCCTGACACATCAATTAGTATTTGAATTGCGAAATAAAAATAAACGAACACACTTTTCCGGATAATCAGCCGAATAAGTGAATATACGTGGAAATACCCTTCTCAGAATGCCATCTGGGCACCGGAGTACAATGCCGTGGCGGTATGTGTCACAACCCCTTAAACAACTTAATGCTAGGGCAGAGACTAGGACTCAAACAAAGGATATCACGATAAAAGAGATGAGATTGAGCAGGTACGTTTGGGCTGCTACACAATGTAGAGACGAAAGGTTTGAACTAAAGAACTACTACTACAAACATCCTAACTATATACAACTATTCAAGAGGAGATACAAACTGAGTTCTAACTACTAGCCAATCATAAAATAGGAAACGGAATCGTACGATGTGATAAGGTGAAAAGGAACTATGATGTCATGAGGCTGTGAAGTTCTGGAAGGTTCTAGGAATCACGTGATATAGAAGCGTCTATTCTTCTGCGTCATAGAAGACGTCTTCTTCTACTTCCGTTATTGTAGTGGTAGGGTTAGGGTTAAGGGTTGGAACATATGTCGGGCGTTTAGGAGTTAGCGCTGGGAATGGGCGCTTAATACTTGTAGTCGAAAGGAAAGAATAATGGTTTGTGTTTGGAACTCGTGACATTACCCCCCCCTCTAGGTTGAGCGTCATCGCGAAAGACGGAAGGTCAAATGTTCTTTTTTCTCCATTCTTTGAACTCCGATGTTTCTAGAATAGATCCTCGGATTCTTTTAGAAGCGGCTGCCGTGGGATTTTCTTTATGGAATTCTGCGACAAGAATCGGGGAGTTTTTTAAGTTTTCTTCTGGCTCCCATGTCGACTCATCTGTCGGATATCCTTCCCATTTTACTAGGTATTGCAGCTTTCCTCGGAACAATCGGCTATCTAATACGGATTCTACAACGAATTCTTCCTGATCGGCAACGATCTCTGGTGGTGGTCGGGTGGATTGACGATGAGGAACCATTTGAGATGGGCGATATGGCGTGAGTAATTCAACATGAAAAACGGGGTGAATCTTATAGCTTTCTGGCAACTTCAATTTATAGTTCACCTCGCCCGTCTTCTCTAGTATTTCGAAGGGACCTAGACGACGATCTGATAGTTTCTGACTCGGACGACGCTGTTTAATGTTCTTTGCGTCTAACCAGACCTTGTCTCCCTTCTCATACTTCGGTGCGTCTTTCACTCCTCGGTCATAGAAACGCTTCATCCGTTCATTAACCATCTTTAGAGTGTCTTCTGCATCTTCACGCACTTTTTTCATCTGGTTCGCTCTCTCATCTGCGGCGGGAATAAGGGATTTGGAGTTCGGAGATATGGTGAATTCGGGATTATATCCATACAAGACTTTGAAAGGGCTGTATCCGGTTGATGTGACTGCGTTGTTGTGTGAAAATTCTGCAATCGGTAGCCAAGATACCCAATCATTCTGTCTATAGGATGTGAACAAGCGCAAGTATTGTTCGATTTCTTGGTTTACGCGCTCTGTCTGTCCGTCTGTTCTAGGGTGATAGGAGGTCGAGGGTGACCATTTCGTTCCTAATCTTTTCGACACTTGTCCCATGAACTTCGAGATAAACTGTGTTCCTCGATCCGATATCACCTTCTTTGGTGTTCCATGATTTTTCCAGACATTTCTCAGGAATAGCTCGGCAATGCCTTTCGAGTCTACTTCCTTTACCGTGGGGATAAAATATGACTGTTTCGAAAATCGATCTACGACTACGAATATGCTGTCCATTCCCTCACTCTTTGGCAAGTCCACGATAAGGTCACATGAGATTGTCTGCCAAGGTGCACTCGGCACTTCATTTGGCTGCAAAGGTCCCGTTGGTTTGCTTGGGAACACTTTTGTCTGTTTGCATCGATCACAACCATCTACGTAATCGTGAACATACTTCGTCATTGAAGGCCACCAATAATTTCTGGAAATCAATTCTAAGGTTTTGGCTCGTCCAGGATGTCCAGCCGGTGGAGAGTTGTGAAACAACTCTAATATCTCTCGGCGGATCTCTTTATTATTTGGAACGTACACCATGCCTCGGAACAACACCAATCCATCCTCAACATTCCACTCTTCGACTCCTCTGCGTAGCTGTACTGGCGCTGTCTTTAGCGTTTCCAAAGCTTTCATGACCTCGGGCTCTCGTTCCGTGCTCTTTCTTATCTTTTTTTAGCAACGAACTTTCTCCTTCTATGAGCATTTGGCCTCTTTTAGCAGCTTTAGCTTGGAAAAACTCAGGTTTCAGCAAAACGCGGTCGGAATTGTCGTTTTCTACCCCCCCTCTGTGGTCTGATCTCCGAGAAAGACGGTCTGCCTTATCGTTGACTACACCAGGCTTATGTTGGAGCGTAAATTCATACTCCGCCAGGAATAGACTCCATCTGGCTTGCCTTCTTGTCAATTTTTGGCTCGTCATGAAATATTCGAGATTTTTGTGATCCGTCCAGATCTCCACAGGGTGAGGTGCCCCTTGCACATAGTGCCTCCACTCTTCTAACGCTCGAATGATCGCGAGTAACTCTTTGTCATGGATGTCGTAATTTCGTTCTGCATCGTTCATTGACTTCGAGTAGTATGCCACGGGATGCCATAATCCGTTGTGGGTGAGGAAATAGGAATGCAAACTCCGGAGAGTCACAAGAATATCTACCTCGAGAGGCGAGCTAGTAGAATCGTCCCTTAGGGGATGCTACTGAGTCAATCTCTCTAAATGATGAGAGGGATCAAGAGAAAGGCTCAAGTCGGAAGGTGCGCGGGAACGCGCGAGGCTGATGTGATGAACGCGCGGAACGCGCGAGCCGTGCGGAAGGGTCGGAAAGCGCGCGGTACGTGCGCGATGGGAGAAGGGTTGCAGAGGATCGTAGGAGCTCCCTTTGGATGAGGAACGAGACTTCACTAGACAAAGAAGATGATAGACAATGACAGCAATGATATTAGCGCTCTAAGCGCGAGTAGACAGGAAACTGATAGTGAGTCCCAGTAAAGGAAAAGTAAGTAAGTCCGAAATCCTCTGAGTCTTCTAGATATGTAGGTCGCTACGCGAGCTCTCAGGGTATTGAGACGTAAGGGAAGCGGATAGGCTGCGCGGAAGCGCGCAAGGAAGCGGATAAGTATGTAACACTATGTAAAAGACCCTGGATGTGGTCAGAGACGGAGATGACAGTGAGAGTACGCACCAACGGTACCGGATAGACAGGACAGGACATGGGAGGGTATGCCGAGGATAGCGCCGGTCTGCGGAAGGGCGCGGAAGGTTGCGTGCGTCGCGGAAGAGCGCGGAAGGTCGCGCGTGTTGCGCGCGACTCTATTGGACTGCGCATACATGAGGATAGTGATGAGGTCGATGTATATATCAGGGGATACGAGCCTGTAGGGATATTACTCCCTACACCGTCTTCCATTAGTTGAGAAAGTACTGCACCGGATGCATAGTCAGAAGCATCGGTCTCTATTCTCTTTTTCTTTTCAACGTCTGGCATGACTAATAACGGAGCTTCTGTGAACTGCCTCTTTAATTCTTCGAAGGCCTTCTGTTGCTTCTCCGTCCAATCCCATTTGACATCTTTTCGCAATAAATCATTCATTGGTCTAGCGATGTTCGAGAACCCCAATATGAATCTTCGATAGAAGTTGGCAAAACCCATGAATGCTTGTATATCTTTTATGCATTTGGGAACAGGCCAATTCAGTACTCCTTCTACTTTCACAGGGTCCATTGATACGCCGCCTTTTTCCACTATCAACCCGAGGAACTCAACTTGAGATTGTTCGAAGCTACATTTCTCTGGCTTCAAGAACAAGTCGTTATCTTTTAGTCTTTTGAGCACCTCTTGCACAAGCTTCCTATGTTCTCCCTTGTCCGCATTTGTGAATACGAGAATATCATCGATATAGACAACTACTTTTCTGTCTTCGATCAAATCTTTGAATATTTCGTTCATCATAGTCTGGAACGTTGCAGGAGAGTTTGTCAAGCCAAAGTACATTACGGTCGGTTCGTGGTGACCAAAGGGCGTTTTGAATGCCGCCTTCCACTCATCTCCTTCTTTCATGTGAATGTTATTGTACCCCCATCGTACATCCATTTTAGAGAACATGGTCGCTCCGGTCAATGCATCTATTAGATCTTGCGACCTTGGTAAGGGATATGCATTTTTGACTGTTCTATCATTGAGCTTCCTGTAATCCATAACGGGGCGTAACTTGCCATCCTTTTTAGCCACAAAGAAAAAAGGTGCTGCAATCGGGGATTGTGAATTTCTAATACGTCCCAATGCAGTCTCTGCTTTCAACCAGTCTTTCAAAGTGTCCATTTCTTTAGGTGACAACGGGTATGGTTTCGCATTTGGCGGAAGATCACCTTCATCTTTGAGATCTATCGCATGATCCCACTTCTTTTTTCAGGAAATCGTCTTGATTCCTCTTCTGAGAATACTCCCAGGTAATCATGAAGCCAGTCTGGAACCATTTCTTCCATCGACTTCTTCTTCTTAGTAGCTTCCTCTGCTACTTTCTGCTCTGTGGCGACTGAGCCTTTGTATCTAATCCATCTTTCAGGACTTTCCTCATCTTCTACTTCCTCAACCGTCGCCCTCTTCTTCATCCAATCTTCATCGTCATCCTCTTCTGTGGGAATCAGATCCGGAATATCTTTTTGTGCTTTTCTGTTTTCTCGATTTTTAAGTCGTTTTTCTTTTTTAGTCTCACACTTGACTGGGCAACGTGTAAGTTTGAATCGTCCTGCGTTCCAATCTATTTCCGGGTTATGGTACCTCAACCAATCTATGCCGATGATGACATCATCACTTCCAAGGTCTGTGACCATGAAGGCTGCTTTTTCCTCTTCATGATCTCCGATCTTAAGACCTAGTTCAGCGAAATGTGTCATCGATCCAGCGGCATTAAGGGAGCCATCAATGTTTTTAACCGGAATTGGCCGCAATAATTTACGACAACGGACACTGTTTTTTTCTACAAACTTCTGGCTTATAAATAGTGTTGATGCACCACAGTCCACGAGTGCTTTTACGTCTGCTTGTCGGTTCTTTCCTTTCAGGCTAATCGGAATGTAAAAATGCTCTGATTTCGATCGCAAAAATACTTCTGATACATCCGAGAAACTAGATAGGATAGAGAAACGATTGTTCGGATCTAAGTGCGCAGACTCTGACTTCGATCCTTCTAAAAATCCTTAGCCTGTTTGGTTGCGAGCCAAGCCGCAAACCAGGGAGGAGGCGTAAGTCCTTCTGTGCTAGACACTTTTACCTCGGCTTCCGGAGCCGTGGCTTTCACTTGTGCCGGTTTAGGAGCACCTTTGCAGTTCCTAGCCATATGGCCTTCTTCTCCGCAGCGATAACATTTGAAGGGGACCTTCCCTTCACCTCGCGCTTTAGGGGCGCCTCTTTGTCTGCCGGAGTCGACGTCCATGGCGTCACTGTCTCTTGAGGGTCCAGCCCTCTGGGTAGCGGTTTCCTGTGTTTTCCCTTTTGGGGTCCACCACGAGGTTCGCTTCTTCTCCGCATCTAACTCTTCGAAGTTCCGTCCGATCTGGACTGCTTGCTCAATCAACTTTTCAAGTGTGTCTTTGTTTGCCAGAGCCACATGAGCAAGCTGCTCCTTGATCCTGCTCTGCAAACCAACTCTGAACTTCTGTCTGAGATCGTAGTCGGAGTATTTCGTGTATGCTGCCTTTTGTCTGAAGGCTGCAACGTAGTCAGGTACACTGCTTGTGCCCTGTTTCAGAGATTCTAGCTCCCTGATCGCCTTTCCTTCCTTGTCTACAACGCTCCACATTTTCATGAAGTCTGTTGCCAAGGTTTCTTCGTCTAGGTCATCATCTGCGTACTTCTTAATGTAGGGGTGTGCCCATTTTCCGGCAGTTCCCTTGAGATGTGACAAGAAGAATGCTATCATCTTGCTCGAAGTTGCGTTAGGATATTGTGCCCAGTATAATGTGATCTGAGCTACGAAGGTTTCGGCGTCAATGGAGTCTTTTTCTCCTGTGAATTCGCTGGGTTTCGCGATCTTCATTTCGGATGAAGAGGAGGATGGTGGAAAATGTACAGTGTTCTTTTGGGAATCCAGAACATCTTCGAGCTTCTTTTTAAGCGACTCGTTATTTTCATTGAGTGCTTCATTTTGTAGACGTAGTTGCTCTATTTCTGTTCTGAACCCCACCACGGCTTCTGCTACAAGCCTGTTGATGGTCTCTTGAACTTGTTGTTCCCAGGTTTCGGACATAGTGCCAGTTGCGTTCTGGAATCCTATTCACTAATGTCGGGGTTTGGTTGACTAGTCGTAACGGTCAACCCGGATGGGAAAGATGGTGAAAAAGGTGGAAGGTGGAAAATGAAGAAACTGCAGCGGTCCCCGATATCTGATCGGATCTACCACGTACTGCAGGGTCAAAGGGTTCTTTAATCAACCCAACTGACGCTCTTCCTATAGTAGACTATTTCTATCGTAAAAAGGTATAGTAGGTCGATCCTTCCTAAAGTGGGAAAAACTCGAGGGACACGTGTGACTCTTCCAGCCGGAGCTTACAAATCACCAGTCATGCAACGAGACAGTTCCACTAAATACTCTTCGGAAGCGATCTGTAGGTACGAAGGAAACTATCGTAAAAAAGAAAGGTATAGTAGAGCTCAGCAGGCAGGGTCTTGGGCCAGCACTGAGGTCGCGGATAAAGCACCTAAGGTTGCTCCTCCAACTGATGATAGCAGCCGCAATGTAAGGCGGGGCCTGTCACCAGACTACTAACTAATAAAGGGTAATAGAAGTTGTGCTCAAGCGAGCAAAGGTTTGGGGAAAGAAAAAGGTCGCGGTTTTTTAGGCCGGGCAAGATAAAACGTGTGATGATGGTCTCGTCTATACGGATGAAGGATAGTGATTATACTTCACACCGTAGAGAGGAAAATGCGAGCGGTATGCGAGTCGGAGTCCCCTATAGTTCAAACCTAATGTCACAACCCCTTAAACAACTTAATGCTAGGGCAGAGACTAGGACTCAAACAAAGGATATCACGATAAAAGAGATGAGATTGAGCAGGTACGTTTGGGCTGCTACACAATGTAGAGACGAAAGGTTTGAACTAAAGAACTAATACTACAAACATCCTAACTATATACAACTATTCAAGAGGAGATACAAACTGAGTTCTAACTACTAGCCAATCATAAAATAGGAAACGGAATCGTACGATGTGATAAGGTGAAAAGGAACTATGATGTCATGAGGCTGTGAAGTTCTGGAAGGTTCTAGGAATCACGTGATATAGAAGCGTCTATTCTTCTGCGTCATAGAAGACGTCTTCTTCTACTTCCGTTATTGTAGTGGTAGGGTTAGGGTTAAGGGTTGGAACATATGTCGGGCGATTAGGAGTTAGCGCTGGGAATGGGCGCTTAATACTTGTAGTCGAAAGGAAAGAATAATGGTTTGTGTTTGGAACTCGTGACAGTATGCTTCAAGAAATTCGGCGTCCAGTAAATGATTCCAACAAGCGTGAAACAAATCATGCCGACAGTGCGTATGGAGAGCTGCCATGCCACTCTTCGATATCCGAGGTAACATACTGAGGACGTCCTTGATGCTATCAGGAAGCTGAAAATTCAAGGTAAGAATGACGTAGAACATGCGAGACAACTACCTACCGAAGGTAAAAATCCGACAAGGTGGCATGCACCGGACTTGGGTGCTGAATGTGCATACTTCGTTAAATTTCCAAAGTACAGGTAAAGCGGCCATGCCTTGGCTGTTCCGAAGGTTGCCAGATGGGTGGCATCTGAAAATAACATCAGTCCAGCTATAACACGTTCGAGTGAGCAGCCGGGTTCTCTAGGCTGTCTCTGCAGCTCATCCTGGGCTTCTAGCCAGGAGTCAGAGGTATACAGTTCGTCGAAGACGCGCTCTTGATGACCGTCCAGGGGATCCTTCCAGATACGCTTGAAAGGGAGAAGGTGAAACACGTTAGCTTGAATGTCAGCGAATGCCGAACGAATCACCGCTACAAGCGGCCGATAATGGAACCCTGGAATGTGAAAGGATGTAGACGGATCGTCTTTGGACTTTGTGGGTATGTCGATGGTTATGTCTGTCGCTAACCAGTCATCCGGGAAATCAACAGGCCCCTTTCCTCTGTCCAGTGCGCGCAAGCTCTTCCTTGCCGAAAACCCATCCAGGTCCCTTGGGTTGAAGTCCTCCGCTTGGAGCACGTCTTTAACGAGGCGTGTTACCTCAATCTCAGATTTCTGATGACTACCAGAGTTCATCCACCTCATAAGGCGGTAGATGGACATATTAGGGAAGGGATAAGGCGGCTCAGAGACCCAAAATGATGTACTGGTATCCGCATCAGCGGCCGTTGGACAGGATTTAGCTAGTAGCGAAGACGGAATGAATCTGTCAGGTTCGAACGAGGGTCGCCTGGGGTATTGTCGACAGAGTCCGACTACGTTAAACGCCGTTTGAAGAGAATCGCGCAAGGTCAAAAGTACCCTCTTGATTCGGTGCTGCGGCAGATTCTGGGATTCGGTCGCAGGTGGCAAATTATTGCCAGAAGAATGATCTGAAATGTTGATGTCTTCATCGGCGGGTATAAGGTCCTCGAAATGTCTTGGGACCGTCCTACGCGTGTATCGCAAAGGTCCTCGAACTGGGTCTAAGGCTACTGGTAGTGGTAGCGATTCATAAGCACTATCATTCACGTACTATATATAAAATGAGGTACACACCTGCAATATCATCATGATCCCGTTCAGTCGAAGTATGGTCCATTTCGATATCGAAAACATCCGGGTCCTGGAATGCTGGCACAATGGCAAACGTAGAGGTACTAGCATCAGTGCGACCGTGACTCAGATCGGAGTGACTGGCCCGGGCTGGGTTGATAGGTTCAGCCTGTTGCGCACCGAACAAGCGAGGTCCGCACTGAGCTATAGGTTTTATGCCGTGATTCTTTGCAAACCGTGTCGGTCCGAGCTATGAATTGGAAGAGTAGAAATTCGATCAAATTATGAAATTCTTTGGCGAAAACTTAGCCTGGACTTACTATGGGCAGCTGCTGTGGGGTTGATTTTTGCAATGTTTGAGCTGACACTCTTGCCCGGTCCCTCCTTTTTTGCGTAGCTAACATGCTTGCTCTCTGGTAATACTTGCAAGTAGAGCGGTGTCTGTCAAGTCCGCGAAAATCAGTATCCCTCTCCCAGGAGCAAGATAATGCGCCGCAGGACACCATTGAAAGGATGAAGATGAAAAAGAATAAAGTCCAAGGTGGTCGAGAAATATACATTCTATCTCGACTGAACTTGAAGGTCATGATAGCTCATTATCAAAATGTCGCGATAGCCTGGGAGTGAGTCCTCGCCGCACAAGTCAGTGACTCAATTCGTCCTCATTAGGCATTGCCATATTTGTGCTAATCTTTCTTACCGCGATACGATCGAACCTTACTATGCATATGATGAAAAACGCGGAAACAACACTTTTCTACTACAAATCTTCGAACTAATACATGCATATGGAATGATAAATTCTTAGAACGCCCTACGAGCTTTAACGGATGTTGACAACGGTTTGTGTCACTGGACTTTGAAAGTTACATTTGTGTGACTGCACGAGATGCGGTGTGCATGAACTGGTGGTAACTAATAGTACATTTCTGGGATCAAGTCTAGTACGTAGTTGACAACGGAATATCGATAAGATGATGAGGCTCGTACTTTAATATAATGATCCAAGGAAACAAGACGAGTGAGAAGTTGCTAATTAAAATGCGAGCGTAACTCAACCAACGAGGAAATGACTTAAACTTGAATTAAGATGGCCACCCCCTCAGGCTCAGGCTTGTAACCCGGCAGCGCATATTTCGCCTTCTGAACTCTCTGAAGCCACGCATCTTCCTTGCGCTTCAGGAGCGTCAAGAGTTGAGTATACTGGCGGACTCGATTCCGCGCTGCTAAATAGCTTAGATACACCGTGTCAACGCTATACTTGACGAACAGCGTGTCTTGCTCGTCGTCTCCCATGTCGATTCCGTCAAGCGCCATCTTGCACAAACAATCACAGTCAGTGCCCGACGTAAAGTGGAACAAGAGGCTCTATCGTACCATATATGTCTGGTGCTCGCGTTTATGCCCAGTGCTTTCTATGTTTGCAATTAATTCGGCCGCTGCGGGCATATCATTTATGCAGCCTTCATGGGTAAGAAAGTTCCCGACGCCATGAGGAGAGGATGACGATAAAGTTGGTGATGAATCTGATGATGACATTGTGGGGTGATACTAGCAATAGTTGAGGTCGGGAACTAGACATTCAACAATTTAAATATTTAGTGAGAATTTTTGATCGGAGTTACAGTAACGGTGTTTCAAATCAAGCAAGAACTGTGATCAGAGCAAGAACGGTCAGTTACACGGCCAATCGAAATCAACTAGACTGTTTAAAATTGATCCTGCTGTCACGGTAGACTCGGACCCGTGGTGCGTGGTCATATCTTCGTCTTTATTTATGTACATCATGGACTTTGTTTGGTCGCTGTAATATGATTATTTTCTGACTTTCTCCTTACTACTGTGACTGACTTGAAGTACCTCAGGCTGGTACTGGATTTGTTCAAGCTTGCTGGTGAACGTTTTCGTTGTGTTGATGCACAAGTTACAATACTCTACGGTGCGGCAAGATGATCGTGATATCCGAGTCCGACTCGGATATTTAGCGTTCACAAGAAGTTCAATTTCAACTTGAAGTTGGTACAATTCAAACTTGACCCCCCGGATAGTACAGCTTGAGTACAGCTTGAAACTGGTTTAAGTTGACTGCTATCATGGTCATGATCGACTCCTGACTCGGACTTGGCGGATGTTCAAATCATGGCCGCATCCAAGGCATGCTGCCAGTGTTCGGGGCTCGGTTCACCATGGCTCCCAGGCTGTTGCCAATGCTGGCTGTCGACAACTCCACGTCACTCGTCTATCGTCGACCTTCCCCTCTCGTGCATTCTCAGGGTTTTCAAGTTGGAAGTGCGGTGACTGGGGATGGTTTAAAAGTCAGTGTATGTTGGCTGACTCCTGTCTCTCGCAGTGCGCGTCGAAGGGCCTCGTGTCGGCGGCTGTCTTCGACTGTACCTCTGTCCCTACACCCTTCCTGGTCTCGATCGTCCGTATTGTGTTTCGCCGTCGGATCTGTCACGGTGGGCATGCGCATTTGGAGTTCACTGGAACATAATTGTATGTTGGCCGTTGTCGACCCTTCTCTCGATCATCCGTATTCTGGTGTTGCACGAGGGTTGAAGTTCGCCTACTGCGGCTAGGGCTCACCCCTCCCTAACCACTGCCCGTTTAAAGTACCAGGGTGTTGGCTACTTTCCGACATTCATTTTGTTTCGGAGCCGAGCAATGTGCTTCCGACACCATATTTTCACTCAATAAAAATTACAGATCCGAGTCGTAGTTTACACCACCTCAGTCACCGCGACTTTGCCATCGCTGCGGCTCGTGTCCAATTCACCTCCGTTATAATACTGACGCAACTTTTAGGATGTGTTTGTGCACGCGTTTGAATAGAAGAAGGCTTCTGCGCGTACTAGACTTCACGTACTAGTACTGGTAGCCTCGCACAAGCCTCGTGGGATCGGTTCGACCAGGGCCCTAGCAGGCCCCCCACCCCCTAATTTAACGTGAGTTCTGCTTGGGATTTATGAACCCGAGGTTTGCAGGCTTATGATCTCTCAAAGTTCAACGTTCTTCGGACCCTTACCCCTGCCGCCTATTCGATTCACAATCCACCAGGGTGTATTCTGCTGTTCGAGGCTTGAGCCGAGAACACTGGTTGAATCATTCAACTTAGCAGCAGGTAATTGTACGTCATTTATTCTTAAACAACGATGATATTGACATAATGCAACCCCACCACAGCTTGTATTATGTACATAATAATGATTCTGTATCTCATGGCAAGTTTAAATACGTTGGATTTTGAATGCCAATCGTACTCGGAGTTTATCATCGTACTGTGACAATGTTGCCGTTTTTTCTGAGTACCCGCTGTTGGACTGTCAGTCAGCAGGCTATTCAGACGGTCACCGAGTCGTCGTACTGCTCAATCGCAGCATGCCTGCAGGTAAGGGATTTCCCCCCCCCCCTTTCAATTGAAGATGCACTAAATGATTCGTATGGTGCTGATAGATCGCAGGGGTACTAGTAGTCGCCGTCACGGACAAAACTACAAGTTTGTTGAAGTTGACTATGCCGTGGATGTCGCACTTCGGAACAAAGCGACGCGTGTTGCAAGGCAGGAGTATAGCATCGATGTCTCGATGACAGGCCCGGACGACACTAGTACTTTTTGTCACTATATTCCGCCATCACAGCCGCCTTTGCCCGCACCCCCACACCCACCCTTACATCTTCCGCCAGGTCCACCGTCCCCCGAAACGCAATCCCCATCTCCACCACCCATTCTTCCATCACCATCACCTCCGAGTCCATCACCGTTCGTTCTACCACAGCCATCTCCTCCATCTCCGTCTTCTCAATTACCACTCGTTCTACCACCCCCGTCTCCCCAATCACCGATTGTTCTACTATTTCCACCATCGCCACTTGTTCTACCATCCCCATCTCCGCCATCACCGTCCCTGCTACCGTGGGATTCACCCGTACTCCTAGCACTTCCAGTGCCAATGCCGGCCACAAGAATCGGCGAGTTAGATGATGAGCCTGAGTTAGTAGTACCCGCTGCCGCCGACCGTGATGAAGGTCAGCTTCAAGTTGAACCTGAAACCCTCCCGGGACAACCTGAACAGAATTGGGACATGGAACAGGTGGCCGACATTTGGTCTTACATGAAATTTTGATGGAGGATGGCTTCTACCCTCGCATACTAGTACTACTGTCATTACCGTTTAAGTTCAAGTTGCATTGAAAGTCTGACTCCCTCAGATTTAAATCATTTGATCCATTAGGGAATACCAAATTAAGACCAACTATTTGTCATGCAGTTGCCCGCGGTTGTCTCCTATTGATTCTCGGCATTTACCGTAATCATGATCGTTATCATTTGTAATAATCATGGGAGCTTCTTCAAGGTTCTGACCTCAGTGCCACCAGACACTCATCCAGCACACATCATGCCTGCAGCCATAGTGGACCGCTCTGGCATTGTGCATGATCGCAGCTCTTATACCTCCAAGGCTCCAAACCATTTCAAACCCTACAATACCAGAAGCTTTAATGCACAAGCGACACGCATTATCCCCTCCAGCAGTTCCTTCACCGACTCCAACAATGAACAACTCAAGAATATGAAATCTGGGTTGATATCTCCAAGTTTACCGCTGAAAAATAGCACTGCACACCAAACATACAAGTCCCTGCCTGTGGAAGAGGAGGTAGAGCTCAAGAACAACTTGAACCTGAACCCAGCTGAAGACTCGGATGTCCCCGCGCTGGATTCTAACCCTACTGCAGCAGATTCATTGTATGAACATGATACTAAACACTACCCTTCTGAACACTTTACGCCGAGTATGTTCAATGGGAAGTGAATGTTTACTATGTTCTAATTGTGTTAAAGATGTATGGAAAGTATTGAATTATTTGATGACTCCAGCACAAAGTCACATGGTATGTGTTTTGCCAGTTCACCAGTCAAAAATTGATATGCTTACAATTATACAGGAATTCCGCGTGCGAGCAAAATAATTCGAATTAATAGAACACGCGGTGGGAGAAACGGCCCGCATACCTACGAAGCCCAGGTCGAGGCGATTTAATTACTTCTGTATCGAGCAATGCTAAATCCGGCGTTACAGGCTAACTTACGACTATAACGCAGAACTCCTTACCATCGACATGCCCACTGTCCTACACGAGTCATTCTACGACGACTTGAAGGATTCGTTTACCGTCGCCATTCGTAGTTTTCCTTACCATCGCCTGACTATCCGGCCCCAGATTCATATGAATCGTACCCTCGCGATCAAGGATAAATCTGTAACTCCAGATTTAGTTATATCGCTGTCGGCCACGCGGGGACCCAGTGAAGTTCTACTCATTCCTTACATAGGAGTAACCGCGTTAACGGAGGAGTGGGATCATGTTTTCGAAAAAATGGTGTCAATGATCGCGCAATATCCCGAGACGATCTTAGCGTCGATCGTCTTGGTGCGAGAACTCAAACGCTACGCCTGTCCCGCAGAAAAATCTACTGCGACGGAGACGTTGCACAACCGTTGCAACAAAGAAGAAAAACCCGATCCATTGTCACTCAAGTCATTCATGAGGATGTGCTCGACGCCACGGACAGTCGAGGAGCCCGTCAAAGTCGCCGATCACATTTGGTGTCACGTGGAATCTGTCGAATACTTTGTTTGGTTGAAGGGCGAAAAAGATAAGCCGATAGACTTGAGGAATAGCAAGCCAGAGTACAGGGCACATGGCGTAAATTTCTCTTTTGTCTCATGCGCAACGAATCACTCAATCCCATCCAGACTCTCATGCCTGAATTGCGCATGGAGAACGTAACGAAGATATTCGACCGAGGGTTAGCAGAGATGAAAGACCTGTTCGTCAGGTTCCAGACAGACCTCGATCCTGCCGTCGACCGTTCCGCGCTTGAAAAATATGTTATTCCATCCTTCCCTATCGACTGGTCTCTTAGCGCGCTGGGAATTGCGACCGCGGCGGACTTTACTGCCCATCTTCGCTATGTCAATTGGCATGCGGTTTGTTTCAGAGGCGTGAAGCGTTCCCGCGATTCGTCTTACGCCCCGTCGGAATCAGAGGGTGGTAGCTCCGTGTCTGAGGTGGATGACCCCAAGCCTCAGCCTGCCAGTGCGGGCACCAAGAAGACTCCTCCCACCCCCTCCCACCACGCATTTAGAACGATCATTGTGGGTCCCAGAAAGTCTGATTCTACCGTGACGCCCGTGGCGGGTACCAGCAGCAAACCCTTGAAGGCCAGCACGTCTAAACCCTCAAAGGCTGCTGCGGAAAGCACGTCTAAACCCTCGAAGGGCAAGGGCAAGGGCAAGGGCAAGGCTAAGCCTTCCAACAAGTGTGCAAAGCATTAGCGCGCTTTGGGGATCGTATCAGGCTGAGGGAAACTGGGGCGTTCCATTGACGCAAGCCTGAGTTCATCATGTTTTACTTGATTTTTGCTTTCGCGCTTTTCGTGTTACGCTTTTCGTTTTACGCTGTTCACGTTTTCATTCCTAACGAACTTTGTTCATGTTGATTGCAGTTCCACGGTGTTAGTGACTACTACTAGTAGTAGACAGAGTGACTCAATTGTAATCTCCTATCATACTCGACGTTGACTCGAATTAACAAACTACAGATTGTCCTTGCATATTGACCAATACACTAGTACTACGCACATGTACTACTACTTGTGCTTAGATAGACTACTAGTACAACTTGAAACTCTGCGTTTACTAAGGCCTCTCGACGGCCACGGTTGTGAAATTTTTGGCTGATCACGTGATAGGGTTGTTTGCCAAAGGCTTTGGATCCAAACAAACCGTGACGTTCCAGCCATCGTGTCACACACACCGTGGCCATGATAATCATGAATCATGATGCTCTCGCAAGGCGATCCAACGTCCTGACAATCCGAGTCTTGGACCCTCACTGCAGCTGGGGTACTATTAATGATTGGGTATTTTCAACGTATCAACACAGTACATCCACTCATACACAACGTTCCCCAGATTTCTCAATGTCCGAGTCAGCGCGCCAGTGACATCCCGTGGGGTTTTGAGCAGTATGCTGATTTTTCCGTAAGTACTTATTTCCGTTTGCCTTGAGCCCGAAGCCGGCTTAACTAAGATCTCTCAATGCGCTACTAGTAGGTCATCAATCAGCGTAACCAATCTTGTCAGCTTCCCGTCTTTTGGCAAGATGATGGGAGCTCAACTATGACGGACGTTGACATGATCTGGGTCATTCCAAGAGTCAAGGACCTCGAGTACCCCGCTGGTGAACCTGCAAAGCCCATCGAGGTGGTCATCTTCAACGAGCCCTACCTTATCGAAGTGGAGACGCACATGTTGGACAATATTGCCTTCGTTATCCTCGACAGCCCCGTTTTACGTGCATAGACCAAGTCGGACCCCTACCCAGCCCGCATGGACGATCTTAGTTCTGCCATCTTCTACTACACGTGGAATCAAGCCATCACAACTACCATCCGCCAATTCCCCGTCATCGACATATACCACGTCAACGACTACCACGACGCGCTCGCTCCGATATACCTCCTGCCCAAAGCAGTACCCGTCCGTCTCTCGCTGCACGATATTGACTTCCAGGGTCTGTGGCTGCTTCGAACAAAGGAAGAAATGAAAGAAGTCTGCTCCGCGTTCAACATCAGCAAAGAGCACTGCACGAAATACGTCCAGAAACACGTTCAACCTGCTTCACGCCACTGCATCATTCAGTAGCGTTCATCAAAAGAGTATCAGTGTCGCTGGTGCGCCAGACAAGTATGGGAAGCGAAGTTGTCGGTTGATGGAGATGTACCCTGATCGTGTTTTCTCGAAACCAGAGTTCACTGCGCTTTCCCCTTATCTATTTAGTGGTGCTGATTTCCCTTTGATTCCTTCTCGCGATGAATCATTTAGATTGGTCGCTGTCGAATTCGCTAGGAAAGGCACCCTTGGTGTCGGTAGTCGACTTTGTGGTCTTGGGTTGATGCCTGGATGAGTGAGTGCTTAGCGTAGTCCTATTTGAGCGGGATCTAATGCGCTTCTGCTCTTAGTGGTTCCCTGTGGAATCTACCTCGACGGCCTATATGTTATCTTAGCTTTCGAAGACGATCAAATTAGAAGAAAGAGCCATACTTCGTGCTCGGTCCACCGTCCAGTGTTTCCCAGTCGTCGAATGGCGTCAGCGGATGGAAGACATGCACCGAAGGAGTATCTTCAAAACCTACTAGTACGTGTTATGAGACTCGCTTACTTGCACCCCCCTCATATCCGCATTTAGAATTGCCCTATATGTCTCGGCGGTTTTGAGCGTTGTATAAATAATGGTCTGGCAGGCGGCTTTTCTTACTTACCTGCATCTTCTCTACAGCTCTCTTCACCTTCACTCTTTAATTTCTGGCACTTTTTCAAGTTGCTATTTTATTTCTGGCCCTTGTCACTCTTTATTTTTGTCAACCCGACACCGACACCATCACTTCTACCATGTCCCAGTCCGAGTCTGTGTCAGAGCCTGGACTCGGAAATGGGGTACACGCCCTCTCACTTCCAGACCTCTCCGGTGCAGTCCCTACCTCTGCAGAGGCCAGGGCCAAACGCCGCATCGCTGCATTAGAAGAAGAATTGCAGACAATGAAGGATGAAAGAGGACCTAAACAGAGGTTCGTCGCATACCGTTTTCCTCGCTGCCTCTTCCTCATAGATACTCACAGAAAGATGACCTACTACGTCGCACAAGGCAGGGCGGTTCGCCGAATGACCGTCCTCTACACTAGCTTAGAAAATTTGATCGCTGAGAACGATCGCAGGTATGAGGGAAGCTTGGTTAACGACATTGCGCAAAACACCACAGAGTAGGTCTTTTCTTTTTTTATGACACATTCAATTGATTATTATTCAGACAAAACCGCCTGCAGCGCGGCTACCTCGCGCTTACACAGACTCTGCCATGGCTACATGCTAAACTTGCAGATTGTGATTACGATGAATCTGAAGAGATGTTGAAGAAGGTCTGTGCTCTCAAAACTTGCGCTTTCACTGCACACTCATAATTTTATAGATCAGAAGAGGAGCCGATGCCGCCCGTGGCGACGATACATCCACTCTCAAGGATCTCGTCGCCGCCTGGATCAATCAGGATTTTCGTCCTACCATTCTACTCAGGTCCAACGACAAGCACTTGCGCGGGTTCGCACACGACGTTTGTGGGAAACTACTATGCCCCACTGAGTGGGATTGGAATGATGACCGGTGAGTATCAATGCACGTGGAATATTTACATGACGCTGAAGCCTGAGCAGCGTGAAGGCGGGCATTCACGATAGAACGACAGATTTCATCGTGTCGGAAAATTCTTGGCCGCTGTTTGTTTACCAGAATTACACATTCGACGACAGCAACCTGGAGCAGGGCCTGTTCATGTCTAAGATCCTCGTTCAGGTCAGTACATCATGATGGGTTCTTACTAGTCGTGAAAACGTTACTCATGTCTGTATGGTGCCAGGCTTTCAAAGCCGTATTTACGTCACCATCTTCCGCAAGAGAAGCTGATGGCGACGGTGATGGAGCCGATATACTCGAGAATAACCGGCGCGCCCGACGGGCATTAAACCAAGTCAAGGTTAAAACATGTGTGGCGTCAATCATCAACACGAAGAGAGTTACCCCTCGCTCCATCACCTATGTCGTCTGTCAGGTGAGTACATCTGATTGTTCACCCATCGATGTCTGACCTACTATCATTCAGGTTCGGTTTGCGCTATCAAGCGTCTCGTCTTGGCGCACCGTTGACGGCAACTTCGATTACGAAGTGTTTTGGAACAACATCGTCGATTTCTTCAAGGATGTCCCTGGACCTATCGCACGACATCGGGTGACCAAGCTACTCGAATGGTGGACAAGGTATTGCTTACCGTGGTCTGCTATATATCATCTAACATTATTTTTAGGAAGATTTTCGGGAAAAATCATCGAGAGGATCTAACCCCGGAAGTTGTATCCAAAATGTCCGTTACAACGCTAGCCGAGCAGAGAAAGAGGCTGGAGGAATCTGCTTTCGACTCGGATTAGCCTGATCATAGTTTTATATATCCGATATATTACAATACACTTTTTTAATGCAATCATAAATCTCATGTTCGTTATTATATTTCGAGATCACAAATCGGAAGGAATGATTTTCAGCGATCGTACTCAAGGCTTGACATGCAGTCTACAGCGAGATTTGTAGTACCTTCCAATTCCACCAATTCATAGAAATCTTTGGTATGTGAACAAACATGTCTATGACAGCTACAACCAACATTATGTTGTCTCCGTGCGGCATCAGTCGTGGATATTTGCCAGTTTAGAACGCCCCCAGTGGAAGAGGTCAATCGCGGTCTCCGACTGAAGACTATCAGTTGGAAATACTAAACATGAAAGGTGGGTCTGGTTAGGTGACAGAACTCGGGCAGACATCGGTATATCCAATTATACCTGAGCGGAGCACGCAACTCCATCATTGTGGTGTTCAGTTTCCAAGCGGTAAATAATTCTGCTACACCCAATTTGATGTATCCAGTGTATCAGCGGAACGAAGGAATGATTGTTGCTGCCGTTATTTCTACTTGCCTAGGCTGATCAGTACAGAGCAACTTGCTCTACTGACACGATCCCGGAACCACGCGCCTTCGTATGAATTGCTGCTGAGTTTCCTGACAGATGAATTTTCCGCTCGTGTTTAGAACAGACATGAATTTGGTAGTTTAAGGCATTGGACTTAGCGCTTGCCCTATCTTTGAAACGCACTAATATTGTATGTTTTGTACCAAGTGAGTAGCAGCGTCAAACTTGCGCGAAGTAAGTACCGGTGTCAGTGTGGCACATTGGGTTTGTTTTCAGGACGACATAGCCACGTATCTGATGTATTTGATGTATATCAATTCTATGTACCGCTGTGTCGTTGGTCAGACACATCAACAGACATGTATATAATAAATTGAGGTACTTTCGGTAGTAAATGTCCTGTCGTCTGATATGTATTTTGATGTGCGAACGCCTACCATCGTTCCGCCACTCACTAATTGAACACTTTGAGGTAGTGTGTCTAGATTCCTTCCTACATGAAGGATAATTGACTTTTACAATATTGAGCCGAGGGCTGAGCAAGGCTGCAATATCCTGCTAGATGTGGCAGTCTGGCAATTTCCCATCCAATACGGCGGTCTAGATCAACCAGCTTACAAATAATCACCCACCTCGTGACTGTGATATTTAGCCGTCACAAGCAACATTATTAAGAACCTGCGGTATCGTATGGTGGCTGTAATCTTATGAGCAGCGTCGCAAACGCATCGTTGACACATTTATCGTATGGTGGCTGTAATCTTGTGAGCAGCGTCGCAAACGCATCGTTGACACATTGCTTCGATGATGGATATGTTCTGAACTAGTTGCAGGACTGGGCGCGATGTATATGATACAAATCTCAGTCAGCCTAGGCAAGTACCTATCACTTCAGAGTGAAGTGTCCTGTATCTTACCAAGGGAACGTGTTGTCGAACGTGAACCTCGCTTATTCTCATTATCCAGTCGAATATTAACACCAGCTCTCGCACCAGGCGTGCTGATTTACAGAATTGTGGCGAGACGGAAAAACCTTGTACGAATATTTGGTGGCAACTTTTTGCGTCGCTCTGACACTTACAGACTCGCATTTTACTTCATTGGCCTGCGTTCGTATATTCGTTTGGAGGATGATCTAAGCAGAAGACGGTACGTCGAGCACAGGAGAACTTGCTTGGCTGCCATGAAAATGCATCGTTCTCACGTAAGATCAAATAATTATATGCAAACCCCACTGCCACATTTATGGGGATTGGTGTTATTGTTATGAATATATAGTATACTATGACATTTTAATATGTTCATCAGTTCACTGATGATATTGTGTATCCATTCCCAGTGGTGAGCCTATCAATAAATTTCTTCAATCACAGTTGAGCGATAGTTTCATTGAAGGCCTTGCTTTGAGCATCAGGGGATTATTGTCGGAACGTGATTGTGAAGCAAAATGTGAGTTAGTAACGCTGTCATCCAAACATAGTTCAGAAACATTTCAAGTACTTTCTAAGGCGGTAGCCCTTGGACATTCACTTCCCGCGACCCGGGATGAGCGCTGAGCCCTCGTGATTTCAGCTTTACACAGCTTTCAGTTGTGCTTCTTAGTACCGCCACGAGACCTGGGCCACCGCAGCATCGAGTCAAGAAAGAGATGGAAGCGGAAGCGCTACTTCTTGTCTATGGATATTCAGGAGGTAAGGGATATCATATAAATCAACCAAAACTACGTGTTACACCACAGACGAATTTAAACTAAAGGTTTCACCCTGTCAGAAAGCGCCTGTAATCGTGGACTACACAAATTAGACATGAGAGGGTGCAATGACCGTACGTGACACTTGTTCTGTAATCCAGTTCCACGGGCGAGAGATGTGATGTTGTGTGTTCCGGTACCACATGCGAAGCAATTGCCCACCTAGCATTGTAGACGAGTGCATTACAAACAGCACGAGGGGTACAACTGAAGATGCAATAATGAAGAGGACAAAGTTAGAAAAAGATTCAGCTGCCATCGTTATGCTCAACGAGAACACAAACAATATCATTCTGTCAAACAATGAGCCACTGAGCCATGGAATGCAGCCGTAAACGCACCCCCAACGCAAAAGTCCCGACGGCAGACTGAGCATAATGGCGAGGCCTCGGAGGCCTAGAAAAGAACGTGACATTTGCCGCATGTAACGAGCCTGTGGACGTAAAGAATACAGTAAAACAATGTAAAAAGAAACTTACCACTTTAAAAGTAGTGCCTCGTAGACTGTCATTGACTTGTCCAACCAAGAATAGTGTGGATGCTAATGAACCAAAGGTACAGAGGACAGACATGAAAATTCCATTGAACGTGATCGTCCGACCCTTGTTAGGAACTGGAATTGAGAGAAAGCTGATATCAACAGCAAGCAGCACAGTAGACTGGAACATCATTGGTTGTATGACAATATACGATAAAAGTACGACTCACAAATATTGCATATCCATTCCATTCAGTGGTGAGCCTATCGCAAAATTTGTTCCACCGCGGCCAGATGACGGCTTCATCGACCCATATCCTCTGAATACTCCTCATTTGAGCATTCGGGCCATTAAACAGAAATACATTCAAGATGCGAAAAATGATCGTTTGTGAGTGGCCATCAAGTGCTCCGTATAATGATTGGCCTACGTCAAGTCGGGCGCCTGGTTGCCCGCAGAAATTCTTAAACTTGGCGGAGCCTAGCAACATAATCAAGGAATGGTGTGGCAGATGACAAGCTGGAGCTCACAGAACAATGACATCAATCTAGCTGAAATCAACAAGCATATCAGAAACAAACAATTGACCTTCTGTGATTGGATTTACCTGCGATACAAACGGAGTGCTCACGCTCCTTGTTAGCACTGTCTGTAGAAAGAAAAACATCAACAACAACAACAACAACAACCCACATCAGGGAATGATTCACTCATGAGACAATCCATAAGCCCGAGCAAGCTAGCAACCTCGTCCGCAGTAAATTAAGAACGCGAGAACTCAGCCGTTGAATGAAACGACTGTATTCATGTACTGTACCTAAGAACGCGAGAACTACGTGCGTGTCAGCGACGTCCTACTCAAGTAAATACAGTACTCACCTCAGCCGTTGAATGAAACGACTGAGGGAGAAAATAAGAGGCGAGTAACGCTAAGTATCTGATATCCAAAACATTGACAAACAAATCTACCGAGGTCGCAATCATATCAACTATCGACACTCCCACTCGAACGCGGTAGTAAGCCGAGGGCCTTCGTAAATCTTTGATGCTTCTCCTTCGGCAATGCTTTCGTCATGATATCTGCAATCATGTCTCCCGTTGGACAATAGTCTACGACCGCCCACTTCTTCTCGTTCACTGCGTCGCGCACATAATGGTATTTTCGCCCGATATGCCGCGTTCGGGCACGATACCCTGGATTCTTCGTGAGCGCGATGGATCCTTGGTTGTCCGCAAGCAAAAGTGTAGGTTTCAGTTGCTTGTATCCCAACTCGTCCATCAGTTCCCGCAACCAAGCGATTTGTTGCGCTGCATTGGACAGTCCAATGTATTCAGCCTCAGTCGATGACAGCGCTACAAGTCCTTGTAGCTTGCTGCTCCAGGACACGGCTCCTCCGCCCATCATGAACACATAGCCTGAAGTCGAACGTGAGGTGTCTACATCTCCGCTCCAACTCGAGTCGGAATAGCCATAGAATACGAGTGCATTCTCCCGTTTTCGGACCGGCGAGAACGTTAGTGCCAGATCTCTTGTACCGCGAAGGTAACGCAAGATGCGCTTTGCTGCGACCCAGTGGACTCGTCCAGGATTAGCGCTATAGCGTGCTAGTGCTCCCACTGCATAGCAGATGTCTGGACGTGTCGCGACCATGGCATACATCAACGAACCGACAATATTTTTGTATGGTTTGTCTTGCATTTCTCGCCATTCGTCTGACCCATACTCAGGGCATTGCGCAGAAGATAGTGCTAGACTGGGGTCCATTGGGACTGCCACGGGTTTGCAATCCTTGAGTCCGTATTTCTCGAGCATCTTCGTGATGTATTGCCGCTGCGACAAACTGATGGTTCCTTTAGCCCGATCGCGAATGATCTCAATGCCCAATAGGTGCTTTGCTTCACCGAGGTCATGCATCTTGAAGAGTCTCCGTAGGTTTCTCTTCATCTTCTCCGTGAATTTTAGGCCCTTGGCTGCAACGAGTAGATCATCAACATAGATGGCGAGGAAGCAAACTCTCCCGTTTTTGTCACGATAAAGGTATATGCAGTGTTCCGAACTGATTCGCACGAAGCCTATCTTCACCAGGGCATTGTGGAGTGTGACGTTCCACACATATCCTGATTGTGGCAGTCCATATAGCGCACGGTCGAGAGCCCAAAGGTCGCCTGGCGGACAGTCAACACCATCTGGTGGCATCACATACACCTCCTCAAGTTCTCCATTGAGGTAAGCCGTTGATACGTCCAACTGGTGCAGTTCTAAATCTTCTTCAGCTGCGATGTCAGCAATCACTCGTACTACGTCCATTCCGAGTGTAGGGGAGTAGCTCTCCTTATAGTCGACCCCCTTCTTTTGATTATATCCTTGTGCAACCAGACGTAACTTGTAGCGCTCGATCCCTCCGTCGGCATTGACCTTGATGCGCATCACCAGTCTTACACCAATGACCTTCGCATTTTTCGGCCGTGGTACCACTCTGAACACCTTTTTCTCCACAAGGGATGCTAATTCTTCGTCCAGCGCAGCCCTCCATTGTGTCGCATCTGGTCCGTTGAAAGCGTCATTGAGGTTCTTTGGTGTTTCTGCTGCCTTGGGTGCGCTTTCGGCAAACGCAGCAAACTGGCAGTAGATGGAATTTGACGTTGTGTCATCTTCGACGTCAGGTGACAGTTCAGTCAGTGGGATTTCTGGTGGGTCCATCTTCGCGGGAGGTGCTGACGTGTCGACGATGACTGCGCTTGGCTTTTGTGGCTGATTGACTGGTGGCTTGGGTGGTGCGGTTTTCTGCACCATCACCAGTTGGGGGACACGAGGTGGTGGTTTGACGTTTCGACGGCCTCGTCTTTGCGCGATTGGTGCTTCTTCGGCTGGGGGTGGTGAGTGATCTCTCACATTCGACTTTGCCAATTCATTTTCAAGCTTCACAGCAACATTATGGTCCTCTGTGCCTACCTCAGGAGACTTGTGCTCATTCTCGCACATGGGCACAGGGTCCCCTTCTGAAAACACAGATTCGGAATCACCAGTGGGCAACACCGTTTTCGGGTCAGCCATGGTCTGAGGTGATCTTTCTGTGTCTGGTAATGCCTGCTCCCACTCAATTGGTTCAGCATTGTCACGTTGCAGTTCTGGCGCTGTCCCTGGCGCTTCGTCAAAAACAACGTGTCTGGACTTGAACATTTTCCGGGTCGTGACGTCGAGGAGAGTATAGGCCTTGGATGCATACTCGTATCCGAGAAGGACACATCTGCGGGCATGAGGATCCAGCTTGGATCATTGGTCCTTTGGTACTAATGCATAGGCTCTGCATCCGAAGGGTCGTAGTCCTGAAGAATTCACTTTCCGGCCGGTGAGTACTTCGAAGGGGGTTCGACCATCAATTCCAGAAGCTGGACTGCGTGCGATTAGATAGGTTGCTGTGCGAAAAGCATGTGACCAGTAGGTCTTCGGCAACCGTGAATCAATCAACATGGCCAGCGCACGATTGACAATGGTTTGATTCATCCGTTTGGCGAGTCCATTTTGCTCAGGGGTATCAGGTGCTGTTGTCTGGTGCAGGATCCCAGATAACCGGAGGTGTCCTCGGAATTCCTGTGAGATGTACTTTCCACCATTGTCCGTGCGGAATATGCGAACCCAGTTCTGCGAGAATTCTATCTGCTGCAGTCGTGCATTGAGGAGCGGTTCTATTGCACCCTGCCATTCCTTGAACTTTTCCAAGGCTTCACTCTTTTGCTTCATGAAGAAAATCCAAGGGTAACGAGTGTGATCGTCTATAAATGTGATCCAATATCGATATCCTTCTGGTGATTGTGGTGTGATAGGACCTCCGACATCAGAATGGATGAGGGCAAGTGGTGCGAGGGCAGATTCACGTTCGTGTTTGAATGGAAGCTTCTTCATTTTCGCTCTGACACAACTTTCACAGAAAATCTCCTTTCCGGTGACCCCATCTATTCCCCTCAGGTACCCTTTGGACACCATTCGTCTGATGCTGTCATGATCGAGGTGACCAAGACGTCTATGCAGGACGTTTATGTCAGTTGCGAGGTGAGTCGACTCGTGTAGCTTTGAAGCTCCGGTTATTGGTTCTGAGACAAGGTGGTAGAGATTGTTGTGCTCCTTGCCCTCTGCAACAACTTGGTTACTTTTTCGATCATGTATCTGGCACAAGGGTCCATCGAATGTTACACGGTTGTGGTGCGCGAGCTGTTTTACCGACAGGAGTGTGACCGCGAGGTCAGGTGCGTATAGGACATCATCAATGATGAGATGACGTCGCTCTCCATTCAGATGTTGCACACATTGTATTGACCCAAGACCTGTTGCATTGATAGTTGAGTCGTCGCCAAGGTGGATTGCAATTGGCTTTCGCAATTTTCGGAATGTGGATTCGACGAACCATGACCTGCGTGGTGTCATATGACGCGAGCAACCAGAGTCAATGAGGATGTCCTTTGATCGTCGAGTGGTGTTGGTAGCTGCAGCAGTCGTCAACGTATACAATTGAACACGGTTCATTAAAGCCTTCGTGACATATACACGTTGTGAATTATTACGGCGGTGCTTTGTATGCGCATGCTGTGCTTTCTCGCTCCTACTCCGAGTTTCAACCGTATCCGAGTCTGTTCCATCCGAGTCCGAGTCTGAATCTGTATCTGCTTTATTTGCCTTAGTCTTTGATCCAGACTTCTCTCGTTCTCGGGGTTTTCGCTTCCGCTTTTTGCGCTCTTTCTTCATCTCCTTGAGATCCCGACAGTCCTTCGTGGCATGGCCCTGTGACTCGTGATATTCACAATATTGGCCTTGGTTGCTTGCACCACTGGTGCGTGCATCAGTCACGAGTGCAGACGAGGGTTCTGATGAGTTGGCATTGATAAGCAACGACTGCGAGAGAAGTCGAGTGGATATGGTCTCGAAAGTGAGTGATGAGTTGGCAGGCAATGACTGCAGTAAGGAAGTCGTGAACGTGTCCCAGATTGGTGTAGATGGCAACGACGTCAACACGAGGAAAGCTTGCATTTCGTCGCTGATTGCCTTCCCCATTGCTGTGAGCTTGCGGTTGTCAGCCGAGAAGGTAGCAATGTGCTCTTCCATCGATGAGGAGTCATTGAACTTCCGTTTCATCATATTCTTGAGCGTGAAGAACGCATTTAGCCCCTCATTAGTGCCTTGATGCACTTTCTCGAGTTTCTCCCATGCATCCTTGGCGGAAGTCTGGTCTGCGATGAGGTCCAGTTTCTCGTTGCTAACATATTCAATGATGATGCCGAGAGCCTTGTCGTTCCGAATCTTCCAAGTGTCAGAGGGGACAGATGTGGCTGAAGAGGTGGTAGATGGAGTTGTGGTACTCGTCGACGCAGACGCAGTGGGGGCAGCAGGTGATGTCGTGCTGGCCTGTGGTGCTGACGGGTCAGGGTCTTCGCCGGAGACGGTGCCCCAGACCTTTTCCCGCTGCAACTTTCCTCGGATCCGGATCTTCCAGGTTGGGTAGTTATGTTCGGAGAGGATGGGGACATTGGTCGTTACTGACTCAACGCCCATCGCAGGTTCGTGGAGGATCGTTCGGTGTCGATTACCTACTAGACTTGAGCGGCCTCAGGGCTCATAACCTAAGAACGCGAGAACTCAGCCGTTGAATGAAACGACTGTATTCATGTACTGTACCTAAGAACGCGAGAACTATGTGCGTGTCAGCGACGTCCTACTCAAGTAAATACAGTACTCACCTCAGCCGTTGAATGAAACGACTGAGGGAGAAAATAAGAGGCGAGTAACGCTAAGTATCTGATATCCAAAACATTGACAAACAAATCTACCGAGGTCGCAATCATATCAACTATCGACATAAATTGTGTTACGTGTGTGTCCTGAATGATGTGGTCTACCGTGAATCAATCTCGTATGGCATGAAACGCTTATTGGTCTTTACACACCTGCTCGAGCATGCATGAGAAGTTCTTTGAGTTCCACGACAATATCTTCCGGAAGGAAGCGTTTGTTTGGGAATAGTGTGATATGAAGCCTGTCGATATCAGATGTCTAAATTATGTGAGGTAGAAAAAGGCTGTTGCAAAGTGTGAGCTCATTTACTTCGGTCAAGTGGGGGAAACATTCGTACTTCAAGAGGTCATACGAACCAGTACTGTGCTTCTAGTGCATACTCTAGGAACAGCGCGATTACAGGAGCTCAAAAGGAAAGCATTCCACGGAAAGAACTTACTGATGTGGCTCTGGCTCTTGCGCTTTACACCTCGAACGTGACGCATAAGGGAATGAGATTTGTGGTCTTTGAACCAGAAAATGACACGTCTTTCGTGGTCGGCAAAGTAATAGCCCCACGATTCTCCGCCATCCTTCACTATGAGCTCCAATGCGAGCTCAACGGATGGATGCAGGGAGATGTCTGCATTGCGCGCTTCCTCGTACGCCTTCTCAACGGCTTTGCCTAATTTGACAGCAATTTCAGAATCTCGAACATTGGCATCAGTGAAAACTCTCTGGTGAGCAATTTAAGTAAAGTCATGTTCAAGGAGCAGGCGGTAGACACACTTTATCTGGGTGATAGAAGAACAAAGCCCCTTCTGGGTGCGTGAGCGGCTCCCATCCTTCTACTGCAGCAAGCTCCCTACGGGAGCATTTTAATCTCGTTGCTGGCTCTCTCACCAATATGCTTACTTTGAACAGTCCAAAGGACCTTTCATAACCTTAAACGCCTTAAACACATCTTTACTGTAAGTATGGGTTAGAAGTCAGAACGGCAAATCACTCAAAATACAATTTGCGTACATTCGCACATTCCTCCCGTATCGATCGACCTGCCTCGGTACAATGGGAGTTAAAGTGATATCAAAGGCCTGGGCTGGCGCCGCAAGAAGCAGTGGCGTGGTGATGTCCACTTCAGTGATACTGAGATCGAGGAAAGAGCTCGACATCAATGGTGCAGAAGAGTTCGGGGGAGAGTTTGTATTCAAAGCTGCGTCGTTCGACCCTCCATGAAGCTCGGGAGTTGCGATCTGAAGATTCTGAAGGCTCATTTCAGGTTGGGACCCTTGGCTGTGTAGACTCTGTAGAGGTGCCTCAAGCAACGGCACTGCGAGGCTCACAGGAGGCGTCGGCTCGGATTGGTTGGCCGCTGGCTGAGAGCTCAATGCTAAACCGGGCGCTTCTCGAAAATTCCCCTCCTTTCCATTGACGACAGATTGACAGTGTTGAATCAGTCGTAGGATGACAGAGAGGAGATTCTTGTACGACCGAAGTGTGATTGTCTTGACAATGTGCCTCAGCCAGGATATGAACATGCGAATGTATTTTCCGTGGATGATCATCATGGGCCGAGCACAAAACTATGGAACTTTTTTTTGCTGGTGGGTGAGAAGAACGATAAGAAGGAATGAACGGAATGTCACAGGGTTGATTGGACGGTAACAGAATCGCTTTGAGCGTCAAGATTGTCTTGACATGATTCCCATAGCTGCCAATTGTTATGTTGGGATCAACTAAAGAGGTGTTTTGCCACCGACTCTAGCGGTAGGCCTCGAATTGAACGTGTTTGTCACTGCGATCGTGAATATTGTTATTGTGGAGCAAAAAGTAAGTGAAGTAAGAGTGGATTGAATGCCAGAACATACTTGAGTGCAGAGCTGTTAGCATTCCGAAATAGATCGGCTCTCTATCAGAAAGTGTGTTACTGACGTTATTCAGTGAAGGTTGCAACATTGGACCCCGAAAACTGTGTTGGAGAAAAGGTACCAGTCTTATTGCTTCAAGGGAGATCATCCGGTCCTCAGCAAAATAACGCTGTCATCGACATCCATAGTTCAAAAACATTCCAAGTATTTCCTAAGGCGGTCACGGTGGCCCCCGGACATACACCTCCCGTGACCCGGGATGAGCTTCGTAATTTTAGCTTTACACGGCTTCAGTCGTGCTTCTTAGTACCACCACGAGACCCGGCAACATAGCATCAAGAAAGAAACGGAGCTGGAACTGCTACTTGTTTCTTGTGTATGAATATCCAGGAAGAAATGGGTTTCATATATATAATTAATCAACCAAAACGCCAGACATTAACTGTACATGCTATACCATAGACAAGTTTGAACCAAAGGCTTCGTCCGGTCAGAGAGTCCCTGGAATCGTGGACTACACAACATGGGAGGGGGTGGTGACTGTACGTGACACTTGTTCTTTGATCCTGTGCCACAGGCGAGAGATTTGACGTTCTGTGTTACAGTACCACGTGTAAACAGATAGGCCCAGCATGGGCGACTGCACTACGCTGAGTATGAAGATCACAGGTGACAGCGAATAGATGATGAGGATGCCGCCAGAATTGGATCCGATTGCTACCATTATGCACAACGCCAGAGTAAACAATATCATTCTGTCAAACAATGAGCCACTGAGCCATGGATGCAGCCGTAAACGCACCCCCAATGCAAAAGTCCTGACGGCAGACTGAGCATAACGGCGAGGCCTCGGAGGCCTAGAAAAGAATATGACATTTGACGTATGTAATTGGCCTGTGGACGTAAAGAATACAGTAAAACAATGCAAAAAGAAACTTACCACTTCTCCAGTTGTGCCTCGTAGACTGTCATTGACTTGTCCAACCAAGAATAGTGTGGATGTTAATGAACCAAGGATACAGAGGACAGACAAGTATATTATAATGAACACGATCGTCCGACCCGCGTCAGCAATTGGAACTGCGAGAAAGCTGATATCAACAGCAAGCATCACAGTAGACTGGAACGTCATTGGTTGTATGACAATATACGGCAAAAGTACGACTCACAAATATCGCATATCCATTCCATTCAGTGGTGAGCCTATCACGAAATTTAGTCCACCGTGGCCAGATGATGGTTTCATCGACCCATATCTTCTGAATACTCTTCATTTGAGCATTAGGGCCTCTAAACAGAATCACATTCAAGATGCGAAGAAAGATCCTTGTTAAGCGTGGGAGGTCATAAGATGTTCCGTATAATGATTGGTCTACGTCAAGTCGGGCGCCTGGTTGTCCACAGAAATTCTTAAACTTGGCGTCGCCTAGCAACACAATCAGGGAATGGTGTTGCAGATGACAAGCTGGAGCTCACAGCAAAGTCTCATCAATCTAGCTGCAATCGACAAGCATATCAGAATCAAACAATTGACCTTCCGTGATTGGATTTACCTGTGATACAAACGGAGTGCTCACGCTCCTTGTTAGTACTGTCTGAAAAAAAAAATCAACAACAACAACCCACATCAGGGTATGATTCACCCATGAGAAAATCCATAAGCCCGAGCAAGCTAGCAACCTCGTCCGCAGTAAAATGTGTTAGGTATGTGTCCCGAATGATGTAGTCTACCGTGAGTCAATCTCGTATGGCGTGAAACGCGTATTCGTCTTTACACACCTGCTTGAGCATACATGAGAAGTTCTTTGAGTTCCACGACAACATCTTCCGGAAGGAAACGTTTGTTTGGGAACTGTTTGATATGATGCCTGTCGATATCAGATGTCTAAATTATGTGAGGTAGATAAAGGCTGTTGCAAAGTGTGAGCTCATTTACTTCTGTCAAGTGGGGGAAACATTCGTACTTCGAGAGGTCGCACGAACCAGTACTGTGATTCTAGTGCATACTCTAGGAGCGACCGATTACAGGAGCTCAAAAGGAAAGTATTCCACGGAAAGAACTTACTGATGTGGCTCTTGCATTCTACACCTCGGACGGCATTCATGAGGGAATGAGATTCGTGGTCTTCGAACCAGAAAATGACACGTCTTTCGTGGTCGGCAAAGTAATAGCCCCACGATTCGCTGCCATCCTTCACTATGAGCTCCAACGCGAGCTCGACAGATGGATGCAAGAAGATATCTGCACTGTGCGCTTCTTCGTACACCTTCTCGACGGCTTTGGCTAATTTGACAGCAGTTTCAGGATCCCGAAGGTTGGCATCAGTGAAAACTCTCTGGTAAGCAATTTGAGTAAAGCTATGTTCAAGGAGCAGGCGGTAGACGCACTTGATACGGGTGATAGAAGAATAAAGACCCTTCTGGGTGCGTGAGCGGCTCCCATCCTTCTACTGCGGCAAGCTCCCTACGGGCTCATTTTAATCTCGTGGTTGGCTCTCTCACCAACATGCTTACTCTAAGCAGTCCAAAGGACCTTTCTGAATCAAGAACACTTCAAACTCATCTTTACTGTAAGTATGGGTTAGAACGGCAAATCACTCGAAATACAAAAAATTGGCGTACACTCGCACATTCCTCTTGTATCGGTTGGACTGGTCGGGTACAATGGGTGTTAGAGTGATAGTCTGTCCTGGCACCGCAAGAGGTGGTGGCGTGGCGACACCAACTTCGAGGGTGCTGGGTTCGGGCATAGAACTTGGCATCAACGGCGCATAAGAGTTCGGGAGAGTGTCTGTATTAAAAGCAGCATCATTCGACCCTCCATGAAGCTCGGGAATTGGCATCTGCATATTCTGAATGCTCATTCCGGGTTGGGACCCTTGGCCGTGTAGACCCTGTAGAGGTACCTCAAGCAACGGCACCGCGAGGCTCACAGGAGGCGTCGGCTCAGATCGGTCGGTCGCTGGCTGAGAGCTCAATGCTAAACCGGGCGCTTCTCGAAAATCCCCCTCCTTTCCATTGACGACAGATTGACAGTGTCGAATCAGTCGTAGGATGACAGATAGGAGATTCCTGTACGACCGAAATGCGATTGTCTTGACAATGTGCCTCAGCCAGGAGATGAACATGCGAATGTGTTTTCCGTGGATGATCATCATGGGCCGACCACAAAAACTAAAGAACTTTTTTTGCTGGTGGGTGAGAAGAACGATAAGAAGATGTCCAATGAACGGCATGACACACGTGTTGATTGGGCGGTAACGGAATCGCTCTGAGCGTCAAGATTTTTTTGACATGAATCGTATAGTCAACGGTTCCTCACATCATGCTGGAATCAAAAAGAGGTGTTTTTCCACCGACTCTAGCGGTAGGCCTACAGTATAGGTGACCAGAGTTGGACTCGTTTGTCACTGCGAACATGATTAATACTGTGGAGCGAAAAGTGAATCAATTAAGAGTGAATGCTAGTACTTGCAATTGCGTCGATACTAGACGTGTCTATGTATGCCGCGGTATGCGTCGAACTCTTGTGCTGAAAGTGCTAGTGAATCATGCGCATGATTCATCATGATGAAGGAAGAAAATATGCGTCTTCGATCAAACGTGGGAAGTTGAAAACAACGCGCGGTTCAGAATGTTCCTCTCATGCTGCGATCCACTACGGAGGTGTTTTTGCCACCAAGATCCAACTCCCGTACGTAGGCCAGAGTTGGACGCGTGTGTTACTGTCGCAACATTGATTGTGAAGCCAAATGTGAGTGCCGAACTCTCGTACTAGTAAACAGTCGGGAAAGAGTTGATACGCAAGACCGTTTTTGCTCGTTTAGTCCCAACACGAAGAAACGACTATCGACAAGGTCTGACTAGAAGAGACTATCGTTTAGTGGTATCATTAAGAATGTCTTCCTTCTAATGGTATAGCCACTAGTTGAGTAGGCACCAACTCCGACGAAGCTTCACGCCTTTACAATATCATCACAGAACTTAATGTAGTAGTACTTACAAAAGGCGGAGAGGCTGTTGTAACGTATGATATCTGAGAGACAACGACAAGCCTCGCACGCTAGGAATGTCGATCCCAGATCTAGAGCTGCAAAGTCCTGTGTGAGTATCCAGGAGGAAACGGGTATCATATAAATCAACCAAAGCACCAGACACCAGCTCTACGCGCGGCGGGCTACATAAAGTCCCTATAATCAGACTACACAGATTAGACATGAGATATGATATTGTCCGTCACAGCCTGAGGTAAAACTTGTGCTATGATCCAGGTCCTCAGTTGAGAAACGTGAATATTATTAGCAGCCATTACGGGCCACGTCGTTAGGACGAATATGGCGATCCAAATTGGAGATGTGATCGAGACGGCGACAACGCCGGAAGTACGGAAAATGAGGGTGGACAATGCTCCAGCGAAGAACGCCATTCTGTCAAAGGATGAGCTATCGGTCCATGGAATGTAACCCTGATACTGACCCCCAAATAAGAAGTGCAAACGGCAGGCTGAGCATCAGGGCAAGGCTCTCGAGGCCGAGCATAGAACGTGACATTCCTATCATGAAAGAGGCCTATGGACATAAATAATGCAGGTTGTACAATCGAAAAAAAGAAACTTACCACGTCAGCAGCAGAGCCTCGCCGGCTGTCATTAACTTGTCCAGCCAAGATCAGTGAGACCACTAACGAGCCCATGGCGCAGAGGGAAGACAAATATGCTAGAACAATCGCGGGCGTTTGATTCGCGACAGCTGGGACTGCGAGGAAGCTGATATCAACAGCGAGCATCACAGTAGACTGAGACGGTCGTTGATTACATGACAATATGAAACAAAAGTGCAACTCACAAATATTGTATATCCATTCCATTCGGTGGTGAGCCTATCAATAAAATTCTTCCATCGCGGTTGAACGATGGTTTCATCGACCCATATCCTGTGAATTGCCTTGCTTTGAGCATCAGGGGATCCAAACAGGATAACATTCATGACACGAAGGATAATCTTTTTTGAGCAGGTGTCATATTCTCCGTATAACGATTGATCTACGTCAAGTCGGGCGCCTGGTTGTCCACAGAAATTCACAAACTTTGCGTTGCCTAGCGAAGTTATCAGGAATTGGGGATCGTGGACTACCAACCGAAGCTCACAGAAAAGCCTCATAAATCGAGCTGAAATCAACAAACATATCAGAAGCAATCAACTGGCCCATAATCGGACTTACCAGCAATCCACACGGAGTGTTCACGCTCCTTGTTAATACTGTCTGACAAGACGATCAACGACGACCCTCCCGCATCGGGGAACGATTCACCCTTGAGATAATCCACAAGAGGAAGCATATCTGCAACCTCATTCGGGGCAAAAGGTGCTAGGCACGTATCAGAAGTAATGTTTTCTAATACAAGTCAATCTTGTACGGTGTGAAACGCTTATCGGTCTTTACTCACCTGCATGAGCATGCATGACAATTTCTTTCAGTGTCACAACGATGTCTTCCGGAAGGAAGCGTCTGTTTGGAAAGAGCTCGACGTGTCTCCTGCCAACGTCATGTACGTAAATCATGGAACGAGAAAAAGGGCTGTAACAAAACGTGAATACGTTTACTTTGGTTGAATGAGGGCATATGCGTACTTCTGGAGGTCACACGAACCAGTACTGCGAATCTAATGCATACTCTGGGAGCGACACAATCACAGGAGCTCGAAAGGAAAGAGTTCCACGGAAAGAACTTACTGACGTGGCTCTTGCGCTTTACACCTCGAACGTTATGTATAAGGTCAAAGTGTTCGTAGTCTTCGAACCAGAAAATGACACGTTTTTCGTGATCGGCAAAGTAGTAGCCCCACGATTCCCTACCATCCTCCTCTATGAGTTCCAATGCGAGCTCGACGGACGAATCCGGATGCAAGGATATGTTTGCATTGCGTGCTTCTTCGTGCGCCTTCTCAACAGCTGTGGCTAATTTGACAGCAGTTTCGGGTCGAACATCGGCATCAGTGAACGCTCTCTGGTAAACAATTTGAGTAAAGACATGTTCAAGGAGCAGGCGGCAGACAGACTTTAGATGGGTGATAGAAGAACAAAGCCCCTTCTGGGTGCGTGAGCGGCTCCCATCCTTCTACTGCAGCAAGCTCTCTACGGCTCGTTTTAATCTCGTTACTGGCTCTCTCATCAACATGCTTACTCTGAACAGTCCAAAGAACCTTTCTCAACCTTAAACGGTTTGTACTGACGATCACTGAGAGTATGGATTAGAACGGCAACTCGGGTGAAATACAATTCGCGTACACTCGCACATTCCTCTCGTACCGTTTGACCTGGTCGGGTACAATGGGAATCAGAAAGGTATCAAAAGTCTGTCCTGGGGCAGCAGGTGGTGATGGTATGGCGATGTGGATGCTGGGCTCGGGCATAGAGATTGGCGTGAATGGCGCAATAGAGTGCTGGGGAGAATGTGCATTATAGGTTGGGTCATTAGTATTCGTCCCTGCATAAGGGTCGGGAGTTGGCATCTGGACGTTCATTACAGGTTGGAACCCTTGGGTGTGTAGAGGTGCTTTAAGCAACGGCACTGCGAGGCTCACAACAGGCGTCGACTCTGGTTGGTTGGCCATCGGCTGAGAGCTCAATGCTAAACTGGGCCGTTCTTGAAAATCCGCCTCCTTTCCATTCACGGCAGATTGACAGTGTCGGATCAGTCGCAGGAGGACAGAGAGGAGACTCCTGCACGACCGAAATGCGGTTGTCTTGACAATGAGCCTCAACCAGGAGATGAACATGCGGATGTATCCTTTCCGCATGACGTAGAACTTCGAAGGTAAACGGAACCGAATGCAAGAGCTATATTAAAGAACTTTGTCCGCGGGCGGCGGGCGGGAGAGAGAAGGTAGAGCAATGGTCTGGAAGGGGTAGTAGGCACTAAGTACATAGACAACCCATGTAATTGTGCACGTCAACAATATATTGATCTCGATGTTGTACAGGATTACGTACCGACGGCGCTAATTCACGATTATTGTCAGCTGCATCGTGATGGCGCGCCGTAGAAGACGATGGACATGGCGAAAGGCCATGAATGATAGCACCCCTCCGAAGTTCCGATGGACTGAAATCAGATTCATGTGTTGAAGTACCACATTTGCATCATGATCAAGCAAGCACTGGAGTCTGGCACTGGTCACATTAGCACTGCTCGAGAACAACTGCAGTGTAAAGTAACTATGACATATACAACGCCATGGCGTCAGAATACAAAGAGAGAACAGACTAGTACAAGTAAATATCATATGGAGTGAGATTCGTGTGAGTGTCAAGAAGAAAACCTCCCATCCACAAAATGAATAAAGGAAACTCAATCATTGCCTTCGGATGACGACCATGTGTTTCATCATGGATTTCCAGTACTTGGCGGCCCGCACAGCAATAACCGAAACATGCAAGTTATTGGCTGCTAGGACTGGCCACGTCGTGAGGAGGAGCACGACCGCCCATATGGGAACGACAACGGTCAATGCAACGATATCGGTAGTATAGAAGATGAGAATCGAGAGTCCGATTGCAAAGAAAATCATTCTGAGATATTCTTGGTCAACATCGCGCATATTGCAAACTTCGGGGTAACTTACCCCCAGATAAGGAGAGCAAATGGCAGGCTGAGCATGAAGGCAAGGCTCTCGATACCAAGGAGTGATTGGGACATCGAGTCCATGAAAGTCGCCTATGTCAGTGTTTGCTATGAGATGCATCGAGACTACAGCTAGCGACGCACCACACTACCAGCAGAGCTCCGTCTATTGTCGCTGACTTGACCTGCTAGGACAAGGGAAATCACAAGTGAGCCCATTGCGCAAAGCGTGGACAGGTAAATGACGATCGTTGTAGCTGGTTTTGACTGAATGGAGGGATCATCTACTCCGGGAATCGCGAGGAAGCTGACATCCACAGCGAGCATCACAGTCGACTGCCCATTATGAGCAGGTCTGTATATTGAAAGATCACCGGCATACTTACAAACACAGTGAAGCTGCTCCATTCGCTATTTAATTGGGTGATGAATTTCTTCCACCTAGGTTGGACCACGGTGTTGTCCACCCAGACGTTGTGAATGGATTCGCTGTGGATGGTGGGGGAGTTGAACAGTGCAACGTTCAAAACACGAAATAAGATGGGCTTGGACTTCTCGATATTACTATCGTATAGCGATTGATCAGCATCAAGACGGGCACCAAGCTGTCCACAGAAGTTGACAAATTTTGCTCGGACTATTTCGACGCGGCGTTATTTGGAAGAAGTATGTAGATAGAGGCCACTCGCCGAACATATTCATGTATCGAGCTGTAGGTTGAGGCGGATAAATAAACATTTAATGGACACTCGAGTTGATACTCTTACCCACGATACAGACAGAATGCTCGTTGACTTTGTTAACGTTATCTGATTCTGATCAAGACGGGTCCAGACGATACTACTGAGACGCTGACCTTTTACGTGATCAACAACACTGAGCATGTTTGTGAGCTCATCCAAGTCGAAGGGAGAAAGCGAAGTTTGAGACGTGATTGATTCTACCAGAAAACTCAAAAGGTAACCAAGAGGTTGCATGGAGCATCATACCGGCATGAGCATAAGTAATGATATCTCGGAAGTGGTCCACTACCTGTTCGGGGAGAGCACGCATGTTCGGGAACAGGGTGCAATGTTTCCTGTGACATATAAGTGCAGATGAGTTCAACGAAGTGCCATTTAAACTTGCTCATATAAGTTGGTGGCTATTTTTCGATCGAGGCGTAGGTAATTACTCACCATATATTGATGAACATACCAATATTGCGCCTCCAGTGCATACCCTAGGTTATCAAACTATCAAATCACTAGATCATTTTGATAAGTCAACTACACGCTTACCGACGTGACTCTTCTCAACAACGCCTCGTACATGGTGCATAAGCTCCCTAGATTGGACAGGCTCGGGCCAGAAGATAACCCGTGCATCATGGTCTACAAAATAATACCCAAAGTTATCGTTGGGGAGCTTTTCGACAGCAAGCTCCATTGTCGCGCAAACCATGCCGGCCTCTGCTGCCATTTTATTCGCTTGCTCGGCCGCAGCGAGTATCTCAAGTGCAAGGCCATCCTTCAAAATATTCTGATCGGTGAAGACTCTCTGTGTGGTGTCGCACGATGAGTGGTTTGGGCCTTTTGGTGATTCTTGCGTACCTGAAGGGGGTTGAAGAAGAAGCGCGCGCCCTCAGGATGAGTGAGCTGCAACCAGTTGGCGATGTTCGTCGAGGGTCTGCAGAAATATAATGAGAATGTTGTCATTATCCAAACGCAATTGTCCTCACTCCGTAAAATTGTCCAGCCCCGGGCCAACCTCGAGCACACGGAAACCCTTACTTCTACCGTCAGTGTTGGAGAGACATTCGACAAAACAAAAATACAACGCAGACATACTGAGTAATATTCCTGTGGTACCTAGCAATTTGTGATGCAATGATTGGCTCAAGCCTAATCGCTGCTGATTGACGGACGTTGGGTACTGCTGAAGATGTCTGAACAGGGTAAGGCCGAGGCATTGACACCTGAACTGATGGGAATGCCAAAGGACTCCCAACAAATTGTTGGAAGGGAGTTGCATATCCGCTCTCGGGAGAGCGCACAGCAAGCGTCGTCACTGGAGTCTGCGAGTGGTTCTGGGTGTCCCCAACAGTGGGCTGTATAGCTCCCAGAATTCTATCAACGCGTAGTCTTTGTCCAGGTAAATGACTGTCGGACTCGTGCGACATCTTATGTAGTAGTCGGCGGAGGAGTGTGAGGACATGTCGGTGAATGCACTGAATCACTGATAACTTTAAGAGCTTGAGATGTTTCACGAACGTGACCAGTTTTTGCAACAAAAACTCCTTGAGTGGCATGGAAGTCATAAGTGGACTGACTTTAAATAGTAGCTTAGCGGTCTTTGGAGGCTTTGAGAAAGGGGGCAGAGTACATCAACTTGAGTCAAGTTGCTGCACTACTAGTACCGTACCCGGGTTCCGGAATCCGCACGCTATGTCTACCGTTATGTTATGAGTCACGTGCAACTTGAGTGAGTGCCTGTAGTAAGTCTGAGACTGTAACCGGCAAGGGTAACTTAGTACTACAAGTGCTACTTGCTAACTGATCTCCCATATATTAAACTGCTACTGCTTGTATATATCATTCGCGGTGGGGTTGCAGAAATAAAGCATTTCCGCTTTTGCTGATGGGTAAGATTAACTTCACGGCCGACGAAGCCTCCATCCTCAAGGCCTATAAGTTATCATCCCAGAACCCGACGTACGTGGAGAACCTACTGTCTAAACGTACCATTAACTGTTGCATAGGAAATGGGAGGAGATAGATCACGACTTGGAAGATCCTCTTTCTGACCTCCTCACCTCCCAATCCAACGATGGGGACGGTGACCCCCTGGGACTTGGCGGCGTCATTGAGTATGTGCTGTCATTGAGCCCGCCATTCGGTGCTAACAATGTTCGCAGTCTGACGAGTCTGGATGCAGAATCGAGTGCGTGATTGTGTCTGACTTCAGTTGGAATTTTGGTCGTTCATACGCTTCCAGAAATGTCGGTGCTCATCTCTTCCAAATCATTTGATCCCAAAGCCTTCCTATCTGCCGTACACCCAAATGCAACCTACCAAGATCTCGCAGCAGGCATTACACATCTACAATCATCTATCGATGTCCGTTCAGAGGCTGTCCGTGTCCTCGTGGAGGATAACTTCGATCGGTTCGTTGCCGTCAAGGCTTCCACTGATGGTACGTTACGTGTTATTTGTCTGCGGGTACTCCAAACAACTTGTGCACATTCGCAGCGTTATATGCGGAGATGTGCGAGGGATTACTTAGCGACAAGGCGGAATTTGCTAGCAGACCGCTCGTAGACTACTTAAAACGTCCGTCCCAATTTCATCACTCTTAATCCTGTTTCTGATGCGCTCCGAAACAGGATCAGCCGCGAAGGCTAATCAAGTATTCCTCCCTGTCCTCGAGAACAGCGCCAAAGCCCAAAAGTTGCGCACTACGCTCGGCGTTTTTGAGCGCTCCAAGTTCTTCTTCAGCCTTCCGGGATTTCTCGTGGAATCTATCGAGGCTGGAAGGTATGAAGCTGCAATGCGTCAGTACAACAAGGGCAAGTTTCTCCTCGACTCTCGCCCTGGGCAGCTCCTCCCTGTCGAAGCAGGTGCGAATGCTGGGTCTACAGCGCAACAAAAGAGGATATTAGACAAAGTGTGGGCAAATGTTGAAAAGGTGATGGGAGAGATGAAGGCACTACTTTTGGCACGGTTGCAAGAACCAGGAAGGAGCGTCGAGGAAATGGAGAGAGGGATTGAGTAGGTCTACTCGTCATTGCCCGCGTTTCGTTCTTAACCAGCGCTGACTAGGATTCTCCTGGAACTAAATGTGCCTGAAGATCCGATATGGACTTACTTCGATAGCCAGCACAAGCACATTATGGACCGGATGAGTGCTGCCTACAGGACTGGTGTTTCAAACATCGATGGCGCGTTCCTTTTTGCGTTGTTGAATACTTCCAGACTGACACGCATCACAGCCACGAAGTCTCGCACGGCACCTGATCTGTCGTCTCCGAATGCACTAAGACAGATCCTTGGTGCACAACTCCAGGTATGTATTGTAGCGCTGGAGAGCAAAACGCCGGACGCTGTAATTGGTGCGCTGTCCTATCCCTTTTGTCAAGCTTCATTGTTCATGCATGTCGTACTCAGCGCAAGCAGGCGGTCATGAAGTGTGGCAGGCTATCTGGGACATGGTGAAAAACATTTCCGAGGTTATGGTCTCTTCTCTGCCCAACTTTTGGAAAATCGCAAGGAGTTTCTTGGAGGGGAAATTCAAACGAGTACGTGTCATTCGTGCGGTCTCATGTCTAACGTTCACTCTTTCTTCTAGACTTCGTCGTCGAGGCGCAGTGCCTCCCAATGCAGGCAAATGGCACTTGACATCATCAAGCTCTACATCAGTTTCCTCTCAGAATTCTTTATTCTTTCTGACGTTTTATCAAACTCCTCGACCCCCAACTCTCCCGAACATCTCCCATCTCATTCGAACTCGCTAACGACCGCTCACTGGTTGGTCAAGATCCTTAGCGAGGTCCAAGATTGCGTCACAGAGGTTGGTGCATTGGAACTTGGAGAAGGAGGTCTGGTGAAAGGACTAGTGGAGAGCGTGCGGTGGCGTTTTGAAGATGTATTAGTGAGATCTTGGTTGCGAGGTATGCGCTACTTCTACTTTCCCTTGTGCATCTGTGGACTAACTATCCTAGACGCCAACTACATGTACGCACTCGAATCATTCACGCCCAATCTTTCCATCCCTTCCACAACGCTTTACCTCGCTCATCTCGAATCGTTCATGCGCCACCTCGCAACGTCAGCATTCAAAATCGCGGGTGGTATCTCGACAGACAGCGGATCGGGCGTGTTGCGGGTAACGCAACAGAATGTTGTGCCACCAGCATTCACAGCGAAGATTACCAAGGCATTTTTGGATGCAATATACGCAGTTCTGGATGGGCTCGTAGTGCTTGTCGCGGAGGAAGTGCCACCAGGTGCGGGCAGCATCGTGGCAGCGGGAGCTTCTGAGCGAGAAGGGAAGGAGGAACTGATTGACCTGCGGGACTCGGTACGTAGTATTTCTGCTCCACAATTCTCACTCTGACACAGTCACGCATTAAGAATACGAGGCTGCTCCTCGTGATATCAAATTTCTCACATTTATCAGGGCTGTTGATACCCAGTATGTTATCTCAGCTAGAGAATGCGCTCGGAGTATCAGTTGAGGATGATAGAAAGGTATTTCTTCTTGCTCTCCTACTTATGCTGCCGTGCATGCTCAAGTTACGACGTAGACACTAATGAAAGCAGTGACTGCACTGGACAAGACTCTTTTTGACGGATATGTCAAACCCAAGGCTGCCGCCGTCGCAATCATCTTGCGAGAGGGAATTCTCGACAAAAACATGGATTGGTATGAGACGCCGCAACCTACCGGTGAGCTTCTCTCATTCTACATTTTGCTCCCTGCTCTGACATTCACTAAAGAAGTACGACCATTTATGTACAAGGCCTTGATTGGCCTCGTCGAGATCCATGCACAAATAAGCCGCGTCGCAGAGAATCTTCTCGAACGCGTGATGTACGCGCTTATCGAGAACGTCGCTCAAGATGCATTACTCTCGTTCAAACAAGTCAAGCGGTTCGGCATGGGCGGTATGCTTCGTGTAAGTGCATGTCCTCGTTCCTCACATGTTACTCTTATCAATAACACAACATCTACAGGCTACGCTAGAGATCGAGTTCTTGCACCAAACGCTTGCTCGCTACGTGTCTTCACCGGCCGCGAAGACACTTTCAGAGCTGTACAATAAGATCTCGCAGGCGTATGCACGGCGGCCGGGAGATGAGAATTTGCAGTCGAATCTGGACAGTGTGAAGAGGACGCTGGCGGAGAGTCGGCGTGCAACTGGGATTGAGTTTATGTGCTTTAGAGCGGCCAAGGAGAGGAGTGGGAAGGGGAAGAAGGGGAAGGACGAGGGTAGGGAGCGGAAGGAGAGAGGGAAGGACAGGGAAGGCAGAGGTGATAACAGTACAGCTTCATGATCTCTGGCCCCTTCCCTGAATTGATTTGCGATTGCTGTCATCACTACCTTCTGATGTTGTGAAGCTAGCTAGCTTGAGTCTGGCAGTTCTAATGTGACACGATAAAGCGACAAGTTTGGACTAGTTCATATGCAGCGGGGAACAAAGGACTTGATCATATCATATGCACTAACGATTTACGGATAATGCTACAACAGAATACAACGGCAATGGTATGAATGGAATAACGACGCTCGGTAATACTAAAGACCACCACGAAGACGGAGTACGAGGTGGAGGGTACTCTCCTTCTGGATATTATAATCCGACAACGTGCGACCATCCTCCAACTGCTTTCCAGCAAAGATCAAACGCTGCTGATCTGGTGGGATGCCCTCCTTGTCCTGAATCTTCGCCTTCACATTATCGATGGTGTCGGACGACTCTACCTCCAACGTGATCGTCTTACCCGTAAGGGTCTTGACGAAGATTTGCATACCGCCACGAAGACGGAGAACGAGATGGAGGGTAGACTCTTTCTGGATGTTGTAGTCGGACAGAGTGCGACCATCCTCGAGCTGCTTGCCAGCGAAGATCAAGCGCTGTTGGTCGGGGGGAATGCCCTCTTTGTCTTGAATCTTTGCCTTGACATTGTCAATGGTGTCTGACGACTCCACCTCCAACGTAATGGTCTTGCCCGTGAGGGTCTTAACAAAGATCTGCATACCACCACGAAGACGGAGAACGAGATGGAGGGTGGACTCTTTCTGGATGTTATAGTCGGAAAGGGTGCGACCGTCTTCGAGCTGCTTGCCGGCGAAAATCAGGCGTTGTTGGTCGGGAGGGATACCCTCCTTGTCTTGAATCTTCGCCTTCACGTTGTCGATGGTGTCGGATGACTCCACTTCCAACGTGATGGTCTTGCCCGTGAGGGTCTTGACGAAGATTTGCATGCCTCCACGGAGACGAAGAACAAGGTGGAGGGTAGACTCCTTCTGGATGTTGTAATCAGAGAGCGTCCGACCATCCTCGAGCTGCTTGCCAGCGAAGATGAGACGCTGCTGGTCGGGTGGGATACTGCAGGCACAACCGTCAGCTATAGGTAGCGCGAACTGGGATGCATACATACCCCTCTTTATCTTGGATCTTGGCCTTGACGTTGTCGATGGTATCAGAGGACTCGACCTCAAGAGTGATGGTCTTGCCGGTGAGCGTCTTGACAAAAATCTGCATTCTGTGTCTCGATGTCAGCCTCATATATACAAATAGATGCTCGAGAGCGATCAAAAACTCACGCGAGTAGAGTACGGGAATTTAGAGGGGGTGGTTTGTGAGGAGAGCGATTGTAGGGAAACGCCTAGATAACGGGGCCATATATATTGGGACGTGGCGGAGTTTAAATATCCAGCCGCTCATCGCCACAGCGCCCCGAAGCTCAGTAAGCATTCTTGCTGGATCCTTCTGGAGGCGTGGGGCGGTATCCAAACACATGGCCGCATGCCTGGCGCTGGCCTCGAATGAAAACGCTCATTACAGAACAGGTCTTCAATGTTCATGCCGCATCAGACGTCTAGTCTATGCTTGAGTTGCTCATAAACATAGACAACTTGACTCGACCCTTCGCATCGCCTACTTTACGTTCCCGCAGTTGCATTCGTGTCTGCAGCTGAGTACGGCGCTGCTTCTGGAAAAGGTTACCAGTGCTTCCAGAAACAGTGAACACTAGTGATCTCGTTGACGATGGCTGTTTGAGAGGCACTACAGGTGTATGCAGATAGATATATATGACGTTCGTCGTTGTTGATGTCGAGCGAGTACAAGTTGCGTCACCCACTTCAACCAATCTCATCCTGTGAGTTCCCTTCGTCTGGCAGGCTCTCGAGCTCTGAAACCAATCATTGAATCCCACTAGGAATCTGGCAAACCAAATATTCTTGACGATATATATGCATATTACTGTGATTCCGATGTGCTTGCATGAACAAGAGTTTAACGTACAGACTCTCAGGCTAGCCTGGCAGAGTTCCCTCATACTCCAAGGGTGTAAGTAGATCAGGGCCAATTTTTCTGTTATCCGTGCACTATCTGATAGTGCAGCATAACATAATTTATTTTAGGAACTAAATGCGCTCGTGGCTCTACCCTCTCCCTCCCGGGCCTCTCGCTCCTGTCGTCCCTGCTATCCATTCCCACCTCGAGGGCCAGACCGTCACTTCCATTCCGCAAATAGTCAAGGTGGTTATATTCCCATAAATGTAAGATAGGGTACTTCGCTGATTGCGATCGTCTTCCTCGAAGACAGCGTGACTATGTTTTTCCAAGAGATCACCTTGCCGTCGGACGTCAATATGTTGACATCTGGAGTCGCTTCGCTTAGTTCAAGGTTCGATCTTAGATCATACCCTTGTTATATTGATAGTGGTGGGACTTCATTTGATGTTTTCCAGCATATATTGGGGTAGATAAGCACTTCCCTCAATGCTTGAACAGGACGGTTGAACTGGTAGAATTTAGCCCAAGACGCAACAGCCACCGGTGACCCTTGTCGTGTGACTATCGACATCCTCACGATCTTTCCGTCGGCAGCGAATTATCGAGGACAATGATTTATGACACCAAAAGAAGTGCGCCGCCGCAAGCTTGGCACGATGTCGTACAATTTTCATTAGACCACAGCCCTCACAAGTTAACGTGACTCTGTGCCTTATAAGTATTGTACGTTGGTGATCAGCTGCCCACCGCTCACTCTTTGAATTCGCCATTTGATTTGCACAGTTTCATGTCGCAACTAGAAGACGATGCCTATGCTCTTGAATGGAACAACAACATATCTGGTTCGTCGGCCTTGCTATTAACGAACCATTAAGTGCTGAACTTTGTCGTTTCCAGTTGCAATAATTACCCTGTTATCCTATGAGTGCAGTTAGTAACTTTATCATGAATCTTGCACTGCGGCTGAGCGTAATATTATCTAGTTCTTCAGTTCGAGAAAGAGGTAACGAGGAGCTCGTTTTATTTTCGTCGAGTACTCACGATCATCTTATCGCAGGTCAAGTTTGTTTGGGTTAGAGTTCAACTCCAACGATATCAAGCTCTAGAAACTGACTGAATATCTAGGGAAGACAGTGGTCAGTGATGACATATCTATACCTCGTTGTGAGCCCTACCCTGCCAAAGCGCTTCATGGTTTCCCATTTTTGTTACTATGTCAGGTTCGATACTTTGGGGTTTTCATTGCAATGTATGTCGCGGCGGTTGTGTCCCTCAGATGGTATATTGCATGTTGACACTGAACCATAGTACTTGCGCCTGTTGTACGTGACATGATGTCAACTGAGCCATCACTTACTGACTAGCGCTAGGGGGTGGTCTATTTTATATACCTGAAGCAGTGAGTGTGTCAATTCTTTCTTTTGATTTCTGGGTTAATTCAGATTCAGCCGTACGTCAGAAGTTCGTTTTGCAGCTAAGCCTGATCTGCTGCTTATCTCTTATTTAGTTGTGAGTGTATCGTATTCAGCTAAAACCGCCCTTTGCTCATCATGAAATTGAAATAGGCCATGGTATTTTTCTGTTGATGCAATGGGGCTTTTCTTTTTATTTTTGCTTGGCGGAAGGTCAGTCATACACGTTCCTGCATCTTTGCGCGTACCGATTGTGCGTCCGCAGTCATTCTCATCTGGCGTCTTTACGCTCTATACAACCAATCCAAGCCTATACTTTATGTTCTCCTGGGGTTATTCATACCTGTCATCGCGCTCTACATAGCGATGGATATATTTTTATGGAGTCGACCTTCAGCGATCTCAAGTGAATGTCTACTTCGATCAAATCCTGTGCAAGCTAACGTCTGGTTGCATAGCGGAGGAAGTGATGATAACTCCGAATATCAAGTATTGCACGGCTTCGTTCCACATCGGGCCCATGCCTGCGATATATGCTTCCATCCCCATCATATGCTATGATATTTTCCTAGTTATTCTCGCAATCGCTGTCCTCAAGAAACACCTCAGGGAACGGAAGGAACTCAAAATGAGGCCTAACACCTATGTAATAATGATCGTCCAACATCATATCATATACTTTGTCCTGTAAGTTCCCCTTCCCCTGTCGGGATTTCTAACTGTATTCATTGAATCACGCTAGGAATCTGGCATGCCAAATTTTCATGGCGATACTGTGGGCCAACCTTCCGGTATTATCTCCCATTATTCTAGAGAGATCGGCTCTAACGCAGGCATGTACAGACGGTAGCGAGGAATCTCGTACTGTTGTTCAAGGATACTGCACCATTCATTATCGTGCCTCGTCTTATCATCAGCATTTGGGACACGCATGCCAATGAAAGCTGCGTACATGTCAGTACGACGTTCGAAGATTGCGTATGTTGGACTTCGCCACCAGAATTCGATCAGCACGAAATGGGCTCCTGCGCATGATCGTTCCTAAACGGGGAAGGAGGTAGAGTGAGGTCTTTCAAGCCCTCGGGCTCTAGCAAAACTCTTTGATACTTGTGCATGGGAGCAAGTAGTTCAGGGCCGATTTTTCATGTATCTATGTACTATCATGTCCACAAAATATCAGCATATATCGAGCTTGTACTAGACAGCCAAGCGTAAAAGTGGGGCTTAGCATAATTTATTCTAGAGGACTCGACATGCTCTTGGCTCGTGACTTTAAATTTGGGGACATTCCGCTGTTGACAACGTAGCTGTCTTCCGCGCATGTTGAACAGTAATGTGTGGTGGATGGGCCTCAAGGCCATTCTGGAAGTCAACGTTGAACGCCGTACGCTTTCAAGTTAATGCGTTCGCATTAGGAATGTACTCTGATGGACTCATCGAGATCAAAGAGGACGCCCCGCTACGGAAATCTGGGCTCAAAGGCTACTGGCAAGATAATAGAGAGCCATAAGCCGGTGATGATTACCAGGGGGACAGGTATTCAATGCCACTCGCCACTTCTCTTCGTTTGATGTGTTATTTAGCAACTGCTTCATCTCACTAACAAGAGTCTCGCTTGTGAGTGTACGATATCCAGTGAGGCGAGGCTGAATACGCACAAAAAGAGCAGAGATTACATCATTAAGACAGCTGGGACCTGCGAAGGATATACGTGACCTGTGTCAGCGATGGTTTCTCGACTGATGAGTCGACTCCGCTGGAAGCAAATATATATAAACCGATTGACTGGCCGCGCAGCCAGAATCGCTTGAATTCTGCACGAATGGGCACGAGGGAGGAGATCGTTGAGACTGAAGTACTGTGAACGACGCTGAACAGATATGACAGCAGACTTGCTTGAGACTTGCAAAGAGAAACTCAGATGATCTGATGTATGCGGGAGCAATTGCATAAAGCTAAATAAGGTTCCGAGTCAATGTTAATATTACGCGTGACGCGACGCGTTGCAAGACGTCGTTTACTTCTTTCTTGTGACAACCATTATCAGCTCTAACATGTCTCTAATGTATGGGAAAGAAAAGGACGCGGAACATGAATTGAGTGAGTCTCCAATGCCTCATCGACAGAAAGAATTTTAACTCTGACCTGGAAACCAGCATCTGACCCTGGTTTCGTTGCTTTCTTTTCTAAACTCCCGAAGAAATCTCCTGAAACTGGAACGGTCCGCCTCTTCGATCGCACAGACTACTACTCTGTACACGGGCAAGATGCTCACTACGTCGCAACGCACGTCTTTCGTACCAACTCCGTCCTCAAGTACCTAGGTGCTGGAGGCAAGGCTGGTGGTCTTCCGAGCGTCACGCTCAGCCATACCCTGGCTCACTCTTTTTTGCGGGATGCCCTCACATCTAAACAGCTGCGCGTCGAGATTTGGGTGCCCGCACCAGGCCAGGGAAGGAAAGCTTCCAAATTTGTGTTGGAGAAAGAAGTAAGGAAGCAACGTCTTGTCTTTGTGGGCATGATTTAATCATTCGCAAGGCATCTCCTGGAAATCTGCAAGCCGTTGAAGATCTTCTCTTTGTCAGCTGCGACGTTACCTCGGCACCAATCGTTTTGGCTGTCAAAATGTCGTCATCTTCAGGGACAAGCAAAGCTAAGACCAGGGCAGTTGGCATTGCATTCGCGGACACCAGTGTGAGGGAGTTCGGAGTTGCCGATTTCGTCGACAATGATCTATTCTCGAACCTTGAGGTGGGTTGCTCACTTGCAGACCGTCATTGCCATCTCCTCATACTGGAGTAGTCTCTTGTGATACAACTTTCAGTCAAAGAAGCCATTATTCCCACCGGAACAGTATCTGGAACAACGGACCGTGACCTTGATTTGAGCAAGCTAAAAGCCGTGTTCGAGAGGTGTGGCGTTGTTGTGACCGAACGTAAACCAAGTAAGCCAACCTCTATGCGGTCTCTCAAGCCAACTAATTCCAGACTATTAGGCGAGTTCACTGCGAAAAATGTGGCAGATGACGTCCAAAAACTAACGGTTGATCCTGAAACAAATTCAGATTTTGCTCCGATTCGTGGGTTTTTATATTTGAACTGCATCAACAACATTCACAATATGGTTTTAGCTGAGCTCTCTCTTCCTTCAGCCCCGTCTGCTCTTTCTGCCTTAATCAGTTATCTTTCTCTTCTTTCTGATCCTTCCAATCATGGGGCATACAAGTTACGAACACACGATTTGGCACGATATATGCGCTTGGATGCTAGTGCATTGCGTGCGCTGAATCTGATTGATGCCCCTGGGAGTGCTGTAAGTCATTCGAGATGTAGTTCACACTGATGTCTGACCTGCGAACGGTCACCCTGTAGGGAAGTATCAATAAGAACGCAACTCTCCTTGGTCTGCTGAATAAATGCAAAACTTCTCAAGGAACTAGGCTTCTTGGAACTTGGCTTAAGCAACCCTTGATAAATCTACACGAAATACGTACGCTCGTTTTCTTTTTCCACTTGACGTAATAAAAACCTTGGCCGCGCAGGTAAACGGCAAGACCTCGTGGAAACATTTGTGGATGACGCATCTTCTCGGAGAACCCTGCAGGTCAGTACAATACCATTCGCCAAGGGCATCATTTATTTTCGTTTCACAGGATGACTACTTGAAGCTGATGCCTGACCTCCATCGGCTAAGCAAGCGATTCAAGAAATCTATCGCATCACTTGAAGATGTTGTTCGGGCCTATCAAGTGGTCCTCAAGGTACTTTGGTTCGATTCTCAGCTATCAGCAATGCTTACTTGACCCGGCTAGCTGCCTGGTTTGCTTGCGGCTCTCGAAGGTGTCCAGTACGAACATGAGGAGCACAAGGAGCTTATCGATGAAATTTATATCAAGCCATTCGAGGTGCGCACGACGTGGTTTCGTCGGGTTATGTGCTTTTCCCTCGCTTTCTAACACACGCTGTTACCAGACTGTCAATAATAACCTCGTTAAATATGGGGAGATGGTCGAGTCAACGCTAGATCTCGAAGAACTCGAAAATCACAATTATGCCATCAAACCTGACTATGATGAGCGTCTGCAGGCTCTGGCAGATAAACTTGTGGAGGTATATCATTGTAACTATCCGAATATTAGCGAACCGGCTGACATTTCCTTAGATCCGAGATGGTCTTGATGCCGAACATCGTGCAACCGGCAAGGATCTTGATCTCGATCTTGACAAGAAACTGCACCTTGAAAACTCTCAGAATTACGGGTACTGCTTCAGGTTGACGAAAAATGTACGCTTGCCGTCCTGCGAGATGTCATGAGCTCACGTACCTATCAGGACGCAAAAGCCATTGTCCGGAATAATAAGTATATTGAACTCGGGACTGTCAAGAGCGGAGTCTACTTCACAACCAAGAAACTGAAAGTGCATTCCACGGACCATCAAGAGACTACGCATGAGTATCAGCGGACGCAGAGCGGGCTGGTGAAGGAAGTTGTCAGTATTGCATGTGAGATATTCCTTTCACTGCTACCTCGCCATTCACAGATACCCTTTCCTTCGTGTAGCAACATATACGCCCGTACTAGAGAATCTTGACCACATCATTGCGCACCTAGATGTGATCCTCAGGTGAGTCCACTCACTGGAGCCTGCGCATGTGGTAACGATCATTCAGTTTCGCTCATGTTTCCGTAAACGCTCCTGAACCATACATGAAACCAAAAGTTCTGGAGAAAGGCAAGTCTTAGAGAAAATGCTTGATGCAGGAGTTGATTAATGTATTATTAGGTACCAGCGGCTTGATATTACGCGATGCACGGCACCCTTGCCTCGAAGTTCAGGATGACATCAGTTTCATTCCCAACGATGTGGAGATGGTGAAAGGTAAGATTAACCACGCTATCACCATTACATAACTCATGTGCCGTCTTGTAGGAGAGGGCGAATTCCAAATCATCAGTAGGTTCTGCTATTGTGCCGTTTTAGCAGAACTAACCTACCGAAAGCTGGTCCAAACATGGGCGGAAAGAGCACGTATATTCGTCAGGTACGTCACTTATGTCATTGTTCATGAACACCACCATTCTCAACTTAACTCACAGGTTGGAGTCATTGCCCTCATGGCACAGACCGGGTGTTTCGTTCCTTGCTCGGAGGCAACCCTGCCGATTTTCGATTCCGTGCTTTGTCGAGTGGGTGCAGGTGACAGCCAATTGAAGGGCGTCTCGACTTTCATGGCTGAGATGCTTGAGACTGCGTCGATCCTCCGAGTAAGTGCGCATCTACGTGACTCTTTCTTTAGTCTGATTTCCATTTACTTTTCAGTCTGCTACGCAAGATTCTCTCATTATCATTGACGAGCTCGGCCGTGGTATGTTTTCTGTTAGACTGTGGATCCATGTGAATATTAACTGATCTCCAGGAACGTCAACGTACGACGGGTTCGGCCTTGCATGGTCCATATCCGAGTAAGCGAACTCGTTTTATCACCTGCAATAGTACCTGATGGCACCCGAGGCATATCGCATCCCACATCCGCGCTTTCTGCTTGTTTGCTACTCACTTTCACGAGTTGACTGCCCTTGACCAGCAGCTTTCTCACGTGAAAAATCTCCATGTTGTAGCTCATGTGAACCAAGAAGATGCGTCTGCGCCGCGCGAAAGGGATATCACACTCTTGTACAAGGTCGAACCAGGTGTGTTTGATTGTCCCCGATCGTATATATCTTTCTCTGAGACTTTTAAATGAAGGCGTCTCAGACCAAAGCTTCGGTATCCACGTTGCGCAACTGGCCAACTTCCCTGAAAATGTGGTCAAAGTCAGTGCTGGATCGAACTTTTCTATATTGTTCACTGACCGTGTGTTAGCTTGCAAAACGGAAAGCTGACGAACTAGAAGATTTTGCAACTGGTGATTGTCGACCAGTCTCTTTGTCAGGAATCTGTCACGCTGACTTTGGCTGAGCAGAGCAACAGGCAGAACCCGAGCATTCGGATGAAGTCACCGAGGAGGGCATCCAAGTCATCGAAGATTTACTGAAAAAGTGGGCCTCCGAGTCTTCAGCTGACGATGAAGACGCCATGATGGACGATGTGTCGCATGAGGCTCAGCTTGCTAATTTGCGGCAATGTGTCGAAGAGTTCAGACCACGCATTGAACAAAATGCATGGGTACAATCTCTACTCACGGCTTTCTGATTTCTCGCCGTTTTCTACTCCTTGCTATTATCGCTATTATTGCTGTCTACTGCCGTGCACAATCATACTGCTCTGGATCATTGTCACTAGTGTCTAGAAGTCACAAATTCGTCTGCCCGCTGCCTTTCATGTTATCCGCTGCCTCTCCCTTTGCCCATATCTGCGGGCCGTCAGACTCCCACTCTACAGCTGCCGAGTGGTGCGTATGACGTCCACCGGTTAGCGCTGAAATACTGTACCTAGATTTTACTCAAACGGCCATTTCCTCGATGTCTTCCTCAGCGTCAAAGGTTCGTCTGCCTGCCACATGCCATCTATCTTCTATCCCGCCCGGCGCGACAACGCGGCTGATGCCTTCTGATCACGGTTCTTATTTCTCACTGTCTCGATCACTAGAGTCTTCACTTGAAACGCTTATATATTGGTCCCCGCCTTTCTCCTGGCCCGGCACCTTCACGCTGTCTGATGCTATGGATCATGGATCATGATGGCTGGGATGATGTCAGATGATGGACAAACCGTTGACAAGCTTGGCCCCCGTAAGTATGGAATGAGCATGCCCATGGACCTTCATCAAATGAAAATTAATTTCCGGCTTTGGACTCGATTGATCAAGCGCCAGTGCACTCAATGTGGACTTTACGGTATGCTTACGCTGAATCACGAGTCGCGACAGGGTCTGGGGGTCTGCCAACTTGAAGTACACAGCCAAATGCTCACTGGGCCAACTGCCGCCTGACAATGCCCTTCTCGCATGTCACTGGAACATGTTGAATCCACGCGTCTTGGCTAATTTTACATCTGGCGTCTGGATATATCGACTCCTGGTCTGACACCTCGAAACCCCCGAAAACGCAAGTCAAAACCTTTTGTTTTCTTGTCTCAAGTCGTGTCATCTTTGCAATGTCGCATACTGTAAGTGTTTGTCTATGCCTCAGTATGATGTTAACTCGAAATCAGGTGGCCATCGCACGAGGACCTGCTCGTCCCAACGATACAGAAGCTTCACATCGCACAGACACGTGCAATGTTATCATTTTCGGAGAAGCCGGATCTGGCAAAAGTTCGTTGGTCAATTTGATCGCTAGGACGGACATGGCTGTGGTATCCCCCGATGCTATAGGATGTACAACTGAAACCAAAGCGCACGAGGTTTTGCTTCAGAATGAGACGTTGAAGGTAAAGCTTTTCGACACACCCGGTCGGTCCAGTTAGCCGCTCTTCGTGGTTATCACTGAATGAAATGGCAGGTCTTGACGAATGCCCTCAAGGTGCAGTCCCCGACAAGGAAGCTCGAAGAATTCTGAAGAACCTTATTGGAACTCTGACGGGGCAAGGCGACATTCATCTCATCATGTACTGTGTGCGGGGGAATAAAGCGATTGACATACTCCGCCGGAACTACGAGTTCATCCGCTCCCAAGTCAAGAGGAAAGTTCCAATTGTACTCGTCGTCACATGTTTGGAATTCCAGAAACCAGACATGGAAACGTGGTGGAGGGATAACGAACAAACCATATCAAACATCGGGATGATGTTTGCTGGCCATGCATGTATCACCGCGGATACAATATAAAAATCTGAAGTCATCAAGGAGCGCTGCGACCAGTCATCTGACACTGTCTGCAAGCTCATCGAGCAGTGCCGCTTGTCAAATGATACAGGGGTTCACGCTGAGCCGTTACGAGGTACTATTCAGAACGTCCCTTCTGAAATGACTGCAAGGTACGTAGAATCCAGACAGGATCTTTGTGCCATATTTTTTCAACATCAATAAGTAGGAGCAAGCATACGAATATCGTCCTTTTTGGGCAGGCAGGGGCAGGCAAAAGCTCACTCGTCAACCTCATGGCGGGACAGGATCTAGCAAGCACATCCAATGACACGACAATCAGCACGATGCACTGGAAATCATATCCCGTCGAATTTGATGGCGAGTCTTATAAGGTGTTCGATACCGTTGGACTCGAGGAACCCCAGCTGGGAATCCCACAATTCCTCGATGCTGTCAAGAATGCCTATAAGCTCATCCAGGATTTGGAGAGACAAGGGGGCATTGATCTGCTTCTGCTTTGCATGCGCGCAGGCAGACTCACTTCCACGCTTCAAAGCAATTACCGGCTCTTTCACGAATTTCTCTGTGACAAGAAGGTTCCCACCGTTGTAGTGATCACGTACCTCGAAAATGAGGTCGAAGACATGGATGACTGGTGGAAGAGAAACGAAGAACTTTTCCATGACCAGGAGGTCTATGTCGATGGTCATGTGTGCATCACCGCCATCGAAGGTAATTCTCCACACCGGCATGAAGAATCGCGCACCACGATCCGCAACATTCTCAAGGAGTTCGCTGCTGACGGACAGAAGCAAGCATGGATAGGAGGAGAAAACCTGTTCGTGTCGTTCATGCGTAAGCTGAAGGGGCTCCTTGTTGGGAATGTGAATGTAAAGAAGGACATGGTCTCTCGCCTTACCAAGCGTTGCGGTATGTCTCGGGATGTCGCAAAAAGGTTGGCTGATCGGATCAAGAAAGACTGGTGACTTCCCGTGTTCGATAGCTCGCAATTCGTCGGCTGTTGAGTTTTAATGATGTCATGATCCATATTCTACTTGAATTCTAACCACCCTGCTCACAAACTTGGTTCTGTCCACGCTTAGGGAGAAGTTTATCCGTCACAACAAACTCACCACATTTCTGTCATCACTAATCACCCCCTGCCCAGTTTTGCTCCACCATCATGATGTTGCGCAATCTGATTCACGGCGAGCGAGTCATCTATTTGCAATGGAGCTCCTTGCGTGCTCCGTCGAAGCTTTGTCTTCAATTGAGATGTGCCTAAGCTGGAAGTACATTAAAAATACGTTGAACGACTAGCTCATGAGCGACACATTCAAGTTTGAGCTCTATCCCTCCATTTGGGTTTGCTTTATCAAGGGAGACATCTCGAGAAACATGCTGTCTCGCCACATACTACAGTCACTTACCCTTGATAAAAACAGACAGCTGAGGTTGACAATCCTGTGTTCCAAACAGGCCAGCTGACGTCGGCCCATCAATGTATTGTTATGTTGAATACAGGTGGGCCGACCTCAAGTGATTTTCTGATATAAACAGTGGGCCCATGGTATGTGGTGTAGCAGATAAGTGTAGACTTTTGTATTGATTTTTGTAGATAGTGTATGGCAGATAGGTTATGAAGTATACACCTGATAACAACAGGTGGGCCGACCCTGATTGTGTATCTGATAGCAACAGATGGGCCGGTCGAAGTGTGTATGTGATATGAACAGTGGGCCCATAGTATGTTGTGTAGTAGATAAGTTTAGACTTTGTATTGAATTTTGTAGATAGTGTATGGTAGATAGGCTATGGAGTATACACCTGATAACAACAGGTGGGCCGACCTCGAGTGTGTATCTGATAGCAACAGATGGGCCGGTCGAATGGTGTATGTGATATGAACAGTCGGCCCATGGTGTGTTGTGTAGTAAATAAGTGGACTTTTCTATTGACTTTTGCCGGTAGTGTAAAAATTATGTACCTGATATGTGCAGATGGGCCGAGGGGTGTAGATCTTGCACAGAACACCTCGGTCAAAAGACACCCGGTCAAAAGACATGGTCAAAAGATGTTCGGTCACAAGATACTTGGTAAAAAGATACTCGGTCACATCAAGAATATGGAGGTCGGTCAATGGATTTGTATTGATTGTCTAGCTTCCACAACATGGAAATACCACCTCGGTGAAAAGACAATCGGGGAAATACACTCGGTCAAGATGCAATCGGTAAAATATTCATGTTGAGGTAGTTTCGTTGGCCGGCCTGCCGGAAATACTTTCCACGGCCACGTCGGTCAACACAGTCGGTCAACACAGTCGGTCAACAGACTCGGTAAGATACTATGAATAAGGAATTGTCAGGATAATATGTAGGTAGCCAGATTGGGGTGTAATATAAACAAGTGACAAAATTGTGCAGGTATACCTTTTTGTCACCAAGCATAAATCGGCAAATGCTCATTAGATAAGATGAATTAAAGCATGTGAATGTAAACTGACATGGCGTCATTCGCCAGTTCATGCTTAAAGTCTCAGTTTCAAACCAAGGAAGTCCACACACAATCGAATTATTTGTTCAGTACAAGTCCGTGATATACAGGCACATTGGCCAACCGACACATGGTATTTGATCAAAGTACGTGGTATAAAGGTACAATCGCCGACCGACGCATGATATATGGTTCAACTATGTAATGTAATACAGAGTCAAGGGATGGAGGTGGCTGAAGAAGCAGGCAATGGGACGGCAGAATGAGATGCAACTACTGCAGGGGCCGATGAAGGATTGGCGACTGCCGAGACCGAGGACACAACTTACTGCAGGGGCCGATGAAGGACCGGCAGGCTGCCGAGACCGAGGACAGCTTGTCCAGATCTGAAGGTGGAGCCCACTGTGTCATGCCGACCGAAAGGGCGAGACACCGAGGGTTCACCGGCTGCGGCTGCAACAGGGATGGGTGCGACTGAAGGATCAAACACGCTGTTCAAGAACAACCGGCCAAATGCTGTCACTGTGGGATGTTCGGCCTGGCTGATGGTCGGTGCTGGGAAGGAGGGATTGGCAGCGACTTGTGTCTGCCGAAACATCTCAAGCATGTCAGCGAGGCCATGAACAGCATTGAGGGCCTGATTGACATCAATGTGCAGGGTGAAGAATTCGGCACGCATGGAGGAGATAAGGGTGCGATACTCCCGCTGCATGGTGTTCATCCTACCTAGAACATTCCGGTCGGCGAGTTCCATGGCAGCAACCCGAGCAGTCAGTTGCAGGACGCTATCATGGATGGAGGCCAAAGGGATGGAAGTGATGGGGGCTGCAGGAGTGGGTGGGGGAATGGGGTAGCCAGCGGAGTTGGGTTCCTCCCAATGATCGGCCAGAAAGTCAGCCACAGATGCAAGGGCCACAGGTTGGTCAATTTCGATGTCATCGACGCCCACCATCTCGGTATCGACGTCGGTGGGCGTCTCGACGTTAGCACCTGTCACAGCTTCTAACATCGGTCAAATAATGATATGATGAATTGAATGAAAACTTACTTGTATCCTTGACCGGTTCCTCTTCTTCAGACTCCACAATTGGAGTTGCTTCTTCAGACTCCACAATTCGGAGCTGCTGCACGTGCACGGGATGCTGCTCTCGTTCTCCTCGACGGTCCTCTTTGACTTGGACCTTGAACGTGCGAACCGGGGCATCCCGAGCTGCGGCAGGACCGCCGACCTTGACTTTGACCAGGTGGTCGCACCTCACCTTCATTGAGTGGCAGGTGCCGCAGGACTTGATGGGCCTGCCCCCTCATGCCTAGAACGACAAGACAGCGCTTGTCCATCGCAACACATCTGCCGCAGGGTGGATCGTTCTAGTAAATGGTAAGTAACTTTGAATAGTTGAAGAAAATGACAACTCACCGATTCGGCATCGGCATCGGCATCGGCATCGGCGTCGGCGTCGGCATTGTCATTGTCATTGTCATCGGTATTGACGACCGAGCGCCCTCTAACAGGCTCGGACATTTCCCTGCCCTTTCCCTTTCCGGCTGTGCGACCGATGCTGTTGTCTGCAGGGGTCTGAAAATCATTGAGGAATGAATATTGAGGGAGGGAGGCAAATCTCACCTGCTTAACCGCTTTAGGGACACGCTAGAGGGGTGGGTCGGCATTCATGTCAAGTGCGAGATGACCGCGATACATACCTTAGACTTCAGCGGAGCCGATGGTGCAGGTTGAGCGATGTCGGATGTCTGAGAATAGGTCAATTTGTGCACAAGGTGGAAAGAGGAAAGAAAGGAACTTACCTTTTTGACAACAATGGATGGTAAGGGCTCTCGGTCTTCATCCTCGGTGTCGGTGAGGAGAGCCTTGGACAAGGGCCGGTCAGTCTTGCGCTTTTTGGACGCCTGCCGAGGTTCCGGGCTGTCCTCTCTAGATCGCCGATTTCCTGCGAGAAGGCTGTTTGCCTTTGTTGGCAGGCTGTTTCCCTTTGTCAGCAGGCTGTTTGCCTTTGTCGGTGGGCTGAGGAGGGGGTGGAGGGAGGGTTGCGATTGGGGGGACCGATGCTGTCTTGGGCGGAGGAGCTGGGACGATTGGAGATGGCAGTGCAGGTCCAGCATTTGATTCTTGAACTGGGGAAAAGGTTAAGTCCCACCATTGATGAAAAGACGACCGACTTACCAAAACCAACGGTCTTCGGGAAGAATGGATGGGACTCCATGCGAGGATCTTCATCCTTAACTCGGTCCCAGTCGGGAGCGAGAATGTTCATTCATGGTCGATCTGACCTCGGCTGCCACAGAGAGCAGCAATGGAGGAACGACCGAGGCATTCCTGCCATGCTTCTTAAGAGCATCAGACTGAAAAGGGTCAGTAGTGTCAATATGAATATGAGTAAGTAGAAGAAAAGAGAACATACCACCAGTCGGGCTATGTCATGAGCCTGGTCAACAGAAACTCGGCCATCCAATTGCCATCTTTTGATTCGGCGGAGTGCGGTGCGCAATGCTTCATCGGCGAGTACCAAAGCCTTGTTGGAATCAGTTGACAGAAGACATGATGATGTAATGATTTAGAGTAACAGAAAACAAGGTGAATGTGGGAAAACGAAGAACAGGATTGTTGGATGAGTGTTGACCTAGTTATATAGGGAACTGACTATGTGTGGATGTGGATGTGGATGTGGATTGGTGAATTTCAAAATTTGCGATTCCGCCGGTTATGGCCGAGATGTGGCATTGTGAGACGCCGGTAATGGCCGAAGTGTCGCATCGGATGTCAAACTTTTACATTGTTTTCCAATTCGAAGCCGTCACATCAATTCACTGGGGACTGCCAGCAGGATGTCTTCCCACGAGAAGTCCAATTGACAAAGCTCGAAGAATACAGGACGAGCACATCAAAGCCGATCGGAATTACTTTGTCACGTGGGACAAGTGGGTGCCACCGAAGATGTGGCCTCCTCCATCCGCTCAAAAGGACTTGATTCATGCCGCTCTCCACCCAATAGCACTTTGCACAAGCTACCAACTACATCCCGCACCAGTATGAAAACCAAGACATCCAAGAAGACACGTGCGGAGATACTTGCCAGGACATATTTTGGAGATGAAAGTAAGTGTCCTGTTGAGTAAAACTCGGCTGATAATTGATCACCTATCAGCGTTTGACATGTGCTATGGCACCGAAGGTGATGCATCAATGACGGTGGACACACCGTCCTATACAGCATTGGCCGATGCACAGTACGGCAGACAAAGTAAGTGCATAATTACAGATGCAATTGCTGCGTGCTTATCCCTTGTCAGTATTTGAGATGTGCTTTGACCCCGAGGTTGAACCAGCACCTATCATTACTGCAGAGACATCTGTGCCACCAGCGTCGCCCCGATATGACCTATGCTGGGACGAGGCACCGATTGCCTCGGATGCCGACGTCAACCAAATCGTGGAGCTGGCGACATCTGCGCCACCAATGGCGTCCCAATACTATTTCTGTTGGGATGCTGCGCCGATTGCCTCGGATGCCGATGTCACACCTATCATGGAGCCGGTCAACACACCTGCAACAGAAGAGCGATATGATATGTGTTGGGATGACCAACCGCCGGCATCAACATTTTTCCACAATGGTGAGCCTCGGTCATCTAGGCTGCTGATACATACTGACAATCTTGCAGCTGATTGTGATATGTGCTGCGGCGATGAAGCATCCGGCAATGCCGATGAACCATCTGGCGATGCCGATGACCGAGGAAGTGGTCTGACCTTTGAAGAGATCGTCGACTCGGTCAATGCCAGTTATGATCAACTTCGGCTTGCATCGCCGGCCGCAACACCACCACCGAGATCCACCGGGCTTGCTTCGCCGGCCGCAACACCACCACAGAGGCCAACAACACCAAGTCAAATGTCTGACACTAGTGAGGAGGTTCTCAGCCGAGCCAATATGCGGTTACACAATATTGACACTTTCATGAGTAAGTTCAGTGTTCAACCGATCAGGAGTGTCATGAAATTAACCTTTACCGACAGACAATGACCCAGGAGAAGCATTTGCGGTGATTATAGATGCAAACCGTGGTTTGATCTCGGAGTACAGGGAAGCTCGGGACAGATTCATGGAGGCTGGCAAAGATGTTGCAAAGATCCAACATCTGATGAACTTACAGCGTCAGATAGATGATCCATTGCGTGTATTACTGAAGTCAATGAGGAAAATGGGCCGGGGCGATTCCCCGGTCCGGTAATGTAGAAGACTGCAACCATGTATATACAAAGTCCATTGAAAGCCAAGTACCTAATGTATATATGAAACCTATTGATGACCGACAACTACATGAAGTCATCATATCTCTTGGGCTTTTGCCGGCGCCTCACACCAAGTGAACTGTCAGCCTTGCTCCTAGTGCATCTTGCCGGCGCATCAGCGAGCGAAGGTGCTGTGGCTTTGGCCACCTTCTTTTTTCTCGGCGACGGATCCTGCACTGCTGGTGATACCTGCTTGTTCGCCCTGGTCCTCTTGACCGGACGGTCTTGTACCGCCGGCGATGTATCTCTGGGAGAGCCGGGATGTTCTATCGGCCAGGCTCTGCGATGCTGGACCAGAATGAAGATGTTCCAGACCTCGCCGAGTTGATTGTGGGCCGAAGTTGCGGGCACGCTTAGGACCGGCCGTCACAGTGTCCCTGTGACCACCATGCTCGGTCATTGGTGCAATGGGAATTTCAACAGTGACCCTCTTGGGTGCAATCTGTCAGGCCTTCATGCGCCAAGTCTGTGCGGTTGCCTGTTGCTTGTCCCTGCAGTGGGGAAATATCGGCATTTGTGGTTCCAGGGCCTTCATCATCACGGTCATTGTCAGAAGTGACGTAGGATGTCTTGGCAGACCTCGGCCGATGTGTGGCAAGGCCGGCCGATGCATGCACAGCCGCGGCCGATGACTTCTTTGTTGGTCTTGTGAGAACACTCTCGTTGTCGGCATCACCATCTGAGTATTCAGAGCTCTCGCCGACGGGTAGGCGTATCTTCCCCTTGTCATCAATCCAACCTTTGAACTGGAATGTTGGTCCAACCTGGTTTTCCTGTTGGTCGTACCAATGTTCCAACAATGAGTCAGCATCTCGCCGAATCAATTTTGATGGCTCCATGATCTGAACACCGTCCAGTAAGTATGTGCTGGAGATAAATCTTGACTGTCCCTTTAGAATATCGCTCCAAGGGACTGGAACCTTCGGCTTTCCACAACATTTCCCTGTGGCGGCCGATATCAGATAGACGTGCAGGTTGTATGGGAAGAGGCTTACTATAATAAGTGGTGAGGAATGACCTAATCATTCCCTTCTTGGTCTCAAGTGAGAGGTCGTCCATGTCGGGCAATATCGGCAATCCCTTGCGGTCCTCGTCAAACTCATATTGTGGTTTGGGGACCCGACGCATGCCTCCGATCACCGTCCCATCCTGGTCTTGATCTACATCTTGGTGGAAGGGACACAGATTAGATGGAGAACCGGCGGTCGCATGGTCTTGAAACTCACCGAATGCTTCACCGATATAATCTTCCCATGCCGGTAAGATGACCTGCCAGTCCTTTTCTTTCATGAAGCTGATTCCCCTGCCGAGCTGTTCGTTGAAGTCGAACCTGTCACCTTGTCAACACGCAAAATAACCGACCGACCGACCGGATAAACTCACCCAGATGTAAGGAGGCCACCCTTCTCATCCTTCCAGGTACCCAATACAAATACTCTCATCCCGGCCTGAGTAAACATCTCCTTGGCGAAGTGCTTGACCATCTTTTCACCTTTCTTTTTGGCCGTTTTGGCTTGGACTGTGGCATCGGGCGCTTGATTCGTCCACTCGTCGGCCTTCGCCTGGGCCTGCTCCAACTCATCGTTGTCCAGAGTTTTCATGACCGCTGTCATCATTGGTTGATACCTCTTGAGTACCTCTTTCTGCCCGGCCTTCCGCCCGGTCTCGTCCTCAATTTCGTCTCGGATTTTCTGTAGGATGTCGGCCTTGCGCTCCTCTTCTATAACCCGGCGTGCCGTCTATTTCTTTTGCAACCTCATTGGCGGTTTAGCTTGAGCCTTGCGCTTCTTATGATTGTAGAACCACTCCCTGTATTTCTTTTTGTGTGACCATAAAGCAGCATGAGGGATATCGGAGCCTGAAACACTTACCAACTTTCGTTGCTTCAAGAGCTCTTTGTCCATTTGTGGAGCAAAGAGTTTGGCCTCTCTTGCTGCCGCTTTGAAGATATCTCGTCGCTGCATCCCACTGGCCTTCTGCCACTCTAAGATGAGAATCCAGAGCAGTGGTCTCTCGGTCATTCAACCGAGGCTGATCCCCTGTGGTAATCTTTGTCCGAGGCATTTTTCAGTTCGGAACTTTGAGCAAAGAACCTGCAAATGTGAGTGCAGGGGAGGATTTATACAGGTGGTGGGACAGGAAAAGGAAGGATAGGTCGTCCGAGCAATTATTCGGATGAGTGACATGCACCTATCATTAGCACACGTAAGGGCTAGATTGTACCGAATAGTGTGATCCCAGTGCTACAGGACATATATCTAGTGGTGTTGATGCAAGGGTGGGTATGTCCAGTAAAACTACAGGTCCTGATGTGCTCTCACCATATCATATGCATAATCAATATACACCATTGACATTGCTCCACAAATATCCATGCTGATGATTTGCAAGAGATGAAAGTGACTATTACATATGATAGATTGCATTTGGCAGTCGCATATAAGCATCAAATTGTATCATATCTAAGCATTCGATTTCCAACAACACATCCTCACCATCACAGCACTACTGTTATACATGGTCAAGTCAAAGCCAAAGGCGTGGAGTCCTCCCAAGACATCCTCTTTGGTTCGATGGGTGGACAAAAGAACAACTAGGGGAGATAAAGGTCGATATGTAAAGGCTCGACGTGATAATACAACAAAATCAGTTCATTCATCTCCCATAAAATCACCTGTCAAGCAGGGATCAGCCAGCGGACGTCGTGCCGAGCATGACTATGCACACTACAACCTCGCTGAAGCAAATTTGGAGCATTTTCAGCTTCGAAAGTCAATGGCAAGCTCACAATACAATTGCCATTCCTCTCACCATTTATTGATGCCGAGCATTTATCAAGAGTCAAAATGACTATCTTCGTCAGTGGAAGGACAACACCGATGACTACTTGGACCTGCTCCTTCGGCGGGAGGGTCCACCTTCCATCAGAACGTGCTCGGTCTGTGCAAAGGACGGAGTCTATAGATGTCACAGCTGTGTAGGCCAGCCACTCTTCTGTACTCATTGCTGTCGGACGGTGCACAGCCGGATGCCATTCCATCGGATCAGTCAATGGACAGGGGGATTCTTCGAGGATACCTCCTTGACTAAGATCGGGCTAGAAATACACCTCGGTCATGCCGGCCAGCCTTGCCCGGGGTTGACCGATGAATGGTATGACACAGATGATGAAGGAGACGATTTGACCGAGGGCCCTTGGATACCCTTAGTGAATGATCCTCGTACCACCACAGTGGTGGACAGGACGGGCATTCACTCCTTGATGATCAGGTTCTGTCGGTGCACCGATGCTATGACGGCCGACAAGCAACTATTCGAGACCGGACTCTTCCCTGCGTCTTTCACTTCGCCGAAGACAGCATTCACATTTGAAGTGTTGGACGATTTCCTGTTGGACAACTTGGAATGCGGGACTTCGGCCATGAACTATTACAGTAAGTTGAGGCGTGTCACATCCAGCGTCTTCCCTCATCTGGTGCCAGTGAGTGATGTTGATGCCGGCTTCCATGTCATTACTCACAATGGGCCGAAAGGACCGATACCGGGAGTTGATGAGGGTCGGCAGGCAATGGCGACAGCTCAAACAGCTCAAGTGGCATGGGTTCGGCCATGAGAAGCGAAAGCCGAAGGCAGGGGAGCTTGCTCTCTTCTGTCCTGCATGTCCGCAGCCCGGCGTAAATGTCAATTTGGCAGACAGGAATCGGTCCTGACCCAGCCTGGCTGTATTCCAGATCTTTGGTCATGGATGGTAATTTCAAGGCCGAACATTTGCATCCGACAAATCCAGCCGGCGAGGTGGCTTTGACCTGACGGCTTGGGATTCATGGTCGGCGATGCCCGATACAAAATGCATCTCGCCAAGGCGCAGGATACCAATCAAAGATCTGATTGCAACAATCACCGAGCGGTCAACCAAGCAAATGCATCTCGGCACAAGCTCGAAGCAACCGGCATCGGCGGGTGTGCTTGCGCCAGACATGGATGTTTCGTTCCCCATTCCATGGTGGACTTTCAAAAGGGGGAAAGGTTCGTCTTTCTAAACGCTGCATTGGCCGGGTTGAACTGATGCGTCAGTCGGCCGAAGGCAGATGAACATGGATTATGCGCTGTGCCAAGCCCTGTCCTACAATACCGATGGCATCGAGCGAGCATTCACATTCTACGACATTAATTGTCAATACCACAAGCATCTCCATCAGAGGATTGATGCATCCCCCTATCTCGGCCTTCCATGGGGCATGGACATCATTCCTGGCATCGGCCTCTGGCATGTTCACGGACATCAGGACAAATGCTACGTCCGGTATGCCTCCAACTTCATCACCTGGCGCTGCGAGGATAGACGGCGAAATAATGGAGACCTTGTGGGCGCCTTTGAATATTATATCACCGTCGGCAAGGGGGATGTCCACCCCACACCTGAAAGGAGTGCTTGGACTATCAAATGAACGACTGCAATTTCATGAAGATGATTCGCATGAGTGAGTGATAACGCGTCGCCGAGCTCACAAATCCTGATGCATATAGGCAAATTCCTTTGCCGGAAATTTAAGGAAGCTGTGAAGGGAGTGAAGGACAGCCGATATGCATTTGACCGGTTGAGCGAGACCGCCAGCGAAGAAACCCTTGCAAAATGGGAGGCCGAGGCCGAGGCCGCTCAGAATGACCGACTGGATAATCCCAGCGCCATGGACATATACGAAGTTAAATTAACAAAAGGTCCGTCGGAATGCAACTCCTATCTACAACATGCTCATCGACTTACATCAAGCGCCGACGAAAAAACAGCAAGAGTTGCGCCTGTTGAATCGCCAGGCAAGATGGCCGGCCGGCGAGCTCCACCGCGGTGCTGCGACCTGGCTGGCCGCTGGAATTACGCTTGAGGAGGCCCAAGTAGCCCTCCTAATTGACGTGAAGAAGCTGGGAAGGCGGCCGACCGATACCCAAAAATTGGCCGTGGCTCGGCGGCGCAGATAGACTGCAAAGCCAACTTGATGAATTCATCAGGATCGCGCTCACATTTCTCGGCGATGGATATGAAGGATATGACCGGTTGGATGGCATGAACGTCATGTTGGATGCCGCAGAATTGGAGTCGGTAGGTTCATTGTCTGACAATGCCGATCGGTCGGATGATGAAGAAGATGATGTGCCGGTTGAGTTCAATCCCGAGACCGTGGTTATTCCTTTGCCGTCCAACATTGGCGTTGAAAGGTGTGCCGAGTGGGGCGTTGCCGACCTTGTGCTGCAAGAAATATCTTTAAGAGAAGGCCAGGCAAATGACGCTTTGCATGCCATCAGGGTTAATTTGGCTGACAAAGCCGTTCTCTTTCGGACAACGGTTCGGTCGGCGAAATCCCAAGCTCGGTCGACCAGGGCATGGGCCCAGGTGCATTCGGTCGACAAGGTTCTTCATTTAAATACTCAGATATACTCAAAATGCCGCAGGCAGCTCATCAGTCTCGGAGCCGATGACTTGCTCACGAAATATCGGCCGTTGCAGAAGGAGGACCTCAAGGCTACTACAGTAGTGGCCGACCCGAATGCGCGCGGTCAAAGGAATAGCACGCTGGCATGGTTCTGGTCAATTGATGTTGAGGGGGATTCCACAAGCAATGACTGGATGGATGAATGTGTGCACTTCTCCGACCGACCTTGTGCTGTTCCGAACTAATTTCTTTTCACAGTTTACCCCGTCCATTGGCTTCGGACATTGGCATTGTGGGATCGTTGGGCGGAGGAACTGCTGCTGGTCGGTAGAGAAATGACATGGACAGTTGAATTTTTCATTCATAAATCCGAGCAATGGGTTGGCCGAATGCAAGAGGCCGACGCAAATAACATGATCGGCCACCGGTGCTATGCTGCCCGACAGGCCCAGATTTACCTCCGACTCTCGCAGCATGCACAAGACAGCTTTGAAAGGACAAAGGGGGTCGCTCAAGTGGCAGAGTGACAGGGGTCCACATACGGCCACAACCGCATTTGGACAATGGGAAACGTCACATTAGATCAGTCACAAGTACAATGCCGATTCCTATAAATATCGCCATCCTTCATTGATTTACACTTCAATTACATCTAGCTACACTTACGCAAATCATGTCTGGAACCAGCACCCTTTCAACTCGTGAAATCAGTGACTTCACTGCATGGGATGCTGCCAATGTCTTGGAATATGCAACATCCAGATTCGCCGCAATCTGGCGTGCATTGGACCGGAGCCATGTGAATCGGACAGCGGCATACAAGGCAAGTTTCGTCCGGCACCTGCAATGGGAGGTAGATGTGAGTACCTTATTGGTAGTTCGGTTGTATGACACAATGGCTAATTAATTGATCAGGCATTTGTCTTTCCTTACACAAACATATGCCTTGTGATGAACATTCATCCGACCATTCCTGCCCTCCTCCGCAGCGTCATGTCATGCTTTGCCCGATTACAAACCGGGTCCATCACCGCCGAAAAATTGTTCCAGGAATTTCACACAGAATGTTCTCCCAATGACCAACGACTCTGGTCCAATCACCGAATCGTCAGCACCTACCACCATGATTGGTGGAAGGACCGGTTCGATATTCTGGGGTTTCAACTCCCTATCTTGAATGTCAGCGAAGTCATGGAGATGACCGAAGATCATTTTGAGCGACTGGTAAGTCATTTTCCTGTTCTATTCTGACATTTTACCGATCATACCTCTTAGCCGATGGGTACCATGCTTGTTCCCGGCCCGGTGATCACTAATCAGGTTGAAAGTGATGCACTCTTCAATCAGATTGTGGCAGTCAGGGCCCATCTTCTAGCTCTCGGTCAAGCGATGGAAGATTTACTGGAGGAAAAAACTCAGATCGCCGCAGTGGCCGCTGCCACCATGACACAACTAGAGGCACCGATCGATGAAGTGGAGCAGGCGCTGGTCAATTCCTTTACTCCTTTGGACAATGAGGGATGAGGGATGATATTACATACAAGTCCTTTACATTCGGCCTAATTGCCGATCTGACTTACAATGCTGGAAATGTAAATAGATTTACTACATGTGTCTCGGTTGTTGGTATATATTAGTTTGTAAATCATTCCTTCTCTTCCTCTCCCCCAATAATGATCTCAATTCCAACTGACTGCGCGTTGCATACCACCAACATTGCCTGTGACTTTGTATACCTCCTCTTTATTTCATATGTTGTTGGCCAACAAAACTCGGTATTTCCGCCACTGGAACTGGATGTGCGAACCATGATAGCATGTCGGCAATTAGCCCAGGTTCTTGCTGATGCGTATTGCAATCCCGGTCGGTAATCCCTATCATTTAACCTGGCGCTCATTCACACATTCCAGTGTACCTGAAGTTTGACATGGTTCGCTACAACGAAGCTCTCGACCGACGTTCTACCGGCCGGATTCCAAAGCATGAAGATGTTCTGCTCCAAAAATTCCCCCATGGTCCCCAACAATTATTGGAGAAGCCCTCGGTCCTGGTGGATTCCGGCGGTCGGATTATTGCATGGTATCTTCCGAATGCAATTACCCACTGGATTCAAGTGAGGGTGCTTATCATCCTACATAGTCCGGTGTTGACACCCCCCACCAGGCCGAGATGGAACAAGCCACAGTGAATATGGGGCATCTCCTGAAGAAAAGTATGACCAATGGACAACAGACCAAGTGGAGAACATTCTCCAAATATTTTCACAGCAGCAATGGCAGCCCTCTAACACCAGGATGTATCAATATTGCCCCTTGCTGGTTCCAACAAGGTCATGAGGTGAGACCGACCGGTTTGTATCAGGGGATCCTAGTGCTCACTCGGCAGTTCTAGCCTCAGGGTTTTCCCCCATCTGGTGGTTTCACACCGGAGGTATCAGCTGCACTGAAGGGTGACGGTGGTCCGGCGGTCATATTATCCATGCAGCGCTCGGCATTGCTGACCTCGGCGGCTCTTCGGGTCATGCATCCTGACTTATATTGGGCCTCAGTCACAACCCAGATTAAGCTCGGTCAATGGGCGAAGGAAAATGACCTCATTGACATCTATACGTGTTTGCAACTTTGGGCCTCGGTGTTCAACTGCGCCGCTGTCATCTGCAATAGACAATGTCCCCCTCACCGAGATCCAAGCTCCACACCCGATGGGTTTGATCTCATGACCAGTATCGGCAATTACTCAGAAGGAATCATGACGCTGTCCAACTTAGGTATTCGATTACAATATAACTCCGGCGCCATGGTCAGCTGCTCTGGACACATGGTCAGGCATGGCGTGACATTCACCGGCGATCACATCGTGTGGGCATGGTTCATTCGTGATAGCCTTCACAATTTTGTTGGGACACCTCGGACACAGTATGCAACATACATGGATGTTGGCCAGGATGTCATGGTTCAAGCTTAGAGGGTTGCATCATTATATAGACATTCAAGACCGTCTCATGTATCACATTGATTTGCTGAGATGCATATATTGGCCATTATTAAAGAGCTGAAGTCACCTGACCTTGGCCGACCGATGTGTGCCGGGAGCGACGTTGGCGAGGCGATCCTTACAGATAACACATTGGATTGGCCGACCCGAAAGAATCAAGCCTGCATCGGCCAACCCGATGGCATCGGGACTTCATTTGCATCGGCCCATATGATGGAATCCGGTATTGATTTCCATCAGCTGACCCGATAGAATCAGGCGTGCATCAGCCCATCTGATGCCATCAGCTACGATTTTACATCGGCCTATCTGATTCCATCGGGTGTTCATTTCCATCGGCCGGCCTGATAGAATCGGGCGTGCATCGGCCCATCTGATTTCATCAGCTACTAGTTTTGATCGGCCGATTTGCTTCCATCGGGTGTTCATTTCCATCGGCCGGCCTGATGGTATCAAGCCAGCATCGGCCCACCTGATTACATCAGGACTTCATTTCTATGGGCCGACCTGATAGAATCAACTGTCGATCGGCCGATCTGATTCCATCGGCTATTCGCTTGAATCGGCCGATCTGATTCCATTGGGTGTCCATTTCCATCGGCCGGTGTGATAGAATCGGGTGTGCATCGGCCCATCTGATGACATCAGCTACTAGTTTACATCGGCCCATCTGATTCCATCAGCCATTCGTTAGGATCGGCCCATCTGATAACATCGGCAATTCATTTTCCATCGGCCGGTGTGATAGAATCGGGTGTGCATCGGCCCATCTGATGACATCAGGTACTAGTTTACATCGGCCCATCTGATGACATCAGCTACTAGTTTACATTGGCCCATCTGATTCCATCAGCCATTCGTTTGGATCGGCCCATCTGATAACATCGGCAATTCGTTTGCATCCACCCATTCAATTCCCTGATGCTCAACATTTGTTTACCACATAAACAACATTTTCTTCATCGGCTGACCGATACCAACAGACTGTATTTTGGATGGGCCGACATGATGGCTTCACACCCATCGTCGGCCGACCTGCATCTCGCAGCTACTATATTAATCATGGGCCCACCTGATACCATCATACACCCTCCTCCACTACCATTTTTTGATGTACCACCGGCCGACATGTAAATATCAAACACCACTACCTATGGGCCCAGCTGTTAACATTGTCTTACTGTCAGCCCGTCAGCCGAACGCTAGCCACGGGCAACATTATTCGGTCGGCCGACGTCCGCTGGCCTGTGTGGAACAGGATATTGTCAACCTCGGCTGCCTGTAAAATACAGGGTATGTGACTGAATGGGCTCGTAAGGGGAATTGGTGCCATACGGGGCTGCAGCCAGATCGTCTCCTACAGCGGGTGGGGGGAAAATGGGCGTCGAAACGCCTCCATTTTGTAGCAGGCTCGACCACCAGATGAGATCTTCCTCGATGTCCTTGGTGGGGCGGTGTGGAAGGTGCGGTTTCTTGCCGCATGTACTTAGCATACCTTCTAACGACGTAAGGTAAGCACACCCCTTCCGCACGACTTGGCACGCGTGTAAAAGCTTGCCGTAAAGCTCGCGAACATCTTGAAGGACGTGAACTGCTCTGTGGCGCCACTTGTGGATGGCCAGCAGGTACTTAGATACCTTTTCCGGGCTCAACGACACATTTCTGGTGCCCGCGTCCCACAGGAAACCAATACACACTGTGGAGAGCGCGAACGGTTGATCTTTGTCCCTGTCCCACATGATGCCGAGGTGATCGGAGAGTTTGTTGATGTCCTCGAGGCAGTATCCGAACAGCTTGTTGTGATCTGATCTTGGCGACTGTCCCGATAGGTCTTTGAGGGGCCAGGAACAGTCTTTGTTGAATTCTTCTGTGGAGTTGTCGTCAAAGGTGCGTCCTCCAAACCAGATTCTACTCCCCGATTGATGCATGCCCCACTCACTTAGGTCTACGTGCCACAGTGCGCGTTGTCTGTTGTAGTTAGCTAGGTGTTCTATTCGGATGCGGATAAAAAGGTGGTTGTCGACCCACTTATCAAGTGGGCCAATGCCGTTGTGCCTCATTACTTCGGCGCCTGCGTCTGCGACGTGTCCATATGCTCCTGCCGAAGGAGTGGCACCAAACGACACGCACGTGTCGACGTAAACCTCGTTATGTGATGTGCGGACGACCACTGCTGGCCATTGGGAGGGGTGTAGGGGTAGGGTCCTATATGCTTCCGATACGTCTCTCGTTGCGAGTTCTGATCCTGCGGGGAGTCTCGAGATCAGTAGGTATATGACTGAGAATTTACCCCAGGTGGTGGGGAAGTTATTAGCGTCGATGTGGGAATTAATGGATGGGTTGGGATATGCGGGAGACGTGGTATGTGGGAACGAAAAATTCTGGACAAGTCTGAATTTGCCGGGTTTTCCGGGTTTTGGTATTATGGACAGTGGGGAGGTTTGGAATGGGCCTATAATGAGTTCTAACTTTGAGGGGGTAAATGGACCTATGTATCTCCCTTTATTAACTTCTTTTTGAATGCTGGCATTAAACTCTGTGCGATAATCGTCAACGGAATCTTTGTTTGGTGGGCTTTGTACATGTGTAATTAAGGGGAAATCTAGAAGAAAACCTAATCGGAGACCTTCAGGAACCTTCGCAAAATGTTCTATTGCGTTCGCATTATGAAGCGCTTGCTCCCATGCATCTGCAATGTATGGGGTGATGGGCTTAGACCTTCTGCGCTCTAGCGCAACGCTGGGCTCCGTGATCTGGGGAACCACACCCCGAGCACATATGTTTGTTGCCGTGTGAGGTGTTGGTGCAACCTTCCTCACGTTGCCACGAGGTACACAACTGTCATCCATCCCTGGTCCAGAGCGCTTTGTTAATGCGCTCTGAGAAGGTATCAAAGAGGTTATCCCAGGTTTTGGGGGCGGTGCACTCGACTGTGTGATGGGAGTTGCGACCCAGGCAGACGGTGCAACATGGAAATGGGGAGGATGGGTTGGGAACATCACGAAAGGAGCGTGATTTCTTCCTCTGGTCGTTGTTTTCCGCGTTCGGAGATAGAGTTCTCTTCTGTAGAGCGGGAGGCCTACTGCTGGTGTTGGCGGGCTGTTGGCTCCGCACAACGTTCATGTTGGGGGCGGTAGCTGCCTGTTTGCGTGCGAGTGTGGGGTTGTGTGTCAGTGGGGGGGGAATGACGAGGAGGGCGCATGATGTCCGGATAGCCATGATGTTGGTTAGTAGCCGGTTTGACGCGTGATGGTCGGAGCGGCATCGTTTGTGAGATTGAGCGTGATGTCGAAAAACGAAGTTTTTAGGGAACGTTGGCGAACGTGATGCGCGTGGTTCGTGATGTGAGTGGTTTCGATGATGAGAGAAAATAGTTAGTTTTGTAACGGGGGTTGGGGGTGGGTCCCTACCTGTCTGAGTGCGGCGAGTGCGTTATCGCGGTCTTCGTTGAAGATCTCCTCTCTCGCCTCAAGAATGAGGTCTTGATTGAGCTCAGCTATGCTCCACCCATGTGGTCCACCTGCTGTGAGGTGCCACAGCCGACGTTGTTGACTCTGATAAAGCAGTAGTGCGCGCTGCTTTAGAGTGTCGAAGGCGTGTCTCCAGCGGTGATTTTGAAGTGCTGTCCAAAATAGAATATGCATGGTGACTCTGTCCTCTGGCCATCCATGCTGTTTCATGGCCGTTATCATACGCGGGGCGGCTTCGTTAAAATGTTCCCAAGACAGATTCTCGTCCTTGGTGACGACAGCTTTGGGGTCGCGTGTTTCGTCGGCGTTGACCCAGGTTTGTTGTCCTTCTGCGTTTGTTGTTAACATTAGTCTTGGTGCTTCGGTGGAGAGTAAAGTCTTCTTAGCATCCTTCAAACCCTTGTTAGTGAAATAATATAGTTCACAATATTCTCCCGCTTTCAATTTGCGCACGGCATAGTGAGAAGGAATGACGACCAGGACAGAGGGAACTTTGGAGTTGCCGATGGGGACGAACTTGGACTTGTTTTTCTTTTGTTCTTCCTTGCGAGCTGCTTCCTGTTCTTCCTCTAAGGCTTGATGGTGTTCTTGTTCCTCTTCGGCTGCTAGACGCTGGGCCTCTTCTGCGTCTCTGGCAGCTTCTTCGATTTGTTCAGCCCAACATTCTCTATCTGCGTTATTGTTTATGGTCCATAACATTGCTAGAAGTTCTGCCGCTTGGGCATCGTCAGCGACGCCGTTGGCTATAAGTTGATTTCTGGCTGCTTTGTGCTCAGCAGTCCTGAAGTTCGGTAGTATAGCGGTATTAGGGTCGTTAACCATGAGAGCCATTTATTTCTAATAAAAGGAACAGAAAACGAGAGGGCTAGGGCTTGTGATCATCTACGTCGTTCAGAAGCTGATGTGGGCAAGAAGAAAGAAGCTGCGCCACATTGCTTACTCACGCGTAGACTATATTCTATGATAGCCTCATGCCTCGGCTATCTTAGAATTCGAACCGGCATCGTTCGAGAAGGTCTTCGATTTGGCGCTCAACTTCAATTTGCAGAATGTCGTACCATTGCACCGCATGGCCAAGGCTGCGACGAAAAGGTTCTCGTATTTCGTCGCCCTTTAGAAACGCATCATTAGTATTCGTTTATAGTGTACTAAATTGACTTACCTTGGAATCTGTCAATCGGAAGCCTCTATGCGAGTAATATGTCTTGAGAGCGTATGTAAGCGCATTAATTGCGTCGCAGGAACGCTCAAACAACGCCTGGTAGAAGGATAGTGATTCAAGGGAGACTGCCATTCGAGGCTGCGAAGGTGCTGTTGGGAACAAGCCATGGTGGATAAGGACTTGGGGAAGGGAAGAACAACAGCAACTCAATGCTTCTATAGATTCAAAGCCTAATAAACCGTCAATACGAACATTTTCTCTGGTATGTTTTCCAGCGCTTACGGTCTAAAAACAAACATACAAGACTTGTCCATTTTGATGCGCACCTGAGAGTCCTACACGCTGAGACGACTTTCTGGATTTTCTCTAAGGGTTTGCCATGTGTTCGCGCGGAGTATTGGAGTTGGGCTTCGACGAGAGTGGGAATGAGTGTTGACCATGAGTTGTATGATGTTTGAGTCGACCTGTCAGGCCAAATGCGACGTTTCAAGGCGTTCGATGGCGCTTCCCCTGGGCTGGAGTCCGATTCTGGTTCTGGCACTGACATTTCCACACCATCATCTGCGATGAAATTATCAGCAGGATCAGGAGGCGCATTTGTAACGAGGGGAGGTGGGAGAGGCAACTTCAACACGTGATGATCTGGATTCATCAGTTGTTCCATTGCTGCGAGAATTTGGCGTCGTTTGGCCTCTGCACCAGGTACCTTGACCGATGTTTGAGTCGTCCTCTTGTCTCGGGGCTTGCGCGGACTGACAGAGTGACGTCCAAGCCCAGATAATATAAGCCGATTGTGGTGGTTAGAACGAGATCCAGATGACAGCGATGAAGCCACCATGATACTGTAAAAATCGGACCTTAGGTAGTAGTAATAGTAGTCTGGAGAAAAGTACTTACGCAATTAACGCGAGTTCAACAAAATGTGTAAGGGCCTACATGACGGAGGTAGCCCTAGAACATTTCGCACGAGGCTGAGGTGTGGAGGTGGTGCCAGAGCCACGCAAAAAGAATGTTATATTAAGGGGGCGTGGTATGATGCCATCAGCTGGACTTCTGTTGGAAGATGCATCGAGGCAATGATGTCACAGACGCAATGCAATGTGATGGGAATTTGACGTCAGCATCTGTAGAGTCTAGACACAGAATCTACTTCCACTGCCATCACGGCCTCCGCCTCATCAAAATTATCGCTTGCGTCCGTGGGTGGCAGGGTAGAGCCTGGTGAAGTGTCGATGTCTCTGGTATGTGCCTCGTGTTATATATGTCTGTGTCAACTTTGCTTAATGTCCAACAGTATTACAGTAATGCTACAACCGATGAAAGATGAGTGACATTTGTCGTCGAAGTGCAAGGACAAGTTCCTGATCCAGAGTACGCTCATCACACCCGAGAAGGAGACCAGAGACCTACAGGAATTTGTAAGTTTTTCTTGTGCATAGCGTATTCTCATCATCATGTCGGGCCACAGCGCATGCCAAGCAGGCACTGGAGAGAGTGGAAAGTTTAGCAGCATAAACTTAATTATGAGGGACATGTGGAAGCCCCTTATTCCTCCCGTCCTTCCTGCAGATTACCGCGTGTGGTCCATTCTGTGAGTGTCCTTGACTACTGCGGAGGATTCGAATGGCTGAATATGATCGCACCATCTGCAGAACTATGCAACTCTTAAGAATACAGTCCTCCACCTATGCCAGAATTCACTTTCGACGACGCAATTCAAGCTGCACCGCTTGTGCAACCCCCAGCGCTGCCACACCATCTGCACCAGAACGAGAGGTAAACAGCTCTCATGGCGCCAGAATCCATTGCACCGACATCCATCGCTGCCAGACTTCTGGAGGAGACATATGTCGTCAGATGACGGAGAGACGTACGCGGGATCCGATGTCAGTACCGTGGTGGAAGATGATAGTGTTATCCACCTTGCTTGTTGTCTGTTTAGTGTTATCATTCTGTGCATCGCGATACATAATCTGATTTGAATAACATGACTACGGACACGCCTGATGAGCTAGTCTTCCTGGGGAGTTGACGATGGCGTAGCGACAACCTCGAGGTAGATCTATACATAGGATTGGTTATTGACTTTACCGTCAATGGCCGCTACCCTCGATAACCTACCATAACCGCGAGCATTCTGAGCTTGCCTCACTAATTTACCTCTGTGATAATGAAAACATGTGGATTAAACTTAGACAAGAAACATATAATACTTACCTTTGTGACTGAGAATATGATTCTCTATGTTGTCGTGAGGCAGCTGCTTTCTCATCTAATGTGAGGTATTTTGCTCGCCGGTCCATGATGAATTATGACAGGGGAAAGGATGAATTGTAAAAATGGTACCTAACAAGATCACAAGTTGTTGTGAAGTTCGTACTGCTATATTGCCCTGTCGGTTGGAGAAATACAATACAGCCATTAATTGTAGTGTCCTTGTTCAAAATTTGGTGTTAGCACAATGGGGCGTACTGCTGGAGCCCATGAGGCTGGTTCGGACACCTTGAATGCTAGTGAATGTCCATATGTTTGTCTTTTTAATTCAGTACGAGTTATATGCTCAAGCGCATTGGCTCACAGATGTGATTTTCACCTCGCAGGAGGCCCGCAGTAGCCTCGACAACCCTCTTGAGCGCTTGGTGCCAACACTACGTTATGAATTAAAGTTCTGCGCTCATTTACCAGGTTTGGTAAGTCATAGCTTCTCGGCGCTATCCTCATTCAATGCTTTTTTGAAAATTACCCTGTGACATCCCAAAGATTTCTATGGCTTCTCTTGCGTGTTATTGGTTAACTGCATCTACTCTCGTACCTTGTTTGTACTTTGCAAAATGACTATGACCATATCCAAGCCCTCGCACCTTGTTGATGCCGCCACACAGACAGACTCGCACTCTTTTGTAACTACTCACCTCGTAAGTCCCCAGTCAGTTTCATATCCGTTCTGCTGATCGCTTCTAGCTCATGGATGCGGCGGTGTCGACAGAGGGCCCAGGAGTTAGTGGGGTTACTGCCAGTCTACAAGTTCACGACTGTGGATGGAAGGCCCTTGATGGTATTCCTTGCATTATGGGTGGCATAACGGCGCTTGCTGGTAAGTTTCGTTAGTTCTCTTTTACACTAATCTTGACTTTCTTTCAGCTTCTGTTGGCGGCACGCTGCATGGCCGTTCCCCAAAAGACTTCCCCTGGAAAACCTTGCCCAAAGAACTAGCTCGGCTCAGATGTTGCCTCGTGAACTACCCTGAAGAGACTTTGATGCCCGGCGAGATTCGACCCACGCTCAGGCGGACCAAAGGCATACATGATTTGAGCATCCCTCATCGTGCTAACCTTGTCAACGCTCTCAAGACAGGCACCCTCACTATTCGAGCCATCACGAGCGATGCTGCCCGCTTACACCTCTTGACGTCCAAGGACCCAGTTATCATTGGAGAGGCACCGTCACATCGCTCAATCCACCCTCGCGGGCAACGTGCATTCGCAGATGGCGACATTGACCGAAAAGGGCCTCGCCGTCTCCCCTCACCTCCTGCTACACCAACTACTCGCCCTGCTACACCATCTACTCGTCCTGCAACACCTCCTGCAACACCTCCTGCACCACTTCCTGCACCACCTCAGCCTACAACTTCTGCTATTCGTCGTCATGTCCAAGTTTTTGTAGAAATATCACGCCCGCCACCCCGGCCAGCTTCCAGAGCTGTGCACAACTTATTTCTGCCACCACACCCTACTCACACTGAGGATCTCATCCCACCGATAACTTCTGTCACGCGGTCTTCGTCCACTTCTGAATATGCCGAGGATTCTGATGATGATCAAAGTATCACTATAGACGATGAGTTGTCTGAAAGCGATTATCGGCCTTCTAAACGTCACAGAGGTTGACTGGATGTAGATACCATGTTAGAACCACAATTCTTTTTAAAGTAGATACCATGTTAGTACCACAATTTGCTTGGAAATTCTACATTAAATTCTGATTTGCGGGATCAGATCTCATTTGATTCCAAATCCAGAGAGAGCGACCTCAAGCATGCACTCGAGAAGCTCGGCAGCCTCGGTGCCCTTCGCTCGATATACGGCCACCACGTCGCACGCTGGGAGGACGAGATGGGGCGCATCAGTGACAATTAGGATTCCGTATGACCCCTACTGTCCTATGCTGTACCGTACTTATGTACACTATCCACACTGATTCCAGTAACACCTCTTCGAACACATCTAAATATGTTCCTTGGGTGATATACCCGCTCATCCATGTATGTACATAATGCATTATGCTTGCTATTGCTACTGTACACTTGAGTGCCTACTCTATGTTCCTGGGTCCTTGACTTGTGAATAAGTTATGGGAGTAGACCGCGGATTACAATTCATCCGAGCAGACTCGCTGGGCTGGGGTGAGTGAATGCTCCAAGGTATCAAACCATGCTCCGAGAAGTATGCAAGAGGGCGCGACGGAGGCGGGTGCAAGAGGCTCGTAGGGAGGTGCAAGAGGCGGGTGGAAGAGGCTCGTAGGGAGGTGCAAGGGGCTCGTAGGGAGGTACAAGAGGCAGGTGGAAAAGGCTCGTAGGGAGGTGCCAGAGGCCCGCGAGGGAACGTCAGAACATGACTATAATTAGATGGTGGGAGGGAGGGGTCTCAGAGACTAGTTTCCCATAACATAAAAACCGGGTCTCTTAGACCCCTTATAGGCACCGAGAAGTGATGCCTGAGGTGGGTGAACTGTGGTGGGGCATGCTGTGCTATGATGTGGTCCTGGCGATAAGGCTGTAAAGGTCTAACAGATCAGCCGCATCAGATCCGGCCATTTATTTTGGGGGTTGGGTAAGAGCATCACCAGTCCCCAATATCACATCTTTATCAGTAGGAACGACCGTCTTCCTTCTTCTAAAGCCTGATATCACAGACGGACGAGACAAGCAATAACTTTGAGCACCCGATAACTTCTGACGTTGAAGTGTGTGATCTAAGTTGAGAAGCTCGATAAACCAGGGGATCAGGAAGATATAAAAAGCGCACCCGATGTTCACGGCAAGAAGCCTATACATACACTTTCCGAACGAGCCTCACCTTTTGAACGAAGCGAGTGATCTAAGTTTAGAAACTTTGTTGAGACTGAGGCGTGTGTCAGGAGGTGTCAGGAGGTTATATAGAATTGCAAAGCGTACCAGATGTTCATAGCATAAACCTGGTCAAACAGACTTTCCGAACGAGCCCGGTGACCGTGTGACCGCCAATGCAAAGAACAGAGGGTCCTCCATACTCCGCAGGACCCAGGGGATGATCTGCCTATCATGCAAATCGACGCAACGTGGATAGCACCGTGAGCGACATTGCGAATTGAAATGAGTATAGCCACCGTCCGGTTGACGAAGTGGCCCACCCTGATTGTGACCAAGAGGATGAGCATTGGAAGCACGGGTCGCCTAGCGTTGCTCTGCAACCTTGTAATTTGAATGCAACATTAAGGTATCCCAATCAATAAAGAATGTACGTATACCAGTGGTCCTGCTTCAGTTGTCCTTTTATCTGTGTTCACCAGGCCCTTTAATAATCGCACTTCGTTGGACAGAGGCTCTGTGGCACTGGTGTCCTGGGTATCTTCGGAGGCAAAACCATTCTTCTGCAAATGGATGATCGATCGGGTGAGTTGCAAAACGAGCGGTGTGACCCAGCGTGAAATGGTAGCAGGGAAACGGAACTTTAACAAATCGTAAGCATCCAACATCGACGCTGGACGTTCCCTTTTGATGTCAAGTTGACTCAAGACGTCGGCTGCCAAAGGCGTTGGAGTCCTGGAGCGTACGCCACTTTCGTGGATATCACGTGATCGCGTAACTGTTGAAAATATTACGCGACGACGCGCTTGACAAGCGTGGGCAAATGTAGTCTAACCCCGGGTCATCCACATCTTCAATCAAAGCGAAGATTGTAGAAAAGCAGCGTTCAGATCTTCTTCACCACTTAATCTTCTTGTCTATCTTCTGAAGAATTCATGATGGTCCTCAAACGACCACTAGACGCCTATGAAAACTCTGCATCAGCTTCCCGTGGTCCAAAACGTCGACAGCTATCTTCTTTACCGCCGTCGTCACCGTTCACCTCGACTTCTTCGTTACGTGCAACGCCCAGAACGCCATGCAGCATCAGAAACTGGAAAGTCCCCTCTGACTCTCCTACCAACCCCTTTGGTCGCATTCGGCGGCTGACAACGAGCACCACACTTCCCCGCCCTTCTTCGTATGGGAAGCACTTGCCACTTCGCTTCCAGCTTATCCGCCCAGACGGTGACGGCAGAAGCCACGCAAACAAAGATGGGGTGTATAGGGTCGTTCAAGTCCCTCTGACCTATACACTCGGTCACCTCAGGAAGCTTATCAAGTTTGTCTTCCAGCCAGCGAAGGAAAGCGAGATGGGCGGATCATACCATTTTCGGCGTGCCGCACGGCACGCCAGCATTCCATGGTATGCCAGGCACCCTTCGTCGTACAAGGGTAAAGAACCAGCTCTGGACTTCGATCTTGAGCCAGGACATTTGTTCGAGGTGCAAAAAGACATAGAAATTTCGCGTTCTGGCGAGATAATACGCGGGATGACCACGGTCAAATCGTCTACCTTGAGAGACCCGTACCACTATCCTGGCAACGGCTCGGAGGGCTCCTTGCTTGATGCTGAAGATGGCGAAGACGACGTGTGGCGGTGGGAAGCGGAGGAGGACTTCCAGCTTTCGCAGCTCTGGGCTCCAGGCGGGGACATTAAGAAAGGTATCATATATGTATGTCCCTCTTCTCTTCATGCTCCTGGGCAGATCTGATATTCATGAATAGCATCATGACTCTACGACTCAAATTCACATAACAATGAACACGAAGAAAATCCCAGGTCGCAAGGGGGTCGGCAATAAGCCTTACCTCTTCATGGCATGGGGTTCCATAGACCTATTCGCACCGCCTTCGGCAGCGTCTTCCATCATTCTGACTGGCATCGAATTAACTCGGTGGAATAATATACTTGCGTTTGAGAAGTTTTTGAAGGCTGAGGAAGAGCAGGAGCGCCTAAAACGTGGCGGAGATGAAGAGGAACTTCTGGGTCTTGACGCAGAAGGGGAAGTTGACCCTGATATCGTATGTTCATTTCCGTGCCTTGACATGCAAATATACTGAACCAGCTTTCCTAGTCATCGTTAACTCTTCCCATGTGCTCCTCCATTGACTTTTCATCGCCCTCTTCGCTATCTTCATCGATATTCTCCCTCACCTATTCATCTTCAGCCTCGTCAGCTATTACTCCATTCCCCGCCTCGCCGTCGAGGAAGCGCCGTGTCGACTACGCAAATAAACGCATGTGCGAGTTGACGAAGAAAGTGAGGAAAACTCCGAATCCGGACTATGATGATGAGAAGAAGGAAGAAGAGTTTGATGAGCTTGATGAGCTCGATGACGATGAAGACCCTGCTGCCGCAGAAAAACCCAGCGACTGGGATCCTTTCGGGTCTGACGAATCTGAAATATGAAATTGTGTTCACGTCGGTTTGATTGCATTATTCGTAACGGCTACATATGGACGATATATATAATCTGGCATATTTTGTGTTCGCACTAGTAACATCATGACGGTTCTGACATGGGTCAATATATATATATATACAATGGCATTCTGAACAAGCTCTGGACCTGGGATGCAGGGAACCCGTCCTTTCGGCACCACTCTAGAGGGTCTCGTGTTTTCTCCTGGTCAATTCAGTCGACAGTCAGGCAGGGGTGGAAAAATATCTGTATATGATGAAGGATATAACCGACTGGGACAAGAAGATCCGTGTTATTTAAGCATACACTCCCAGCTACCTGTCTCAGCTCTCCTGAGACCGGTCCTTATACTGTTTTGCCCACTACAAAAAAGTGAACAAGACTACCAGCACACGAGGTAGAAAAGCGTACCATCATAGACGGGATCGGTCGGTCGGGTTGAATGTGTCTGATCTGCTCAAGCAATGCAAAATAAGGACGACGGCAAAACACGATAAATCAAGTTCCGCACCTCACGGTCCGCGCTGACAGTCCAGACTCCGTATGCAATGGCGAATATACCAGCAAAAGTTATGACCGTGTTACTTCGCCAATTCGCAGGACGGGTCCACCAGCCACCTGAGGCACCGTCAGGTTGAGTGGCTCGGAAGCAACCGCTCGGACGTACCAGCGGGGGACCACACATGCTTTGGGTATGGATATCTAGCACCACCTCCCTAGAGACATGTCAGTGTACGGTGACATGCACGTTGGGGTGGCCTCACCATATTTTTGGTTCTGTGAAGGATAAGTGTTGTCGAAGTGCCGAACGAAAACGGCGAAGGGTGAAGATTATGTAAGACGACCCGGCTGATTTGATTCATATCAAATCGTTGTTCCTCCTGGTTCTGCTCTGATTCAAATGATTCATCCTTGTACATCCCTCCTGCATTGTGCTGCACGTACTGCTGGTCATTCCGTGTTTCTGTTTATACGAAAAATATAATTATACTGCATCAGTCGAGCTGGATCTCTTCAATCAATTACCATCTTGTGTGATGATTATCATTTACACTGAACAAAAGTTTTAAAGGTGCGCCACAGTCACGACTCACGATCATGATGTTGTCGGTCCTGTACATTCTTTGTTTGACTTCAACTCACAATCTCACTCACACAGGTTGTCAAGGGAAAGAATGTGCGGGTAAACGAAGGCCGCTAAGGGGGTGATTTCATTTACAGCAACATGAACGGCTCACACAGTCATTCATCGGATTCTGAGGCGAATCCACTCATCGCGCAGCATTCAGCACACAACACCTTGATAGGCGCATACACCCACGCTAAGCATTTTCTATGTCGACAGAAGTAAGTGGAGTTTAGCGTATGCTTTTGCTCACACGACAGATATTTTACATGATACATATGCCGTGGCGCGAAGCACAAGATTCATACTTAGTCGGCCAGGACGGAAACCCTGAGAATATGCACAGCCCATCATTTGGCGATTCCCCTGCCTGGCGTTACCAACCTTCTGACCCTATAATGCGTGCACGACTCGTGCTACTGGGATCTGTTTCTTTACAGTCACCATCTACATAGTATGTCTGGAAGTTTTCCTATCGTCGACAATACCGCTGGCGTAAGTCCTGTCGTCCTTGTATAGGTCGTTCACTGAGATTAGGTTGGAATTAGTACATCCTATGTGAGCCTATACCTCGCTTATCAGGCGCCTGGCAGCTAAAACATAATATAGCGTCGGCACTCACGATTGTGGTCGGTTTCATTTTCCTTCGTATATTTGTGATTCTGAATAATGTCTGTTAAGGTTTACGATGTTATCACCCACCTGGACGAGGAGGTAGGAGAAACACCTGCACCGAGCCCCATGAATCTCAACGCGATAGATCGACTATATCATGAGGTCAAGGTCTATTTTCGTCAAGGCCATATTTATATTGTGTCGCTACCTTCCTTTCGTTATTGGAGCTGTGCGAATCTGTAAGGAATCTAGATTTTTCTGCAACAAAAAGAAAGACAGCTTATTTTACCTGTTAGATGAAGTCGTCGGGGAAGGTTATATCGACGATAATGTATTGAATCGCAATACCGTCTTCTCCCCCGCTAATCGTTGTTCAGTTTTGCCTGGTATTGATGCGCTCAAGCATCTGTAAGTCAAATTTGTGACTGGTGGAGGCCAACTCTCACATGCAGCATAGGGTTATCTTTCCTGCAGATGGCTTGTGTTGAATGTACGTTGGTTCATGCTGGTTTGCCAACAGGCCACTAAACACAAGATTAGTTATTTTCATCTTGCGAACTTATGCTCTGTGGGGCTGCAGTAAACGGGTCCTTATTTGTCTTTTAACTGCTTATCTGGTAAGATTTCAAGCTAACAGGATTGACCGCTGTAACATCGTAGCCAGGCTACTTATGTCACGGGTCTCGTCTCTCTCCAAATGTACACTGGGGCTCTCCCTGCCGGCAGGTTCAACCCTCATTTTAACACCGGTTCGCTCACGGTCATACAGAGGCGTGTTATGGATCAGAAAACCCAGGCGCATTGTGGCTCCTTGTGAGCTTTGTGGCTTTGATTAGCCTAGAAATAGGTCCGTAGCGTTTTCTTGAGCACTATGTCGAGTCAACCGCTTATGCTGCTGTCATGGCATTACAGGATTGTTTGTAATGAGCATGCATCGTGTTCTACGTCAATACCGCGCTGCTTCAGGACAACTGCTCAAATCGTTGGTGCGAAATAATATCGTGTATTTCGGAGCCAGCGTCGGTACGTGGTTTACTCCTTGCCTGATGAAACGAATAACATCCGAAAAGCTCTGAATATCCTCAATATCGTCGGCATCTTGCTTATTCCCGTTGCGACATGGCCTACTGGTATTATGGAAATGTGAGGATGTCGATGATTTGATTGAACCTTAGTTAACGACTACACAGCGCACAGATTCTCTTCCAGGGCTTGCTTGCAACACGCATGCAACTTGACCTTTGGAAAGTTGACCGTCGTAGAACGACATTGACGATGGTCACGATGTCAATGGCAGAATTCGCAGCTGCGAGGGCCGAGTCTACGGTCTATCAAAGTCCTCATCTGACAACTCCTGACTGCTAAAATGACGAGACACCCATTAACTGACTCCATGTACATTAATGCCAAACGCTTACAAAATAGCCATATGATCGGTCGACGCGCTGACGATCATGTATTAAGCGCCATATGAACCATCACTCCGCCCAATGTTGCTTCCACCCACGCCAACACCTCCACTAGTAGCACCTGACGGCAAAAAGGTATAGTTCGAAGAGGAATTCATATTAATAGCCACTGCAATTTTTCCAGGCATGCACTATAGCAGGAAATTGATTCTGGACAAAGCGTGCAGGATTTGGAAGTTTGATTGGTATGTAAGTGCGTTTTCTAAGTTGTAACCTAGGAACTCTCACCTCCGGCACTCAGGTTTCAATAGATGGAATGTGCTATTCAAAAGCAGAGGCAACGTGCGGCCATACATTCCTTTGCAACACTCGGCCGAGCATCAAGTTATTCCACAACGCCGTTACAGTTCACCCCCGCGACCACCGGCCTGGCCACCAGTACGCTTTAGTAGGGTTGGCGAGGTCATGCGGGCGGCGGGGGGCACAGTGACAGGCCTATTGAGTCGCTACATGCACATTGTCGGTGAGTGCCTCAGCCGCATCCCTGAAAATGTGAAAACTGGGTGAATCAATCATCACCATAGATCGAAGTCACCAACCAAGAAAACTCGCGGCGAAATGCGCACGGAACATTATTTGAAGCCTTCATGTAAAATTGTATTGTGTGGCCCATCATGTTTCGTGATGGCGGCGACTTGAAGTACAAGTACACCGAAATCGCTTGGCTGCTCCGTATACATTCGCTACCTGTGTATAAAAGCCAGTATAGCCTGGCTAGTTTTTTTTGCATTCAGAAATCATTATCAAGTCTCCACCATGAAATTCCCTTCACTCACCACCACCATCATCTCTGCCGCAGTGATGGCTGGCGTAGCCATCGCATCTGAAGATCTGAACATAACACCCTTGGGCCTGCCCTGCCGAGGAACCGGTGAGCTTTTTCACTTTTACAGCCTGCCTTGAAACCACACATGCTTATGGGCTTTCAAGTGGGATGCTCAACCCTCAACGGTTTCAATCACGGCAACGGGTTCGGGTTTTACTGCTCCAATCACAGAATCTGGAAGTATACGCCATGCCAGATCGGACAAAGATGCCATGTTACCAGTCCGACTACGGTCGCGTGTTCATGAGCGCTGAGCCTTGAAGCTTGAGCCTCGGTCAATTCGAGTCTATAGTGCTGCCTGAGCCTGAGTGAGTCTTGTCCTTTTCGCCGTCTTCTGAATGTGAGTGCTGATGTGCTTGCTTTCACCAGTGCATGGAACCACGAGCATAATACGTACAGGAGCCTGAGGGCGTACGGGAGTGTGGCGTGAAGCTCTAGAGTTTGAGTTTGTTGAATCCGGTCATGATGATGAGAATAGGATTGAAATTATGTAACGAAAATTGTGTGGTTGAGATGTGCTGAAGTTGGACCCGTTGTCGATGGGTTGGACATGCATGTCCTGCATGGAGTGTAGCCTGGATTGTTGTGCGTTGTATATATATATCGCCATGATGCCATTGTGCTGAAGCTTGGTTGAAGCCCGCTGCATCCATCCATCGAGCGTGACCAGCATATAGAGTTAACGTTGCTAAAGATGCGCAAAATTGCAAGCTCAGCCTGCGAATCACAACGGTAAGAGCTCTCAGGAGACTCCTGAGGAGAGCACCCAAGTTAAACCTACCCTGTAAACGGCCTTGAACAAAAAATTATAATAAAATTCCAAATTCCATTTCTCACAATCTTCTCATATGTACAAAAAAAACAATTCATGTATGTAAGACTACTATTTAGACGGAGGGTAAGTACGTAGCGGTGCGCGAGACAATAAGTGAGCGCAGGATGAGAAAAAGGGGAAGGAACCGTGATCTGACGAGCATCCACGCACAGCAAATATATAAAAATTGAAACAGTCGAGAGATAAACGATTCGTCGAGATGGGGTCGTTGAGAGACACAAACGATTCGTCGAGAGAGAGACGCAAACGATTCGTTGAGAGACAATCGATTCGTTGAGACGAGAGAGTCGAGACGAAACAGCCGTCGAGACGAAGAAGTCACTGACACAAAACGAAAGAGAGCACAGTCAGAGGCGGAGCGGGGGGATTGGACAAATTACGAGGAGAGGAACGAAGAGCGTATCCGGATGCGATGCTGATATTGTGAGGAACGAAAAGGAGATTGATAGCTGGACGGGACGGGGAGGAGCGCGAGGGAATGATCGGAAATCGAGCGCGAGGGAATGATGGAAATCGAGTGCGAGGGAATGATCGGGAATCGAGGAAAGACAACTCCACGCCTACTTCTTCGAAATCGTCAAACTCCTCATACTCTCCTCCAAAATATCGCACACATTCGCCTTGCACACACTCGACGCACTCGGACACGGTTTCTTCTCCAACGACGACTTCGGTTTCGTGTCCACAACCAACGCAGATGGCTTCTTCTCCATTAGTATCGGAGACGGCACACCAAACGCAGACACCCTCTTCTCCAAAACAGGCTCCTCGATATCAACGACTCTGACAACCGCCCGACCCTCGAGCACCTTGCGCACTTTCTCAGCGTCCCATTCTTTCTTCACACCCACACCTGAACTTCCACTTGGACCCATACCGGACCCAGACCCAGAAAACGCCTCCCAAAATGCACTCCCAAGCTTCCCAAGCAGCGTCTGCGACGCAATAGCAGCAAGCGCAGCCTGCTCCCTCGTAGGCACTGGCATCGCTTTGCCCCCATGCGAAGCACTTGCATACGGGCTCTTCCCTCCAAGTGATTGCGGTTGCGGTTGTGATTTCGAAGAAGGCGAAGAAGAAGAAGCGAAATACGCAGGTTTGAGACCCGACGCCAGTCCTTGAGGAGCATACCCCATTCCCATTCCGTTCCCACCAGCATTAGCATGCGCATGCTGCGCCGCCATCTTGCCCCACAGCTGCATCCGATACGCATCGAGCGTCTTGAGCGTAAACGGATTCGTATCCGCAAACGCATCGAATGCACCCAGTCCAGTGCCCATTCCCATACCAAGACCGTTGAGCTGGCTGTTCGTCTTCTCAACAATCGACCCGGGGCGGTGTAACGCCGGATTGATATTTTCCTGGAGGACGCCTTTGACGCCCACAGGGGTATGCGGGATGAGAGTTGTGTGGACGGGCGTGACGCCCATGCCGCCGAAACCGCCCCAGAACGGGCGTGCGCCGAGACGGGGGGATGTGGGGAGGTCTTTTTGGGTGTTGGGGGTGATGAGGGGTGTCGTAGTTGTGGGTGTTGGAACGGAGACTGAGACAGGCGAACCGGGTGGAGAGAGGGGTGCGCCTGTGGGGAGAGCGAGTTCTGCAGGGGGTGGGAGATCGGGGGAATGGCGGGAGTCGAGGAGGCAGCGTTTGAGAGCGGATATTTCTTGGCGGAGGGCAGTGTTTTCTGAGCGGGAGCTGCCGAGTTCTGAGCGGATTGCGTCGATTAGGCGGTCGCGTTCTGCGATGTCGCCTTCGAGTGTTGTGATGTATTCTGTTTGGAGTGGGTTAGGTGGAGAAAAGAAGCGAAGAAAGGGGAATAGTGACCTTTTCGCCTGACTCTGAAGTTTCGTGCGCTGATCTTGTTCCTGAGCTGTCTTTTCTCTCTGCTGCTCATCTTCTTGTATTCTTCGGGACTTGGACGCCAGTCTTCGGGTTCGAGGATCTTGAGCGGGGAAGAGTCCTTTGAGGACTTTGATTTTCCTGTGGTAGAGTTCAAGTCTTTCTCGGAGGGGGGATATGATTTCTTGATGCCACCGGAAGCGACAGCACCGCGGCGAGAACGTTTAGGCGGGGCTTGCTCTTGTTCTGGTTCAGAGTCAGATTCGAGGTCTGAATGGTCGTTTGAAGTAGCAGGAGTTCCGACTAGTTGTGGGTCTATTGCGAACATGGGAGTTGGAGGGTCGATGCTCTCTGGGCTTGAGCCTGTTGCACTGGCGCCACCTTGAGTTGCGCCGAAAAAGTCATAAGAAGGGACTGAGAGTGATGAAAGGGAAGGGCCCTTTGTTAACTCGTCAGTGTCTAGGAATTGGGCGAAGAAGTCATCGTCTGCGCCAGTTGAAGGTGGTGGGGTTGAGAAAGGGAATGGGCTGCGTGGGGATGAAGTTGATGATGAAGCTGTGAAAGCTGAAGGAGCCGAGTTGAGTATGTCGAGATTGAAGAAGTCGTCTACTGAAGGGTCGAATGAGAAAGAGGGTGCTGCTGTTATCGCATCGGTCAACATATTGAATGGGGACACTCGATGGGTGGGTTCGTTGTTGTTATCTGGCAAGAGATCGAGAGTAATGAGCACTGCGCTTGTGAGGCGTGTTGCCAGTACCCACGGAATTACCCGATGCCGAATCGGCACGAACGCGTAATTTATGACTCATCCCGTGCTCGTCGCACTTCTATGCCTTTCCATACAAATCCACTCGGCAATCCATGCACAGCCAACCATCGAGGAGGACTACAAGTACCCACTGCATGCACCAGACATGACATACTTACAAGGACGATTCACTTGTAGACATATATCTTTAGATACAAACACGGCTGGACTCGCAAATTCCTGTTAACCCAGTTCTTGCCTTTCTAGCCGTGTTTGTATCCACATCTACTGAACACCACAAAATACAATCTCGTACCATCGTGCCTGTTCCCCAGCCGCTGCCTATTTCAAAGAAAGCCCATGCTCGTCAAGGTAAACGAACCCAACAACCCCGATGCGGCTGTTGCATAAATACGGGTACCGCTGCTCACTCTACCACACCCAACGTGTCCGTATGGCCCTCTGTGTAAAAATCAAGCCGGACATCCAACCTGAGGCCTAGGCCTGATTCCCACCACAAATCTCGTTATACTGGTCCTTTCAAAATACGCACGCAAAACAGCAACCAGCCTCACTCCTCATTGTTGCACCACCTCCCACCACACCTCCCTTATCCCTAGCCCTCACAGCAATCCTCATCCCGCCCAACACGCATCCACAAGCCCCGCACCACCCGCCATCCCCATAACAAGACTAGCAGCATAATAATACATCCCTCGCTCATCCAGAGTACATGTTGAAGCGGAAGGAGGAGCGCAGCGTGTAGGTGGAGGAGCGTAGTGATAATGGGGTATCGGAGGTCTGGTGCGAGTGAACGTACTTCAGGGAACAGAGATATCATGCTCAAGAACAAATCTGTGTCTGCGAGAGTCAGGTACGCTTTGAACGTCCCCAGGACACCCACGAGGAGGAACGCAGCGTAGAGGGGGTCGTGTCTACATTTGAAGCGCATCACAATAAACACGTACAACCGCTTAACTGGAATTTTACGCAAAGAGGTAATATATATGACAAGGTGAACTTGACCACGTAGTGAGATGGCACATTTTCATTCACGACGAAGAGGACGAAAACGCACAGAGAAGACCATGAGGAAGAATGATCAGAACATCTCAGTGAAGAAGCACCACCAGAGACCCGGATTAGGCGTGAGGTCTGGTAGTGTGAGGCTGGGATGGTGGGTTTTAGGACCATCTGTTAGGTATTGGAAGTTCACTTACCTCGCGCCCCATGATGCACTGACCCTGTCCCAGCCTCCGCCCGCCATCGTACATGCTGCGCCTACAAGGACGAGCCATTATAGCGTGGACTCACCAAAGAGGAACGGTATGCGTTTGAGGCTGCCATGGAACGGGCGCGGCGAAGCGAGGTGAGGAATGCATGAGCCAACTTGGATGGAGGCATTGGGATGTCCCTTCAGATGCGAACATGAGAACAAGGAGGGTGAGGGTATTTTCGAATGTGGATGTTGACAGCGCGAGTGATGGGAGGAGGAGGTAGGGATTCAGCAAGTAGCTGTGCGGTGCGTTAGGTGCGTACTTGAAGTATGATGGTGGGACGCACACGCTTACGATGAGATTCTCTGCGTGCCCTTGTGAGGTGATAGACCCTGGCGTGCACGCCATGTGCGGAGAAGTGCCCATGTTCCCACTGCATCAGATACAGCCCATACTATTGGGAGTAGAGGTACGATGGTCAAAAATAAGGAGAGTAAGCGAGGTGACTATGGTACAGCTGATCGGCCCATGGCATGTGGCCCACTAAAGTGACAAACATGGTGAAAGGCCCCACCCATGTATGGCTCGATATTATTGTCGAGGAGCCACAGACCTTCATTCACTGCGATGGATTCAAAGCGGTGCAATCACTTGGTTTAAATACGTTGGCACATACAACGAAGGTAGGAGAGCTGAGTTGGTGGTCATGTTTAAGGAGATATTGGCCTAGAAGTGGTAGAGTGGCGAGCAGAAGGCGAAGGCATACCAGCACTGGAAATACTGGTGGTGTATCCATCGTGTCTCACTTGAAGAATTTTGCTGTCATAATGACTACAAAAGGAAGGTGTATCAGACCATCAGTTATCGGATCTCCGAGTCTGTGGCAGTTGGCAGGGGAAGACCTACGCTCGCTGGGTTTAACAGGCAGGTTCTTGTCCACATTTATTTGCTGGTCGTGATGATAAGAATTCTTCTCCACAGCTTGGACGGGTCAGTTGATCCCACCGGGCCCTTGGTTCGATTGCACGTCACGTCTAATATCTGCACTCACAATAAAGCGGGCAGCGCTTTGCCACCTATTATTCGATGGTATATAATACCCTCTTCATAGCGATGCATCCACAAGCATCCCAAGTAATCGTACACCAACGCCACCTCCCACATGCCTTTTTTAACTCGTCCATCACGGAAAACCCATGATCCCAGCACCTCCTTGCACAATGCTCGCTACGACGGGTGGACCGGCCCTCCACTACAGCTTCCAAATGTCGCTTCGCCTTCATTCAAGAAGCCTGCTGAACGGCACGCTTCGAATCCATTATGTCCTCCCTCCTATGCCGGTAACGCCACTTATACCCGTAAGCGGTTATTGTTGTTCTACATGTGTCTCACTGTCTCAGCCGTTACAAGACCATCACCCTCTTCATCCCCAATATGACACTTACCCACGCGCAAATTCTGGGGTGCAAGGTATTTACCCTCTCCTTTGTTCTACGCCAAGCTTATTGGTTGTGTAGATATAGCGTGTCCCCTTGAATCCCAACGCCGCGATATCTTTGACTCATGCATGCACAACGGTAGGTTCCTGTCATATAATCTGGTTATCATACAATCTCACTCCACGATAAAGGTGGCACTCGCCAAAACCCATCTCTCCAAGGCGCTTTTGAAACCGCAGTTCGGTTCAATTGCCCACTTTCCACTTTCCTAGATGATCAAGCAGGACGAACAGAGGATTCGATGCCGCTAATCAACAAGGACACACAAATCGGTGAGGCTCAGACGCAAATTTGTATCCCTGATTGATCCTGATGAGCCTCCTCCAAGCATACCCTCTTGCGGCACCATGCTTGGCACTGGTATACGATCTGCGATACAGCTACACCTCTCTCCAGTTTCGTCGATTCCCTCGGAACGCAGGACTGGGATATGGGCATCTTCGATTTATCCCACTCACGCCAGCGCGGCCCAAGCAAATCCGGCTGATCAGCAAAGACTTTCCCTGGGCATTCGACATCGAACCCAGTCCCAAAGAAGAGTACATAACATGTCTTACCGTCATCACCGCGCTCTACAATGCACTACAGCTCCCACTCGAAGATACGGAGTGGGGCGCCGCCGGAGAGGATAAACGCGCAAGAATCATCGAAGCGCGCAATCGGAGGCTTACTATAGCTATGGTTGCTGCGTCGCGCGAGAGCTTGAATTCCGGGGCATCTCCTACTGCTAAGCCTAGAGTGAGATCCGCACCTGATCTGGGTGTGGAGCTTGCGATACAAGGGTCAGAGATAATCCGTGTGGACTGGCTTGGGCCTCGTGTTGCGTTTGCGGGGCTCGAAAAGGATGAGGAGTTTGCGAGGAGGAGACTCATTCCGGGTGCGAGCGAGCCACCTGAGACGTGGGTTGTGAGTTTCAGAGACCCCTATTATAATCTTTAATCATGTTCGGACGAATTAATGTGCACACATTTTATGCGGTTGTTTTATCAAGATTTTGGGACATTAAATATTGGCATCAGCGTCATAGGGGTTATTGCTCTTTATGTGGCAAGGTTTCAAAAATAGGGTCGTAAGTTAGTAACCCTTCCCAACAACACACTTCCTCTTGGGGTAGGGTAATCGTGTGATGGCTAGGACCTGGGTACGAGACTAGGCCGAGGCCAGCCTGAGACTCAAATTGAACATCCGAATTGTGTTCGCCTGCCAGTGATCCGGCCGGCACTTCAAAACCCTACCCTGGAGAAGAGCTTCGCAGCTCATGCCTGCGTACATCCACGATGGTCTAGAAGTACAGATCGAGCCTTAAGCAGGTCTGTTTAACCTTTCAAATTTTACTGATTCGGTTCGAACAGCCACCTGGCAGCCAAGTAGCCGGCCCACTTCTCGCCGCATGTCCCACGTCCTGAATCCTGATCAAGAGCGGCATGGGCGGAGGCAGTATGGCGAACAGTGGGGGATATGATCTCAGTTGATATCAAGTTACGGTAACTCAGAATTCTGTGTTTCAGGATGTTCCTGGGCATGCCAGTGATACAGAGAATACATTGCTCGTGTAAGCGTCCTTTTTCGTTTGACTAACTTTCAAGATATTCAAGTGTATATTTCCCCAGATGATCATTCCACACGATGAGCAATGCCATCAAACGTCAATGACACCTCAAATGGTACGACTCAGACACAACTTGTAATTTGGATTAATCCCACCAGCCTTACCCCATCCGTTTCTCGCGTTACCATCTGTGTCATTGACATACGACCTGCGCTACCCGCCCATCTCTCTTTCTCTTCCATTTCCAGGCTCGGAAGTAGTATGCCGGGGGCAAACGTTAACGTACTTGGCTGGCCACACTCGTTCTCCGACAACGTTGTGAGAGCGCTGGAACGTAGTCTCGGAGGTCCGTCGATCGTTCTCATCGCGCAGTATTCCCCATCCTTTCTGTCATTCTTGCGCAAAGACACATATATTTTTCTTCATTCACTACTTACCATACAAATATTGTTGTGCCAGGACTCTCACTAACGTATAGGACAAGTTTCAAGGGGGCGTGATTATCGCCAATTATAATCACAATGCATCATGATATAGATCCGGGGTATATTATTTTCTGATGTATATGGTTTGCCTGGGGCAGACCATGAGATACAGCCCGAGGCTGCACAGCAGTCGACGATAAGAACAAAAATCTAAATACAAATCCATCACGCATTAAAACGTCGTCGATATATATAAACACTAGCGCTGGTCAAAAGCCTCTGTCCAATTCACCCAACCCGGCGGCGTAGTGACCTCGTAAATCTCCCTATCACCCAAGGGCTCTACATATTCGTCCCAATCAACAGCCCCACCCACTCTCCTGAAACCTTGCACCATTTCAGCGTCTAAATCTAAGCATTTCTCGAGTCGGAGGGCCCGGATGCCGGCACCGCGTCCAGCTCGCATCTTCATGATATCCCGAAGCCTCTCATATTCATCATCCTCATAAATGAAAACGGTCGTATAGACGTCTAGAGCACGGAGGGAGTGATATGGCACATTGCATTCCTGCTCGCCTTCGTCAATCTCGAGCATCTCGACCAAGCCTCCAATCAATGTGCGGTTCAGATGAATAGTTTCGACATCCGGGAGGAAGGCGGACCCAGCGCGCCAGAAATCTGGGTCTGGATCCAAAAAATCTGACCCAAGATAGAACGTTTGAATCCTGTCCTCAGGCTGCGTCACGAGCCGACATATATCGAACAGGATGCTCTTCGCGACGTCAACGTATCCGTGGAAGTTGAAGTGAATGGATAGTCGTATGGCATCGTCATAATCATGAGAATTCCAGGATTCTGGAGGATCCATCGTCGTGGACGTGCTAAGCTGGAAGCAAAAAGATTTGTACGAAAAGTAGATGACGCGCAGGGATCGAATGACAGAACCGGGTGTATCAGGATACCTGTCCATGGCCGAAAACAGATCGGAAAAGTCTTGAAGGCCTAGAATATCTTTGAGCCGCAGAGCGATCTTGGCATCGACGGGAATGGCTAGTTGCGAGAAGAGAGACGTGGCAGTTTGGATTGAGAGAGTACCTAGCGCTATACTTTTCAACCGAGCGAGTGGCACTTTGCCATTGTCAAGGGGCATCGTTATCTCGGAAACTACGGACGCCGTATCAATCGCAAGCTGTTCCAATGCAGTCATACGTCTCAGAGCTGACAGGAGCTCCGGTAGGGTGGTAGGAAAGAATGTTATGCCTCTGACACTCAGAGTTTGAAGCCTGCTGAAAATATGCGCTGTCCAGCTTAAGCTAAAATTCCCAAGTTCAACACTCCGAAGTCGAGGTGCTTGGCCTTGAAAGATGGTGTCTGTGATGAACCAATCTCTGCCCTCCCATGGCTTGCGTAAATCGAAATTTTCAAGCAACGGTGCTGGTTGCGATGATAGCAGGTTGATAATGCGATCGACGTCCGGTGCCGGCGATGGAAATTGGAGCACTTTGACTCGGGGCAGTTGCGCAAGGACTGGCTCCAAGCAACCTTGTAGTGAGACCGGGGATTTGTACGTCACGACCAGGGGAGCGTTCCTCGACCTCTCAAGCATGATGCCTACCAAATATGGAGAGGAAGAACGGATGAATCTCCAAAGAGAGGGGCAATCGAGAGCGACGTTGCGCCAGTATCTGCAGACGTGTGTGATTGCTAGACAAGCAGGGGCATTATTGTTCGCAGATTCGTCGAAACGCTTCTCTTCTTCGACGAATTCGAAGACAATCGCGAGAATCTCGGCTGGAAGGCGAGATATGGAGTCAAGGACGTGCATGGACTCGGCTAATACAGCAAGGTCTTTGTTGATTTCAGTGGTTGTGCTTGTGGACATAGCATCCGAGTCGGCCAGAGGAGAGGATATAATCGCCATGGGTGGATCTGTGGGGCGGAGTCGTCAGTTGAGTGCAGGCGAAACCTCAGTTAGCTGTAAATATTTATTACCTTTCGTGATTCGAGATGCAGGTTTCACAAATCAGCGTTTGCTACGGATTCGAACAAGAATTCAGGTATAAGAACAACGTATTGTCGCGCGGATCTAAATCCAATAGATAGTATCAGTCGTATCACGCGATAACTCACGTCTGGTATACTGACCTATTATCAAACAACTTCGAGAAGTGTAAGCATAGGTAAATGGCAAGGAACAGTTGAATGTCTTACCTCGGTTGTGACACGCGATAACGAAAATGACCGCAGAGGTTAACTGAGAGTTACATCTGAAGAAGTTGCTACTCAAATAGACGAGAACGCTATTGTAACTGAGACCGTAGTGGAACGAAGACCCGGTTGTGGTTCCAAGGTAACAAAAGATTTAGCAATCACAATGGATAAACAATTTAACAAGAGTGACATTGTGGTCCAAGCATGAAAGTGACGAACCAAAGTAAAACAAATAGTGTCCATTGTTCTGTAACACAGCTCGAGATCTGAATCGCATCTCAGCATGGAAGCCCCGCTTGATTTACCTAGATCAAACAAGGTTTGTGCGAGTTGCACGGGGAACGAGAACACAGCACTCCACCAAGAACCAACTCCTAGAACTCTCTTGCAGAGAATACGGTCAGTCTCCCCAGTGTTCTCTTACAGGATGCGTTATATCATAGGTAACTCACCATACTTTCTTCTACACTGCATGTCCCTCGGCCTACCTGCCGCCCTCCATATCCCGGTCGACATCTACTTTCTATTCACGATCGCGACGTCTCCTTTCACTCCGACTCAAACCTACTCGACATACACAAGCCCCAAGGGCGTTTTTGAGTGCCTCGTAAATCATACAAGCAACTTGATGAGGGAATAATGGCATTTATCACAGTTCCCGCCATTATGCACCTGCATGGTTGGCTTATTCGGAATTTAGTCTGTACATGAGTGGACGGTGGTGCAACGCACCTTGCACCCTACCAGCCTGAGGTCGGTGGTCGAGCCTCAGCTGTCTGACGTAGTCGATCCACGTCTCTGTTTTCCGTTATTTTTTCTCGCTTGGCAGCCGACTTGCTACATGCAAACAATATTTTGCTCTCCCTAGTGGTGCAGCCCATTCATGAGACGACCTACACAAGATATCGAGCAGGATGAAATTTCAGCAGATCCAACTTGAGTAAGGCTCCATTGATATATAATGAAGCATAAGTCCAAGGCTAGAGTCACGGGCGGAGGAAAGCAAGATCTGCCGATCACGTGTGAATTGAAAAGGCTTGCGAGAAATCATCAAATGTACATATGCACTCAAGAGCACTCAAGGGTAACTATTTACTGCGTCAGTTGCAAGAAATTGGCATAAATGGGTTCTCTTTGCATTTTCTCTTTGAGGAGACGAACGGGAAAGCTGTCCTCCTTGCGACCTGCAGCCCGAATAACTTCCTTGTCTTTCTCTGTCATCTCAGTCCTTAAACCCAACTGGTTCTGCGTGTCCGCCCGAATGTGCGAGTTGATAAACCTGTGCATATAATCGTGATGGGCTCTATTGCAAAATAAGAACAGAGCACCTACCGTAGGCTCGTTGCAGTACTCATGGGTGCCTTGGTCTGAATGTCCGTCATAGCAGTGAAAAATGTGAAGGGTTCTCCTGTCATCACGCCGGCAAGGGCAATATTGGGGATGTGCAACTCGGCAGTCATTGAGTTCCCTGAGTCTTCAACACTCTTATGACCGGTGAACTCTATGAGTCCAACAGGATCCTTAGCAAAACCTTTTGCATTACACCTTGCTCGAGCCTCGCACCACATGTTTAGTCGCATTGGTGAAAGGGGATTCTGCATTCTTGAGCCTGGCTGCCACGCGGTGATGCCATTGACTTGCACCATCCCTTCAAGCTTCTCCTCAATGTTCGTGGCATTGACATACAATCCACCAAAGTTAAGCACGTTGCTCGGCTCAATAGCAATATGTACAGTCCCCAAGAATGGTTTGTCAAATCCGAGTCGGGGATTGTCAAGCAGGCCACACTCGAAGATGACACCAATCTGGAGACACGCCATGAGCACTGGGTTGACAGTGATCATTTGTACAAGTTTGAGTAGCCCAGATGAGCGTTCATCTTCGTGGCACGTCGGCTTGTGCTTGGACCTATCATCGAGTCCAAGTGAGGTCCTGGTCTGTATCAATTGTAGGCAGCACTCTCACCAATTTTTCTTTTGGCACTACACAGGAAGACACACGATGTCAACTCTTCATATTTTCTGTCCCAGCTGAAAATCTTACCTCCTTTGAGCAATACCAGACGCTCTTACACTAAAGGTGATTTGCGACACTATATGAACGCCTGCAACAGTATGAATCAGATTGACCGTCACCTTTGCGCATTTCAAAGGTCTTTCCATTATCGTGTGGCACTGCGTACACTTGACGATGATACACTTCTTTTTCGCTTTGAGGAATTCGCTGGACACTGCTGAAGCACGGAAAATGTTGTCCCGCTCTGGATGTATTGCATAAGTCATAGCAACACCGTTTGGAGCTGCAGACAGGGAGTCGCTAGAGTTGGTGCTCATGTTCTTGCAAAGGCGGTGGATTTGGGTGGGTTGAGCGCTAGCAGTGGACTTTGTAAGGAAGACCTTGTTTGCAGCATGATGAAAGACACACGAAGAAGGACTGATTACGAAAATACAGGTATGAGCGGCGAGTTCACGTGGTTTAAGGCAACCCTTGTCTGGAATGCGATGGAAAGAGAACGAACCACTGCCTCATTGTGGACGCGTGTTTCAGGTCTACTATGTCTGGTGAGCATTCCAGGAATTCTGATCAGTGTTCATAATAGCAAGGAGTACACACGAGATCTAGATTCATTCTAGGCATCTATCACAATTCATTCCTATCTTTCTCGTATCAATCTCAAATCTTCCTGCTAATCAAGCCAGACATCAATCGGCACTAGACTTGCACTGGACCACATCGTCTAAGAAGGGACACTGCATTGAAATTGCAACGCACCAAGGTCAAAAAGATCCAAGATAGGATTTCTCAAGCACGCTGGGCAAAGATCAGCGTTCACGCGCACGGATCATGCTGCCGTCTGAAATGTACTTATGTCAATAGCGCAAAGCTGTAAGTGTAGTCCGAGTGACATGAAGCGGATAAGCACAGCCCAATTAGTTACCTGTACATAAACACAAATACAATCAAGCGCGTTACGTGTGCACAACGCTTCTTGCATTCAATAGGATGTAATGGATGCTCCACGCTCCACTTTCATCCATCATGGCCTCATGATGGGCGCAGACACCTTGGCTGCGGAAAGAAGTGTTTTTAGTGGTAAGAGGAATAGGTTGTCGTAGGTCGTAATTTGGATGTTTGTTGCTCACTGACTCGAATGGCACGCAGAGAGTAGCACGGTCACATATAACAAGGTTTGTACGAGTTCACACGGGGGACGAGAACACATTGACAGTCAATTTCTGTAGCATGACTTCTATCACCAACGACATCTTGTTCAGTACTGCACCCTCGGCAAGACTGGTCTCAAAGTCCCCGTGAGCTGTGATGCACTTGTTGCAAGCGTGCATTACTCACCATTACTAATTCTTCATAGCTTGGTGCGGAATGTCAAACCCCCCTCGTGCCGAACCGTCGATCCTGATAAGTTATTGTTCATCCACTCATCGTATCACAGAAGAAGCAAATATCCAAGGACCGAGACCAGATTGTGCCGGCGATCCCATGGACTGATCATTGCTGATTACGCCCGTTTACTTAACAGACGTCGTACAGTAACCTATGACTTCAAGCGGAGAGCTACAAGCATCCAAAAAATGTGAAGTTTAGCCTGAGTAAGACCCCATCAATGTGATAACACGTAGTCCAAAAGATCATCAGCTACAAGTACGAGACGCTAAACTTGCAGCAAATCCAACACAAGGTCCCGCCGATGTAATGAAGCATAACCCAAGGCTAACTTGAAGAGTCATGGGCGGAGGAAAGAAAGCCCGCCTTCCTTCTCTTGATCTAAAATTCAGAAAGACGTGCGAGAAATCACCGAAAATGTACACTCACATGCAACTGTTTATTGGGTCAAGTGCACGATATTAGCATACACAAATTCCCTTCGCATCTTCTCTTTGAGGATGCGAGCGGGATATGTGTCCTCATTGCGGCTTGCCGCGCGAATGATTTCTTTGTCTTTCTCTGTCATCTCGGTCCGTAAATACAACTGGTTCCGCAAATCCTCCCGAATATGCACGTTGACATACCTATGCAAGATATTTGTAAGAGGCTCCGCTTCTAAATCCAGGGAATAATTATGGAGACCTACTCTACACACGCCGCAGCACTCATGGGTTGTTTGAACTGGGTGCCCGTGACAGCAGAGACGCGAACGAAGGGTTCGCGTTTCTTTGCCCAGTCTAGGACACCGGTAGGGATGTGCAGCCCAGCGGTCACTGCGTTCTGGCACGAGTCCTTCGCATAGGTAGTATTATCGACAAAATCTATGAGTCCAACGGGATCTTTGGCATAACCGTCTGCATTATATTTTGCTCGTTCCTCACGCCAAATATCTAGTCGGTTCGGCGTAAGGGCAAGCAAGCTTGGGTGGCACGGAGTGGTTGCATTGACTTGCACCATCCCTTGAAGCTTCTCCCCAATGGTCTTGTCATCGAGATATAATCCAATGAAATCAAGGATGTCGCTCGGCTCAATGGCAATGTCAACACGTGCCACGAACGGCACGTCAAATCCGATCCGTGGATTGTCGAGCAGACCACAGTCAAAGATGGTAGCGATTTTGAGGTACCCCATGAGCAGTGGATTTAAGGCTAACATTCGTATAAATTTGACTGTCCCCGAGGAACGTTCAACTTCGCGGCATGCCAGTTTGTGGGTGGACCTATCATGGCGTAAGTCCACGTCTGGAGGTCTCGACCTGTGTGAATCGTAGGCAGCATTCTCACCAGTCTTTCTTTTGGCACTACACACGATGTCAGCATTTCAGATTTCAGATTCATTCCAGTTGCAAATCCTACCTGTTGTGAGCAGTAACAAACGGTTTTACACTAAAAGGAATTTGCGATACTCGATGAATGCTAGCAACAGATGTTTGGCCATTACCTTTGAGCATTTCCGAGGTTTTTCCAATATCATGTGGCATTGTGTACATTGTGTGCGAAGCTGTTTCTTCTGCGTCTTGAGATATTCACTGGAAGCTGCTACAGCTCGGAAATCCTTTTCAGCATCCGGATGAGTCACCCTTATATGGATGGCCTTTGGAGCTGCAGAGGAGTTGTTCGTGTCGGTACTCATGTTCTCGCAAAAGCGGTGGGAGATGAATGTAGAGGTGAGTTAGATTTTGTCTGCAATGTCGAAGGGGCAGGAAGCGCTCCCTCATTACAGACACGTGTTTCAGGCCTGGCCCATGCGCTGAGAATTCCATAATTTCTGATGATGACTTGTTCGTAATAGCAAATAGTACTTACATGTTCTGGGCGTCTTTCCCTTCCCGTCTTGCTCGTACCGATCACCAAGCAAAGTCTCCTGCTAGCTATCAATTCAACCCGAGATCAGCATTAGACTTACAATTGTAGACTGAATCGTCCAGACGGTCTACCTTTGCAATGTATCAAGTTCCACGATTATCAAGCTCGAGAGCGCCAGACGCAGTGTTCGAGCATCCGTATTGCATGTGACATAGGAAAATAGAGCCTCAGGTGCGTTGGTGCCATGCAGCTGGCTCGGTCGACTCACCGAGCGGCGAGGACTAGTTTTGCAAACTCGGTCGGAAGAAAACTCCCGGGGGAGCCCCAAAACCAGGCACGGAGCTATGTCCATTCTGGGATAAACTAAGCGTAGTTACTAGTAAGTCGTCAGCTTCCTTCGAGTTCAACTCCCAAATAGCTAGTAGCAGTAATCAGCGACTCGTGTCCTGAGTTACAATATTCGTGAGTTCAATCGATGATCCCACCCCACCCCAGTCGCCAACTCACTCGCCACCAAATTTGATGTGCAGCACGTACCATGGCTCCTAGGGACCTCGAAGACGCAATCGCTCAATATGTCTTCGATGAAACCCCCATTCACTTGATCCATGTTCCAGAGATGAAGCTCGTTGATCGCGGCGCCGTTTTGCGTCACTTCCTCGTTGCTGTACGAGACATGACAGAAGAAGACATCCAGGTGCAATGCGCAGAGCTCCATCTTTCGAGAGAAGATGTGATCGCCAATGTCGTGCGGAAACGTGTGCGATATGCAATTTTCTCTCACAGGTGGCTTGCAGAAGGGGAAGTGACTTATCAAGAGATGACGGGAGGCGTTGAGTCCCGCGGTCCTGGATTCGAAAAGCTGCAGAGCTTTTGCGTAGCTGCATCGAGATATGAGCTGGCTTTTGCTTGGTCAGATACATGCTGCATCGACAAAACGAGTAGCTCTGAGCTCGACGAATCACTCCGGTCCATGTTTAAGTGGTACCGCAATTCGTCGATCTGCATCGCATATCTTGCCCAAACCATCAGAGTTGCTGATCTGGGAAAGGATCTGTGGTTCACGAGAGGCTGGACGCTACAAGAGCTTCTGGCCCCGAAGCGATTGAAATTCTTTGGAGCTGGATGGTCACCGTTGACCATGCAAGATAACGACAAGGCTGATTACCACGTCATCAAGACGATAGAAAGAGTTACGTCTATCTCCAGCCGCGAGCTCAGCGACTTCATCCCTGGCTCGCATGATGTCGCTAAACGCATGACGTGGGCAGCGAACAGGAAGACTACGAAGGGAGAGGACATGGCGTATTCCCTCATGGGAATTTTTCATGTCGTCCTGCCCATTGCTTATGGAGAAGGGTCAGAACGAGCTTTCTTCAGGCTTGTCGAAGCCATCATCCAGACATCGGATGATCTGCGGATTTTCAACTGGGCAGGTCGTCCCGCCGTCACGAATCATCCTTCCCGAGCTCTTCCCTCCTCGCCAAGATGCTATGTTGGGCAGCCGTACTGCCCGCCGATTCGAAGAGCGTTTTCGCTAACGAACAGTGGGTTACGCATCAAGCTAATGATCCTGCCCGCTGAGCTGACCTGGCCATTCGGCAACAACACATCCTCTCGTCAAGCCAGATTTCACAGCGAAGTTGACGGCATGGACATAACGGATGTTGATGTAACAGGAAATTTCCTGTCTTACGGCGATCATGTGCAGGATGCTACCGCCGATGTTGATAGCATTGTCTCAGACTATGCTCTCGGGGTATGGAACTATCTGGAGACCCCATCTGGAGATGCAGAGCTTCCTCTCAATTGCCTCGCCTTCATACTGATGCGAGCAGTGGAGCCGGTGCCTGTTATGAGCAACAACCACCACTGGTCCAAGAATCCGTGGCGTAAACATTCGACTACAAGCTTCGTCGTGTTTCGAACCCAATTCCCGCCCAAGTCCCCCGAAGCGCCCCTGCGTTTGAAACGATTCGTCGAGCTTGTATCGCTCTGATTACTACTGCTCAGTGAGTCGAAGTCTCATGCTCTAAGGGGCTGTATTTAAATTTCCCTCGTAGGATTATATCGTCTGGCAGCTCGTGGTGAGCTGCCAATGTCTGAAGGATTTAATCGTCGCCTTGTTTCTTTGTCTTGACATGAAAGTAGAGTACATCAGTTGTCGATAATCTCATCACCATAGAGGTATCTGAAAATCATAGACTCGAAGTTGAGTTGCTAGTTGGTATTCATTCAATTTGAAGTTGGGGGTTGGTCACCGCCTGCGCACGCGGCTACGACATCGATCGATCCAAGAATAATTGTACACCTGCACACGCGTTGGATGCATGTACATAGCATCATCATACACATCATTGCACCAAGTCTCATATGATACAGCACGAGTACAGACTGACCTCGACAGAACCTCTGAACAATTGGTTTACGCGTCCCCCGCCAGCTACGCGTAGCTTCCGTTTATTCCTTGGAGGTATAGCGGTATGTCATGAAGCGCATTATCACAAACATTAAACTTCCGGCAAGAGAGATGAGCTAGATCAAATTTTCAGCATCGGGTTTGCGCAAGTGCGAGAATAATGCGATCTACTCACCCCACAGAAGAGCGACGGTATCCACCACCTATATTGAGAAGAAAGTAAAGTGCCTGAGATTGGGCCGCCTGATAATAATTTTGGTTCGACATCAGATAAATCCCCATAAGTAATTAGTACCCACTGATTAATCCACTAAAGGCTGATCGTTCACGCTCTGTCAAAAGTTCTGAAACAGAGCTGAATGATACACACAAATGAAAGTATAACATATTCCTATTCGCATTCTGAAAATGAGAGTCAACACCGCCAGAATGCAAATGTGAGAGAATCTAACCCTAGCTCAGTCAAGTCGGGCGTCAACACAGTCACCAACGGGACCAGTAGCGCCATGTCTTGAAAATTCAGTACCAGGGATTACACAAGCTGCGGTGAGACATACAAACTCCAGAAAAGTAACCATATGCAAGTCCTAACATAACCACACCTGCCACGTTACTCAGAGCTATCATGGATATGATGAGGGCACTGCATGCGAACGCGGATACGATCGTAAAGTTCAACACCCCCGTATACCGTGCAATTACCCCTGCCGTACAGCGTCCGATAAAACAGGCTACATTCATGATCACAAGCTAAATCGGGTTAGAACTCTGCAATGAGGGTAATGATCCTGGGCGTACGGAGTAGAAGGAGAAATTGATGTCGATATCATGTTTGACAGAGTCCAATTGCAAGTAAAATACAGGGAAGAAAGACCTGATCTGAAATAGCGTTGACCTAGGAACGATCCACTGTCAATTTTTTGAGCCCTTTGGGCATACTTGAGACAACATACCCAACGGTCATGAGGATGAAGGGAACCTCGCGGGAGCATTTTCGGGCCACTGCTGTATAGCTGCCAGTCGGTGCCGGCAGTTCTCTTGTACGCATGGATAAACAGGAGATCAATAACAGAGCGCTGACAAATCCCGCACTGAAGCGGACGCCTCTTGCGAAGCCAACAGTGCCATTCAAAAAGTGATTGAGCATGATCGGATGGATTATAGTACCAAGTGATGTACCAGATACGACGAGAGACATCACCATTGTGCGTTTTTTGGAGAAGTGATGAGAGACAATCGCCATAGTGGGAGCGTCCGTCGGGCCCATTCCAAACCCAGCAAGGACGCCCTGAAAAATAAAAGCCTGGTTGCAACATATAAGTAGCCCATCGACGATAAGATTGGTCGGGCTGCTCACAAAGTAAAACTGACCAGGCTTCGTGAAGGATAAAGCGAACAAGGACAGTGATTGGAGCAGCGACCCCACAATCACCAATCGATAGCTATTGGTAATTTGTACATAAAATAAACGTGTGGTCATAAATATATGCCAACTTACAACCACCCTCGGTCATACAGTGGACCTGAGATCAATGCGACAATGATTGCCAAGAACATGGTCATTGCACCAATCCATCTGACACTGACTGAGACCAAGAACTCCCGAATAAAAGGGCATTCACTTATGATATTGCAGACGGCGATTGATTGGTCATATAAATTCGCGTGTAATAATCTTTCGAGGACATTCGTCAACTTTGGATACAATTGACCATACAGCTGCTGCGTACCTTGATAAACTCCAAAAGACGATATGTATCTGTTAAAGTACTATTAACTGACAGATATCTCGAACGAACGGAGCTTGGACCCACCCACAACCACAAAATTGCATGAGGAAACTAGTCATCGTTCTGAATGTGAGACACGCAGCATGCGGGTATCGTTTGAGACATAGCTTACCACCCAAAAACAGTCGCCCATGCCCTAAACCCGCCATCCGGAGGGTCAGACTCTGAATGAGGTGTTGTGGAATTAGATGACTGCGTATGTTTTAGCTCTACCACATCATCCAACTTCTCGTTCGCTGTGAACGTATCATGGATTGTGGGCTTCATTGACATGAAAGTGTACGAAGCTAGACAAGGTCTAGGTTAACGTTAGCAAGAGTAAGTACAAGTGATGTAGTATACATACCTCAGTGGATATGTGATAGACAACGTTGAAACGTTGACGGCGAGCAAAATATTCAATATCGAGTGTTGAGAAGCACAAGACGGAAAAGAAACCACCGGTGATAATTTTACCGGAGGTCAACCCTCCGGGATGGATACCACGCGTACGTATCGTATCGTCCAACAGAATATTCAGCTTGAGTACTAGTGACGTGCAACCTCGACCTCAACGCTAAAGGGGCTACGTGGTAAGGGGTGCATTACATCACTGCAAGGATGTTAGCAAATTCTTGACAGCGATTGAGTGTAAGAACACGTAGGGTCTCGCAGGGTCCATCCTCGTGATGATAGACCTCTGATGGCATGATAACAGGAAGAATACTGAAACAGGGCTATTCGGCTTGTGCGGTTGACAGCGGGCTCGAAGAAGATATCCGCTCTGCTCACAAGGACAATGGTTATGCAATTTCGGGAACAGCTAGGCTTTGATGTTTATCAGCGAGAATTTGGAGGTCTCTCTGTGTCTCTACTCCGCCGCTCTCATCCAGTCCATCGATCCTGATCATGATGGGTTCCAGCCTGAGAGAGCTTTCCTAGCAGCTTGATGACATCCGCCGTCTTTTTCTTCAGCGAACTCGCATTCTGGATCGCATCTGCCAATGCTCGTCTCATCTCCGGAACACAATCAGTCAGGTCTTGCGCTATGGTAGAAGATATCTTTTTCATGGCGACGATCGGCTTCTCCGACTCCTGAGGAGAAGTCTATAATACACTCTATTCGATTCGTTGACTTGCTGGTATGTAAACGGGGCGCGATTGTAACCTCTCGCGAACTGAGAGCTGGAATGATTGAAATCAGAAGTGTTGCATGAATACTATGGGCTTCAACGACAGAAAACTAGCGCAATGGGAGTGAGAAACGTATACGCAGTTGGTGAGGAAAACCATACCATGGTACAAAGCAGGATAAAAAAACGGCACATTTGCTCCTTCCAATATCCGCCTAATTGCACGTCTGTTCGCTCAAGCTGTAGCACACAAGCTAGAATTGACAACAAGACAATTCAGCATGCCAAAGTGCGATCCCAACGATGCCCCGATGATGAGAAGCGGCCCGATGATTAACCACAGTGCTGGGAGCCCGAAGATGATCACCTTGGCGGAGATGAATGAAACTTCCATCTTCATTGCGATAAGACCTATAGCAGATACGTGAGTGCAGAACCGATAAACTAAAAGCGCATTGACATACCAAAGATCAGTGTCAACGCCTCCGCGCTAGGAAGCAGCCACGAAAAGACAACCCAGAAGCGGAGGATACCAGGAAGGAGGCTCATGTGCCAGCCAATGACGAATCCCCTGGCAGCGAAGAGGAATTCTAGTACGACAGCAACGGCCGTCGTCAAATAGACAGCGTGAAGAGGTGCCCACGGGAAGAACGCGCCAAGAGCTGCAATGGACCACATCCCGCGGTTGATAGTGAGCGCTGCGAGTTGTTGCTGCAGTTGGACGCCATAAGCTTGTTGCCTGAGATGCGCATCATCTGCCCAAATAATCGAGACTGTCACGATACCGTAGAGAGAGCCGACAATTTGAATGATGAATGATAAGTATGCAAGGTAGCCAGCGTCGCAGACGGAGTGGTAAAGGTCAAGAAGCTGCGTGCTGAGCCCAGGGTCCATCGACATCACGCCGACGATCTTTCTGGGAGTTGCGGTGGAAGTGTCTGCAAGCCATGCAGCAAGTACCGTGCGTTTTGCTAGACCTGAGTCCAATAGAGTAGTGTCAACGCCTCGAATCTGGGGGAGGCATGGATGTAACCACTCACCTGTATACCTTTGCTCTGCAACATAATTACAAGTTGACTTTTCAGTCGCACCTGGGTCTTCTCTGTCTTCATTATAATATCTCACGAAGGAACTTTGTAATCGTGATTCTTCAATGGCCTCAACAACCTCGTTGGATTTTCCGATGGAAAGAAAAAGAGAGGCGATAACCCAGGTCTGGCACCATCCGATTGCCGCAATGATAGGTGTTGATAGCCAGGAATAATTGAGGATGAACTCTCGAACACTATCTATCCACATATCGTGCACCTGAGGAGGTCTTAGGCCTCGAGGCTTGAGCGTACGAAGTACATTTAGCGCCCGAGTATTGATCGCGCCATCGGTTAAAAAGAAGCTCCGTGAGCGGCAAAATTAAGCTTTACAATCACTAGCCAGGGCTCCCAAACCGCTATGTAGGTGTACTGAAGCTTTCGCAAGCGTCAAATGAGCAATGCGGAGTCGCAGGTGTGTTCGTGGACGGACATGGCACTAGGTCAGGAAAACATATGTAAATGGTTTCGATCGACCCGCGGGGAGCCGCCGCCCGGGCCCGACCGCTGGCAGGACTGCACTAGCAGGCAGCTACATGAGTGTCTCGCTTCCCGTTCCGCCCATGTATTACTCCTTACCGTTGTTCTTGTAGTAGTGGGAGTTCCAACCGAATTGAGCAAAGCACGGCGGACGGAACCAGTGACTCCTGTTTCGTCATTGCATGAGCACACTGAAACATCACTATATTTTGACACGGGGAGGCAATAACGGTAACTTCTGTGAACAGTTATTGTACATGTCGCAAAATCCTACATCCAACGATATCCTGTAATTAATGTCTGCAGCTTGTTCCTTGTCGCTCAGTCGTCTTCGTCGCTGTCTGATGCCCATACATCGCTATCACGTACAAACTCACTCTGGGGATGGTCAATCGAAATTTGATGCTGCTCAGAGACTGCATTTCTCTTATGTTTCGAACTGCGAGTTAACTTTCTTGCGAGATCCTGAGCAAACCCACACATCGTCAAGGTGGGATTCCTGAAAATTCGTGAGTTCTAGCTGAGGGAGGATGAGAGCTACAACATACCACGAGCCAGATGTTGGGAAGATCGCTGATCCAGTGACGTACTTTAGTTCGGGATGAGTTATGAAAGACTGATATTTTGACTCATCAGAGGGACACTTACCACATTTGAAACGCCCTTGACCCTGTAATTTCTGTCGACGCAGCATTCATCGCCATCCCCAAGGGGCAGCAGCGACGCTTCGTGTACAATGCCCTCCATCCTAATCGTCTCTTTGCCAGGAATCTCTCTCTTCCAAGCGCCAGGCTTGTCCCAAGGCTTCGGCTGATGCCACCATTCGACTTGCTGATTCTCATTACCAGCCATCGCCCTGATAGCGTCAACTGTCGCTTCGTCCATCTGGTCCCAGAGCTCATAGTCCTTCTCGTCAAGCACAACTTGTAAAACACAGTTGGATGTTGGGTCCTCGTTCAGGGGCTGGTTCGACAAACGGAAGAAAGAATTTGCGTTGTCCTCACTGAGTTCACCAAGCGTCGCGCACACTAGGAGGGTGATTCAATAACAAATGGACATATGGGAATACTAAATGCTCACCAAAAACAACATAATCTTCCGATCCATGAAGTTGCTCTTCACTGGCTGTGCCAGCAAAATCCTACGTGTGACCATGAGTTACTAAAATGCACGAGAAACCGTAGATGTCATACGGGACAAAAACGGGCAGCATCTTCAGCATCCTGCTTTGGATCAGGCGAAGCGACAGCAGTAATCTGGACGTGATACTGTAGATGGGAAGTTGGGTGGCGCCCAGCCAAGTACTCCGCTCCGATCTCGATGCTCTTTTGGTTAAGGTCGTAGAAAGCGCTTCTCTTCACACGAGCAACGATATGGGTCAAAAAGTGGCCTGTCACTGTTTTTCCTGCCGATCCTGTTATATACTTATTGTTCCGGAAGCTGTTGAGCACGAGCGTCGCGTTGGGAAATGCTCCAGCACAAAGGATGACCTTCGTCCTGTTTGCTATAGGTAGATCCCCACGAGAAGTACGCAGAAATTTGACGGACACCTCATCACCTATACTGGCAGGAGGCGGGAATCCGACATCGACCCCAAGGTATTGCACAGCAGTCTCCGTTGCAAAGAGAAGTGGAGAGCCGGTGCCAGCCTGCACATGCCTCTGCTGATCCTTGTACAGAGAAAGAAGCGGACCAGGCGTAGAGAATTTGGTGAAATGAATAGTTGTTGTCTTCGCAATGGATGCGACTGCCATGGGAGCAGGATACACTTCTTCCGCTGACAATATGTCTCCACCGGCGACTGCCGGTTGCAAACGCTGGTCGATCTGGGATTGAAGCTTCCCATATGGTGGACCAATGTCACTGGCCTTCGTGACTCGTAAAAGTTTACTCGCAATTTGGAAGAACCTTGGATTCTGTGCGGTGGTAACAAGAGAGTCAGGCCAGTTGCGCATTAGCTCAGCAGTCGGGCTTGGAGACCAGGCAGACCAGAAGGTAGAACGACCACCGAAAAAAGGACAAGAGCCGTGGACAAATTTGATGTCGCTCTCATAAGTCTGTTTAGACAAAGTAAAAGGGAATGTTTCACTGGGGCCGCCAAGAGTGTATTTGAATGGGAGTGGCAGGTTTTGGAAGTGATCGGGGAGCCAAAAATCTGCGACGAGCAAAGGGTGTTCAGTGTGTTGAAAATTACAGTAAAAAAGACCGCCCACCTCCTCGTTCAAGACAAAGAATCTTCTTTCGTGGGTCTCTTTTCAATGTTTGTTCGATAAATGCGAGGGCCGTCAGCTGACATAGGGGATATGATTGAATGCAAGTAAGGAGTGCCTTGAACGACAACTTACACCTGAACCTATCACGATGAAGTCGAGGTCGGGAACACCCATCCGGAGATCTTCCCATGTCTCGTTTGAGATGAGGAAATCTTGTGCTACAACTTGGCGAGCGCTTGGAGCCTTTCGAAAGGACGCAGGTCAATTTTCTGGTGAATAATAAGGGTATCTCGCGAGTACCTGGATACCTGGCTCCGGGAAGCCATAGTTATTGAAGGGATGAGTGTCGACTTCCTGAAAACGAGGCTGGAAGGATAGCGGACGCTCGCGCTGAGCGTAGTGGTTCTCCTTGGTTGGTGGAGCAGAATTACGTGGCAAGTAGTGAATAGGGATCGTGGTGGAAGACATGACTGTGATAGTGAGATTACACCATCCAGTGCGTCCTTTTATCGCCCATGGATGCCTTCTGAGGGCGCAACTTTGTGTCCATCAGCTGTACCATATCTGGAATCTAAATCTGAGCGGCCGAATGGTCCTAGGTGCATCATACGAAAAACCTGTGTTCCTCGCGCTATTGGTGAAATGCTTTGCTTAGCATCCAGAGAGCCTGCATTTACTACGCAATGCAGAGGAGCTAGCCCGATTGGTTACCTGTAATTACAATTGGGACATAGCCGTGTTAGCGTGCGCATAGGATCATTATGATCGGTCTACAGACTGGATGCAACAAAGTTCCAGGCTCCATTTTCTTGCATCATGGGCGGTAACACGGAGGTCGATCCGACTGGTGCACTCGAACAAGCAAATCTTGGTGATATTGCGGCAGAGTCCCTTGTTAGATGAAACGGTGTGTGCTAACGCTGACTGGTGCCACAGCACTGTGCTTGGCTGCAGAAAACTCTACAAGCTTGGCGATTGATACGAGCAAGACAGGGAAACGATATATGTCCTATAGAAATGTAAGTATCTGGTCTGGATCATGTGGACTGCGGACCTCTGCGGAAAACCTATCACAATCAGAATTATCATCGCACCTGCCCACTCAGGCTAGTGAGCGCTGAACCAAAATAGTTATAGCTAGGTACGCTTTGGGTACGCCAACTTGAACTTCTACGCTCGTGATCAGTCAGTCCTTCACAGTGAACCTGCTACTAGCGCTCAACTCACCAAGTCCATCTCTCACCACCTTTGCGAGAACATGAGTGCTGACCCGAACAACAACTCCGCGGCTTCAAAGACCGTCTATATCGAACATGTGACTCATCCAGAGAGGGACAATCATTTTCGCGCTATAGCAGCTTCTAGTAAACTCCTTAAGGCAAACCAGAAGAATTTCAGCATACAATGTACGCAGTGTCAAACGAGTTTGGAGAAACCTTTGAAATGCGCCAAGGTGGGTGCTCAAATACCTCAATACTGTTGCAGTTGTTCATCGAGTGTCGCAAACTGCTTTTAGTGCAAGAGCGTCTGGTATTGCTCAAAAGAGGTGGGATTTCCGACCGGGATCAAACCCAAGTCTGAAGCTTAAGGACTGACCGAGTCGTGTGTCTCCTTGTTAGTGTCAAAAGAAAAATTGGTGAGAGTGCATTGAAACAGATTGGAATCCTCACTCCACACTTAATGATACTAGGTCCACCCACAAACCGTCATGTCACGAAGTTGAACGCTCCTCGGGGGCACTCAAATTCATACAAATGTTCAGTGCAAACCCATTGCTCATGGGGTACCTCAAAATCGGTATCCTCTTTGACTGTGGCCTGCTCGACAATCCCCGTATCGGATTTGACGTGCCATTCATGGCACGTGTTGACATTGCAGTGGAGCCGAGTGATATTCTTGACTTCACAAGATTGTATCTCAACGACAAAGCTGTTGGGGAGAAGCTTCAAGGGATGTTGCAAGTCAATTCTATCACTCCGTGGCACTCAAGCATGCAAAGTCCCCTTACGCCGAGGCGGCTACAGAAATGGCGTGAGGCCCGAGCAAGGTGTAACGAAGAAGGTTGCGCCAAAGATCCCGTAGGCCTCGTAGAGTTCATCGGCTGTAGTTGTGCAGAGGACTCGGGGAACTCAGTGACCGCTGAGTTCCACATCCCCGCTGTTCTTCTTGATTTTGCAAAGAAACGCGAGCCCTTCACAGGCGTCTCTGCTGTCACGGGCACGCAGTTCAAGAAACCCATGAGTGCTGTGGCATGTCTAGAGTAGGTTATTCTGCATTATCCCCACATATCAGCAAGCGGAGCCCCTTACAATCATCGCATAGGTTCATCAACTTGCATATTAGGGCGGATAAGCAGAATCAATTGCATTTGCGCTCTGAGATGACAGAGCAAGACAAGGAAGCTATTCGCGCTGCAGGTCGCGATGAGGAGACACTTCCGGCTCGTATTCTCAAAGATAAGATGCAAAGAGAACACCTCTATGCTAATGTCTCGCAATTGAGACACTAAATAGTCGCATGTGAGTGTGTAATTCGACTTCTCCCATTTTTGAGTGTTGTACTAAAACAAGGATGCTCGTAGCTCTCGGTTCGAAGTCGTATGTACAATGCCTCTTGAATGGGCTGCCATGTACGAGCGATAATCAGTCCACTTGGATAATTACTGCTCCTGTAATACAACAACTGGACGAGAAGTCCTGAGGATTGAAGATCCAGCCTGGAACGCTCATACGATGGAACATCGACTATGGACCAAGCCATAGACCAAATCACAAATTCTGAACAAACTTTGAATGCGCGGTTCCAATGAAACGTGCTTAATATCGATAGACTAATTCTTTACTCAACAGTACCGGCCTCACGCCTTGATGTCCAAAACTTGTGATCATTTCATAGGAACCAACATAATAGCAGTCAGTTTGTGTCAGACCAACGAATCTCAACTCGACGTGGTACTATGCTTGCGCAAGATTGATAAAGAAGCCGTCTCCAAGAACCGTTGCATCTCCACATACTGCTCGACATCAGGACTCTCATTGTCAGCCATGCTCAGAAATTCTTCTGCTCGCTTAACAACCGACTCGAGTCTTTCTTTTTCAGAAGCTTTCAGAGTCCCGGGAAGCTTGTCTTCGGAGATCAATGACCGAAGATTTGATGTATACCACTTGAGTGTTTTTTTCGCTTGAGCGCCTGGCACATCTGTGAATATACGTACTAATATGAGCGTTATCACACTCCTTCAAATGGTTATGACATACCCGTGTACCGTTTGTGGGAATAATTTGACTTGAGGTCGTCGGGATCACGAGACGATCCCATGGCACGCTCGCCAACGGTCACCACTTTTATCCTTCCGGTGTTCTGATCGCAGGCAATAACACTGAGAATATTGTTTGCATCAACATCAAATGTGACTTCAATTTGAGGAACCCCGCGAGGAGCTGGCGGGATGTCGGAAAGCTCGAAAACGCCAAGGAGATTGTTGTCTTTTGCCTGCTCTTTATCCCCTTCGAATACACGCAAGACAAGTGTCGACTGGTTATCCGCATAAGTCGTAAATGTCTCCCACTTCTTGATAGGAATCGTGGCAGAGCTGCCAACGATACGCGTCATGACTCCACCAACGGTTTGGATACCCAGAGACAATGACGCGACATCTAGCGCTAAAACATCCTGTAGCCTTGATGAAAGATCTCCGCTAAGGATGGCAGCCATGACAGCAGCCCCAGTTGCAGGAGCCTCGGGGTAAAGGATTTTGACAGGCAATTTGCCGCCAAATATATCCGATATCATGGTTCGGATTCGGGGAATGTGAGTTGATCCACCAACCAAGACGATTTCAGTCACGGGCGTGATATCCTCACTTCGAAGCACCTCCTTAACATGATCAAGCATTCTATCGAAAAGATCGTTGCATAGGGTCTCGAACTGAACACGTGTGATTGATGAATAGAAATCGATTCCGTCATGAAGGTATTCGACCGCGACGTCAGCTCGGGTAGCGGAGCTTAGTGTGCGTTTAGCACGCTCACATTCTGCACGTAAACGCCAAAGAGCACGAGGATCAGAAGATATGTCTGTTATAGGGGGGGAAACTTTAGAGGCCGGAAGGGAGTAGACAAATGATCCCAACCTTTTTTGTGCTGACTCAAAAACTCTTGAATGAAATGAAAGACAAGACGGTCGTCGAAGTCTTCGCCACCCAAGTGACAATCTCCTGCCACAGTGACAACTTCCATAACACCTTCAAGAACCTCGACAAGCGCTACGTCCAGTGCGCCCGCCCCAAGACCAAAAACAAGGATTCTGTACATGTCTTCTTTGGTATCATTGTTGATTACATGGGCAACTACCGCAGCAGTGGAGTCGTTAAGCAGTCGCAGGACCGTGATGCCCGCCCGCCTCGCTGCATCTACCGTGGCTCGCCGTTGTGCATCGGTAAAGTAAGCCGGAACAGTAATGACAGCATCTGTACACGGTGCGCCGAGGTGGGTTTCTCCTAGACCCTTCATTTTGGTGAGGATTATTGATGATATTTCTTCTGCAGACTGGCGAAGGAAGTGGATCATCACAATGACACATGCGCAAACCTGAAGTGATTCCTGTACACTCACAAAATCTTGTTGTCCTTGATGACGTTCGACGCTGACATATGGCCGTCCTTCCTTGTTGATCAAGTCGTACGGGTGGTATTTCATGACGGATTGCACCTCGAGATGGTCGAATTTCCTGCCAATGAAACGCTTGACATTGAAGATACTATTCGCGCACTTTCAACATGATGGAGAGGAAGGCAACTTAGTAGGTACTAGGCTTACGTGTTTGCGAGGTTAGAAGGTGCTTGGCGTTTTGCTTGTTCTCCGATCAAGTAATTGTTGGCCATGAAGGATACATAACATGGGGTGATATAATTCCCGTGTTCGTTCGCTATGATCTCGACATGATCATTGTTCCACACCCCAACACAACTGTAATGCCAGGAGTGAATGTCAATCGCAGAAGCTATGAAAAATGCCCTCACCAACTCGATGTCCCGAGATCAATACCAAGAGCTGTGATCATAATATGCACTACACTCGGTGGGAGATTCACCACTGCACAGTGCAGTAATATCTTGCAAGTACCGTATCACAGCAGTAACTGTATCGGGAGTCGTTAGGAAATGTAAAATTTATTAACAGTACGTACTGGACAGTTAGTCTCCCGTAGTCAGACCTTCAAGTTGATAGAATGAAGATATCGATATTGGACCACTATGATCATCCCGATTCCCGAAGCGTGGTACTTAGAATTAGGACTCAGAAGAGGTCGGTGCGACGATGCTTACGGCCCGGTCGGGTACTCGATGACATGGTTCTTATTAGTGCTCGCTTATAAGTATGTATCTCCATTTCCCTATCGTACGTTGCACGCCTTCGGTGGACAAATCTGAACAGTCGAGGGTTGTCCAGAATGAACGATCTAGCCTTTCTACTGTCTTCATCCATTGCTCGGTTTGTATGGTTCGTCGCAGGTAGAACAATGACAGCTTATGGTGTGAATGGAGAACTATTTGTAAAAATTCCTGATCCGGGATTCCACCTCTTCAGGAGACAGCTTGATATCTATGGGACGCGTTGTCAAAGGAAGCAGATTCGCGCAAAATCACGGGAAGGCTTACACTTTTGAGGATCTGGCGAGGTGTTAGTTCATTGCACACGTCAAAGGCAAGAAGCTCACTCTTGCTGAACTCTCTCTCCTTCTGCTTTTGCATGAACCGCTGCAACGACGGAACAACAAGCTTTACCACCTCCTCCTCAACAGCGCTTCTCTCCTCCGAATCTTCTTCTAATACCTTTGCCATTCGATGTCGTTCTCCAACCTCTTCAAACAAGTCATAAAAGCGCGTAAACTTCTCCTTCGCTGCTGCCTTCCAACCACTGCCACTCGTCTTATCTTGTGCGTCATCGGCGAGCGCCTGCATGAGGGGTGAGAAGTTAACATCAAAGTAACCTGCCTTTGCAGTACGCCACGACGAGCTGAGGAAGTCCGTTGTGGGTTTAGACAGCAGGGAAGGCGTATTAGGGTTCGTGGGGCGCAAAACGAGGTGAGACACAAGATACGATATATTGTTAAGGAGAAACACAGAACCAAAGGGAGGCCGGCGTTGTGTGCGTGACAGCGTTGTGAGACTACCAATCAGAGTGTTCATGACGTCGTCTGCGGATTGAATGAATTATGTTCGGAAATGGGAGAGAAAACGCAACCCACAAACAAAGTGTTGAATCAGCACCTTTTCATTGATCTCTACAGAGTTGGACTTGGTTTTCCCTACTTGCTTCCCGTCACCCATTTTCCAGTTCCCATCGCCGAGCGCAGACAACGCAGCGCCAACAGCATCCTGGACATCGGGTATGCGATTCAGATACTGCACGGTCTATATTTGTTCAGTACGGGTGAACGCAAAGGAAAGACCTGTCATAACATACCGAAACAGTGATGTCCGCTAAGCTGACACTCAGGTCGCCACCCTTGCCAGCAGCGGCAAGCTTCAAATCGGCCAAGAACTCAGGAAAGCTCCTGAGGCATACACCACGGATCGCAATAAGCCCGTCTCGCAACTCATTCCTTTCCCGTCCATGTTTTGCCAATACAGATTCCCAGCGACTCTGAGACATCAATAGAGCAGAAAACGCAGAAAGCGCATGGAATGTGTATTTGTGCAGGGAGCGCTTAATGAGGGATGTCAGAGATGACAGGGTGTCCGTGAAGAGGGTCAGGAGAGGTGTAAGAAGGTTGTCATAAGTCGATGCAATGAGGGAGTTGATGGACAACGGGGCGAGTTCTGTGAGGAGGGTATATTCGGTCTGTGTATCCGTGCTCTGTTGAGAATTTTCAATAGGAATGATGACTATGAAAAATCACCTGAGTGACTTTGAGCAAATTGTCTATCCACGTGCTAAATTCCTTCCCGGCAGCCACGCCATCTAGAGTCTCTGCTCGGTCCACAACTCGCCGCGAATGCATTTCAAGCGCTTTGCGACTCCAGTTCCCGCGCATATCCGCATATCCTCGCTGTGCATCCTTGAGCGTGTTCAAGATAGCTGATGCAGCGGGGTGAGAGGGATGTGTTGATGGAAGGGGAAGAGTACGGAGGAAGGCGACAAGGGGTGTGAGTGAGGACATCAAGGAGGGGGGGAACTCAGTGAGCATGAATGCAAGACCTGAAACTGGTGGAGATCCCGAGGAGCCTTCCGCGACAAGCTCGGTATACAACTGGGTAAGCTTCTTCGCACCGGTCTCGATCAGTCGTGCCTTGGAAAGACGATTAGAGAGCACGTAAAATAGCGACAAATGAATTGGAATTGTACCATATCCCTTGAACCTGCATCAGAAGACTTGAATGCAATGGCAGCATTGAGGCGTTCAAGGATATCGATGTAGGCTTCAAGTTGACCAGGCTGCGGCCTGTTCATAATTCAGTTATGTCCCAAGCCTTGATCGGACTGCGAACGTACCCCCGTAAAACCAGACCTTCCTCTACGGCAATGCCATCTTGACTACTAGCAACCTCGTCGATCTTCAGCAGGGCACGATCAATATCTGCATACAATCCGATGAGTATTGTCTATCAAGCAATGTGAACCACCAACTGTGGGCCAGTAGCTTGAGCTTCTGCGTCGAATTGTATAGCGGCAGAATAGACTTCTCAAGTCTCGCAAGGCGAGTGTCAAAGTTTGTCAGGATGGCTGTATTGTGATGTGCAGTCAACAGTTATGCATAGCTGAAAATTACGCACAAGTCATCCGCTGTGAGATCTGGACCGTTTTGTTGAGGTTCTGCTCTAGCTGCATCACGGCAGAACAATCAACACTCCGTGAATCCGTCTCGAGGAAGAACATACGAGCTCAATCTCAGCACTATCATTGTCCATAATAAATTGCAGGATCCTAAATCCTGTGTCAACGTAACGTGAAGACACTGGATGAAAACTTATGAAAACTCGTTGACTTCAAGTTCAATGGCCAGAGTTGTTGACCGATGTGGATGGTTGTTTGCCGAAAGCTTTAGAAATAAACATCGTCAATTATTTGGTTTCCACCAATCTACATACCAAATTTGCACACGGGTATGTTTGCAATTGGCAACCAAAACATACCCAGTGGCCACCATGTGCTGGACAACGTCGCGGCACTTACCATACTCTCGCTCAGTTGGAAGGATGGCCAGGCTCTGAGTGTTCGATTCCTTTGTTATTCGGCAGCAGAAGACAATGGCTAGGTGCATCCATGTCAGTCAACTGTTATACCCTCGAGGCCTAGTCGCGTCTAATGGACTTATAACTCCCCCTTCCATATAGCTATCGAAATTTTGTATTGCTACTTGACTTACACATTTGCCGCGCCCAACACGCCATCCTTTGTCCCAGGCTCCCAGCAGTCACGAGTAGCTTCCTCAAGAACTCTTATGATCCACAGTTTCAAGACTCAAGCGTGCAGCAAGATGCTCAGAGACAGGACACCTGCCTCTCACTCTGATATAACTTTCCATTTGCCTTATCTATAACATTGACCTCACTGGGAGCCCGGGTGACATCGGTTAGCATTGTCATCCACATACTTCCTGCATTACTAGGCGTAACGTTTTCACTATATTTGCAGGCTTAGATCCTACATTGGACTCCGATAACGACTGGGGCATCGTAGTAGACAGGATGATGTTCATACTGGAAATGGGTTACCTCTCTTGAGGTCGTTGATCTCGCCCGACTCATCACAAACGGTGACAAAACAGGCGAGATGCCAAATATATGTCGCGATTACCACTAAAAACCACTAGCAAAGTAGCTCTAGAGGAGGTGAAGCGCAAGCGCAAGTGAATGAAGTATGTATGCCCTCCAGACTCGGATCCGTGACGGTCGATAAATTGAATATTGATGAAACTCTACTTCTTTCGGGGACAACTGTGGATCCTGACTGGACCGCTTCTATCTCCTGTACAAGTACCGGGCATCTTGCACAGGTTTTATCATCGCACACAGCCCATCATGCATCATGCCTCGTGCACGTACTATTTCCGCACTTCTAGGCGAATATCCTTGATTGAATGAATCCTCATTTGATCATCGGCGGCAACCTTTTGTGGGGTGATTCGAAGATTGCTGCACGTTTGGTTACATTTGCAATAACCTTGTTCCCAAATAACACACATGTACGGAAGGATATATACTTTGGCCATGGCACCAGGTTCCGATATACCATTGTTATCCCACAACCTCAACTATCAAAATATGAGCATATCCCGAATAAAGCACCATCCCCAGTACTACCTGCGTGACGGCAGCGTATCATTTCATGCACGTCTTCCTTTTTTGGTCGTGATGACGGTCCTGATAAGCTTATCGTCAACCAGGTCGCGGGCACCCTCTTTCGCGTACACAAGTATTTTTTTGAAAGAGAGTCCGAATACTTCCGTGAGGGGTTCGAAGAAGCCGGGCCACAGGAAGATGGTCATTCTGACCAGGCAGCGTTTCGACTTGATGACGTCAAGATCAGTGAGTTCGAGCGACTGTTGTGGGTATTCTACAACCCGTGAGTCCTCTTTCCCAACTCATATTTCTTTTACTGAGCGCTTGGAATCGAAGACAATATATGTACGATGAGCAGCCCAAGGACCACTGGACCACTATCCTTGACCTGGCCACACGATGGAGATTTCCAAGCGTTGTAGACCTGGCAGTCCGGCAGCTGCAAAAGCTCGACATGAAACCTGTCGAGCGAATTGTCACCTATGATAAGTACAACCTCGACAAATCGCTCCTCTTGCCCGCCTACATTCTTCTGTGTAAACAATCGAGTCGCTCTGTTGAGGATGGTGAGCAGCTCGGCATGCCCACCGTCCTCAGGATCAACGAGGCTCGTGAGTATGCACAGAGGTTTGCAGCCGAGCAAGGTTGCTCTAGTCCCACAAGCGCCGATGCCGAAGATGAAGAACTTGTCGAGATTCTGAGGGGCGTATTCGGTCTGAGCTCAGACTCACAAGCTACTTGAATGGTGGACACAGGATTAGGGGCTATTAGTGGATACTACGTAGTAATAGTATTGTACTTAGCTATCGGCGATGTTCGATGTCTCGCACAACGTGTAGGTAATTAATAGCGCTGAGTGAGCGCTGATCCTTTGTTTCGCCCACAAAGGCTCGACACGTGTTAGTGCGGCTCATCCAGAAGTTGTTAGATGTCGTTGTAGGCTCTCACGCTGCACAGGCTTGACTCTTTCTCTCTTGCCGCCATGAACGTCGCTGGTCCCTCACGACCACGTCTGGTCCCTGGTCCAAGAGAAAGAGACAACTATGAGGAGGATCTTACCCGTATGATCGCTCAACTCGAGCTTTCTGACGTGGAGAGATTGCAGACTTTATACCATAACAGAGTGCATCGAGGAGAAGGTCTCACTGACCGTGAAGTTGCTTTCGCACTGTTGATGCAGAACGCTCGAGAGCTTGCGGAGTTCAATGCTGATCGGGCACTTGCCCAGCAACTTCAAGAAGGAGATGGAGAGCCTGTTCCTGCACCTATGTAGGAACCCATACTGCGTAATCCACCAAAGCTAACACTGATAAGCAGGCCAGCAACAGTAGCACTACAGCGAGCTGCGGCGCCCCAACCCACCATTAGAAAGTATGCTTGCGAGTGTAATGCTACCCCTGAGAGTCCCTGACGAGAATCTCAGCACTACATCAAAAACACAAACATGGGGCCAATGGTTTGCCGCCATATTTTCGGCGCCCGTATCGAATGGTCAGACCCCACCGAACCCAGCTCAAGCGCCCACCATTGTTAGGCCGGCTCCTCCTCGGTGAGACATATTACCACCCATGATATTGTTACTGAAACTATCGTTACAAGGGCTACCGGTCATGACTGTGTGATCTGTCAGGATCCCATCTTCGGAGCAGAAGTTCGGGCACCATGTGGCCACTTTTATGATATCGGTTGCATCACCGACCTATTCCAGTCAGCAACACGCGACGAGAGCCTGTATCCCCCTCGATGTTGTCGCCAGAACATTACCCTCCCACAAGTTCGGCCTCACTTGACGCAGGCAGTCCTCGCCGAGTTTGAGCTCAAGGCTCAAGAATTTGGGACCATGAAGCGCGTTTATTGTGTTGCACCAACGTGCAGTCGTTTCCTCGGGCCATTATATGAGGGATTTTTCAACAAGGTCTTTACATGCACGTCACCTACCTGCACGACGACGACATGTGGAAAATGTCGCGGTAGATATGAAGGATTCACCCACAGCTGCACTCCTGATGCAGATGCTGAGCAAGTACTCATGCTAAGCCGCGCCTCGGGGTGGGCACGCTGTCCAGGCTGTGCTCAGATGATCGAGCTTAATATGGGGTGTTTCCACATGACCTGCCGATGCAGGACGGAGTTCTGCTATCTGTGTAAAGTACTCTGGAAGAACTGCAGGTGCCCGCAGTGGGATGAGGCCAGGCTGCTTGCTGCTGCAGAGCGTCGCGTGGATGCTCAGATGCCCGCCGCGCCGGTGCATCGCGCGCAGCCTGCTAATCCTCCCCGACAGGTCCCCGCAGTGCGCCAACCAGTGCCAGCTGCTGGTGCTGTTAGGATTCAGCACGCTAATCTACCCAGGCCGGCACCTGTGCCAGCGCTCAGACCAGTGCCAGTTGCCAATATTCGCCCTGCAAATCCTCCTCAACAGGTCCCTGTGCCAGCACCTAGAGCAGCACCAGTTGTCAATACCCGGCCTACGGCTCGCCGTGCTGAGGTACCTGCCCCAACACCTATTCCTGTTCCACCACGCCCCACGACTCTCCGTCCCGAGGCACCAGCACCAGCACCTCTTCCAGCACCCCCTTCCCTGCCAGGAACTCGCCGTGCTGAGGTGAATGCTCACGTTCCCGAATGGCAGGCGACATGGCGCCAGAGAGTGCTACAGGCGCAGCTCGCAGCCGCGCCGGACTCGGATAGGGACGCTGAGGTGAATGTTCACGTTCCCGAATGGCGCGCGACATGGCACCAGAGAGTGCCACAGGCGCAGCCCGCAGCCGCGCCGGACTCGGATAGGAACACTGTCAGACAGCGTATGATAATGGAGACCATGGAGCGTCTCAGAGTGGATCACGATTGTGACCACACAAACTGGAAGTTCCGGAGAGGGGGTGGACGTTGCGAGTCCTGTGAGATACATCTCCCACTATACCTCTTCGTAAGTCGTTTGCGTCGCCTTGCTTACATCGACACACTTTCTGATCTGATATCTGTTAGCGGTGTAAAGGGTGTGACATCCTCGCTTGTAACAGGTGTCGCCGAAATCGTCTGTGAAAAATAACCGAATCAAAACTCTCTCGATGCTTTGCTGATAACTCACAAGTGGCTTTCTGTGTAAATTACACATTGATCTTGGAACAAATTGCTCTCATGCACTGTATAAATCTGTAGGATAGAAAGCATGACCGTCTTCCTTAGCCTGTACCACAGTCTTAGAAAGGGAGATCATGTATTATCGCATATTGGCTGGTAGTCAAATTCAACGTTAGTGCCACGGCCCTGGCCAAATAGCATCATGAGTGGCGGAGCATCGTAGCAACACAGTAGCCATAATAGTAGCCAAAAGTACTGAATGCCGCACCTCGTAAGTAGACATACCCAGCCTGGGATTAGACGCTCAGACTATATGCTCGATAGAGAGAAGGCCCGCTCGTAGCGCAAACGTTATTTGGGTCAGAGGGTGTTGCCAAACAACTGCCCACAACTTTGTTGCCCAGAGTCCCCAGCTGACTCCAGACCACTACCAGTGCTCTAGCTAACGGTTATAACTTATGAACTACCCATTGTTGCTCCCATGAATCCACCAGAATTACAGGACAAGCAGAACTTATGGTCGTTCAATCACCGTACCCGAGTTCATTATACATTCGACTCCTCCGACTCTGAATCCGAGGCCGAAACTCGCTGTAACACCAATCTTCCCTCCGATGACACCAGACTCATTCAAGAGCTCGATATCTCCTCGCGGAACGAGACTGTGGAGTACAAGCCTAACCCATGGAGTATCGCACGTATCAATGCTGCTAGTCGTCCCCCGAATAAGGCACCCCCCAGCCAGGCGATCTCAGAGAACACACGGCAAAAATCACAACCACGGGCGCCACAGGGTCGAATCGTGGATGCATTCAAAGTTCAGGCAGAGCGCAAGCCGCCTCGTGAACCGCTTCCTTTGAAGACACTCAAGGTTCCAAAACCCAAGTCGAAAACGCCCCGGGCCTCTCAGGTGGACCAAGTTTGTTCACACATCCAGGGGATGAGCAGGGCTGAACTAGGGGGCTACTCGCAGCACAACAATGTATCGTTTAGCGCCAGGGATTCCCAAACTAGACCTTCGGACACACCGGTTATCTTGTCGTCAAATGCTCCCCAGGGGGACCTCCATGAACTGCGATTCCAGCCTCATCTGGGTGTCCTGACGCTATCTTGCATCCCAGGTAGTAAGCGCGCTAACATTCAGATGAGTCATGAAGCTCCCTTGCAACGAAGCGTAGCGCATATATCTACCCCCGACACGAGTCGGACGCCGCGATTGCGATACAACGTGCCTTTCGCGTCTATGTCATCCCCACTTACCAAGCACGATTATTCAATGAATGCTTCACACCGTCGACCAGAAGGTTATCAATCCTCCCCGCCAAGACCTTTTTATAGAAACATCGATACTCCTCCGAGATTGCTTCCGTGTAACCAATTCTCTTCGCATTCTCGCCGTGGTGAACGTCTTACTGGTAATCGTGAGTACACTAGCGCGCCTGTATAGCATATGATGCATGTTTTCTGCACTCCGCAGAGCGTTTTCAAGCGTTGTCTGCATTGCCTGTTCCCCAGGTTCCGGCGATGGAGCCATACCGCACAGGATCGCCTGCAATGGTTAAAGCAGAGCCTCCGTCGATGCCGCAGTGGCTAGCTTCCACTATTCATAGCTCCCTCAACTCTCCGCAAACTCAAGCAGAATTTGTTGAAAGAGCTTCAAGCCCGGTGCGATACCATAACGCTCCCGAGTCTAGGAAGCGTCCCTACCAATCGCCAATGTCGTCTCCACTGCCCCAACGCGCCCAAAAGTGTACGCCGAAACGTAATGTTGCGGACTCGTCAATTTCACGCGGTGTTCACCATATTTCTGCATACGCTTTCGATGACGATCCTGACGCTAACTGGAGCACGGTCATGAAACCCGAGAAGAAAAAGAGCAAGAAGTTCAAGCCCGGTAACGATCAGTCATCGAGACCATTCGGCCTCCGTCTCCCTGGTATAACTTTCGGGAATTCAAAGGACCGGGGTACAGGCGTAACACAGCCAGAGAAGAGGCATGACACTCGGACAAAGAGACGTGTTACCACGTACCTCCCACCGCCACCACCGCAGCGCACCGTAGCACCAATTGAAAACCCACAAGAACACTACGCCCCCGACGATGACGCGTTCCCTCCCGGGTTTACGCCGGCTGCTCAGCCACCACAAGAGAGCGGTCGCGTATCTCCTCTACTACAAACTGACTCTGATGATTTGACATTGGTGGATGAGGTGGGCGAGCAAGTGATCACATTTGATGTTGGAGAGGTAAAGGAACGGTATCCCAAAGTTCGCAAACTCATCAAAGAGGTGCGTATCTATCCTTGCTGCCCTTTCAAATGCCCTTGACCTTGCGTGGTAGCCCCTTGTCGCTGTTTTCCCCGCTTAGCTGATTTTGATTATGCACCTTGTAGCAGACTCGAGTTATGCTTCCGGAGCTGCTGGGTCTTCCGAGCTGTGGCATTGTATGGCGGGACGATGGTGTTGTAGGCGCGGACGACACTGAGAATAGAGAAATGAAGATAAGTGTTTGGCCTTTCGTCGGATGATTAGCGCGTGGGGGGCTATGACATTGTGTTGTTAGTGTTTACCATTCGATTGCAGAACAACAGACTCGCCTACAAAGAAGAATGTGACAATGCTACAGTTTATTCTTTGTTGGCATGTCCATGGGAGGACGAGGTGTATTAGCGTCTCTTCATATTACTTCACATGTTCATGTTTCACCTTGTTAGGTCCTGCAACACGAGCACGAATTTCCCACTAAATGTCGTCTTCATCGCTTATTCCTTTGTCCCCAACAATTCCCTTTCATCCTCGCGCATATCTGTACCTACCTTCTGAGCCACTCAGAACGGTATATAGGATGACATGTATCCTCTCAACCATATGTCAATTCACTCTATTTTGATCCAAAGAACTCGGAACGATTCCGGACGACTCCATTGCACATGCTCGTCTACTCAAAATACATCTACCTCTTCTCAATGCTTTTTAACTCGTCGAGTCTCGCTACACTCATCATAGCAGATTTACATCTCCTGGCTCGTCTGGCAATCACACACGTCTGCAGACACTGGCGTAAAGTCGCTCTGGAATGCCCTACTCTTTGGAGATTCATCCGTGCTTCCTCTCCTCGTTGCCAAACTAACATCATGCTTGGGAGGCCGAAGAACGCTCCTTTGGTCGTCACATACAAATCGAGTGCCCCTCTCTTTGGAGATTCATCTGTTCTTCCTCTCCTCGTTTAGTAGGCATCATGCTTGAGAGGTCGAAGAACGCCCCCCTGGTCGTGACATACAAATCCCCGGTCTCACTACAAGGTTGCTTGGAGCCAGTCCTTTCGCAACTGCCCCGAGTCAAAGTCCCCCAATTTCCCTCATTGCCATCGGATGTCGATCGCATCATCTACTTGTTATCATCGCAACCCGCGCCGTTGCTTGAAATTTTCGCAATTCTGCAACTTGAAGCACTGGGCGCACAGCGATCACACAACGAGGCTCATATCAAACACCATCTTTCCAGGAGAAGCACCTTGACTTCGGAGTGTTGAACTTAGGAAGTCTAGCTTACGCTGGACAACGCATATTTTCAGCGGGCTTCAAACTCTGAGTGTCAGAGGCACAACCTTCTTTCCTACTACCCTACCGGAGCTCTTGTCAGCTCTGAAATGTATACCTGTATTGGAACAGCTTGTGCTCGAGAGGCTGTCCATAATTTCCGAGGAACGAAACTCCTTGACAAAGTGTCACTAGCTTAGTTAAAAAGTATATTAGCGCTAGGTTCCACATCAATCCAAACTGCCGCGTTTCTCTTCGCGCAATTGACTAGCCATTCCCGTCGACACCAAGATCACTCTCCAACTCGCCAAAATTATCTAGAGGCCTTCAAGACTTTTCTGATCTGTTTTCGGCCATGGACAGGCATCCCGATTCCATGCGGCCATCAGTAAAGTCCAATTTTCTCACGGAGGTGACAAACTTCGGGGATTGGGCCACAGTTCGCACAGGTTCACAGTACACAGCGATACAGCGACTCCAGTTGAAATCCACACACAGATTTCAATATATATTATGGCCTGCAAAAACTCACAAGTCTCAAACACGCACCTAGTAGTAGTAGCCTGAGTACCAAGTGCACTAGTGTATCAATGTACCGGCACAAAACACATTTCAACATCAACCTTAGTAATAATATTTACCAGACCGGCAATTTGGCAAGTGGCACTGGAGCCTGTGATCGTGCACACTACTCTAGACAAAGATTAAAGTCTGTAAACCAGTACCTATTTCTAGGTCCTGGAATTTCTGTTGATTTAGCCCAGGAGTGTTTTCCTGATGTCCATCAAGATTTTACAGGCATTGCAGCGTTTCAAGAGTCAAGACCGCTAATACACATTTTACTCTTCAATATCACTGGCAATTTGTATCCGTCCCTCAGTCAGCCAGATGTCTCCTCTCTATGATTCCTCTTTGCCCTTGGGTGAGGCCCCAGGACCCAGGGGGAATGCATCTCATGTTCAGCGAAATGCTACAAGTCGTCATCAATAGTATGTGCCATCTATCTTCTTTCAGCATATTGTATTTCATCGTTGCACTGCCGTTTCGTTTCGCGACACGCTCAGCACCGGAATCCACTCGATGATACCCTCCCACCCTTAAATGAGAAGCCAAGCCAGCCAGAACACTCAGGATCCGGGAGATGCACACCTGGTTGGAGCACAATGCGTTGCCATCACTGGTATGTGCGATGTATCTCTATTTAACACGTATTTATGATGTTTCTCAAGCCATTCGTGCAACTGGTGTCATTTTTGGTCCCCGACGGATCCCTGTTGGTTTCCACATGATGGTGCATACCGATATGGCGAACAAGCAATACACCCACACACCTAGACCAGGATGTCGTTGAATGGAATGTACGCATATTTTGTAAGTCGTCCCCGTTTTTCCCGCAGATATCAAAATGCTCCGAGTCGTTTGAACTGGTCTCGTGGTCATGGAGAACTGTTTTGGACATCCGAGATCTCCGTTGGAGAATTACTGGATCGCGGTGAAAATTCACATTGTCAGTATTGTCTGTTGTGAATCGTGCCCGATAGATATTAACAAAATATTCCAGCCATCATCTTATAGCCAGAGGCAGGGGAAGTTGTACTTCGCTGTTCATGACAGTGGAGCAGCAAATGTTCTCATGAAGCTGACGGCAGATTTATTCTGGTTTTGCAGCTGGTCGGACCCGGATCGTACTCGGATAGGGTGTTCAGACGGCGGTGTTACAAGCTACCTCTTTGGACCCTAGTCTCCATAATATGAAGACGAATGAAGACAGACCATGATAACGCTATCCTGTTTTGCAAGAAAATACCGCAGTTCATCATCCATTAATATCGTACTCGGGTCGTGTTCGGATGGCTGTTCGTGAACCGAACTAGCTCAAATTTGGACCTAATCGACTTGGATAGGTACCATCCTGTTTTTAGGGAAGTGATGGCATTGTCAGGCAAGTTTGCAGCCAGTCGGATCCATATCCTTCCCGGATTCGGCCAGGACGATGGTGTTCGTAAAACGAGCAAGGTAGTCTCCCCTATACACAGCAATAGACGAATTAATCTTTATCGTACAACAAGGTGCTATAAATTATGTTTGTCCGCAGTATTTAAGTGCTTACTGATTGATATCCTTAAAGCAAGTTGTTCACGACCATGGGTTTGTTGCACTATGGCAGGGACATTTGGTTTGCCTTTAAGGACTACTGCTTCTTGGCGTCCTTGCCAGGCTCAACAGCGATATGTGTCTCATTTCTGATACTGCTGTCCCTCTATCTCCTACAAGTGTATCGGCAAAGACAACGAACGACACCCTTACGAGGACCTCCGAGCCCAAGTTGGTTGTTTGGCTTCGCCAAGACAGCGAATTCCACCGCTATCATCGCTCCACTGTACGAAAATTGGGCCAGAGAATACGGTCCAGTGTACAAGGTCCCGCACGTTATGGGACAGTCCAGGGTCATATTATGGGACCCGAGCGCGATTGCTCATTTATTCTCAAAAGATACCTGGTTGTATAACCAAACACCGTTTAACAAGATTGGCATTCGAACGACGGTATGTTCCTTTCCCTCTTGGTGCGACTATAAGATGACGGTGCTCTTCTGTGACTGATAGCTTGGAAGAGGAGTGTTGTGGGCCGATGGTGAAAGCCACAAAAGGTCGGAATGATGACCTTACAAGTCGCGCTGATTTAAATCTATGTCATCTTCTCTCATTCATCAGGCAGCGCAAGGTTCTCAACCCTGCATTTAGCGCAGGTGCTATTCGCAGATTGACGTCTATTTTCCAAGATGCCGCTCACAAGGTCGGTCATTCATCGTTCGTCCGTCGCTGTACTTGAAATCGGTGACAGACAATAATCGCTTGGGACGGTGAAATGGCATCGAACCAAGGAACTCATTGCGCTATAATTGATGCTGAACGATGGTATTTGTTTTCTCCTTTAAAGCTTCCTACCCAATTACTCAGACATGCATTATGCAGGATGAATTCGATCTCGTACGTATATGCATTCCTCTCCACCAGGCTGCTGTCTCATCCAGCACCCGCCACGTAGACTCGACAGTGCGGGCATAGGCGTCTTGTCCCATGACTTTGGCGCCCTCGATGGAAATGACTCCGAGGTCGTGAACGTCCTGAATGCATTTAGTTCATCTGCCAGTATTTCCTTCAACTTGGTCGCCCTGGCACAAAAGTTTCCTTCCATCCTGAAGCTCCCATTACCTCGCATGCAGTTCTCTCAGAGACTCAACTTTCTACTTGGCAAAATATGTCAGGAGATGATATCGCGGACCCGCAAGGAAAAAGAGGCTGGCGGCGCCGAGCAAGGTGACAAATCATGTTTGGGTTTGCTCTGTGAGTCCTGCCCTTCGTTTTCAAAATTGCAAACGCTACAATCACTGTGTAGTGAAAGCGGAGAGATCTGGTGAGAGCGCAGGACTGTCTCCACAAGAGGTGCTGGATGAGGTATACGAATCATAGAACTCTCTTGAACGATGTGACACTGATCTCCGTCTCCGCCAGGCAAAGGTTGTACTTGTTGCCGGCTTTGAGACCACTGCAGGTAACGTGCTTTTGTCTAGCAAAGGAACCACATACTCACTGTTCCTTGCATTTTTATCAGTCACCATGACAGTAAGTTTCAAACCGCCTGCTGCTCCAACCGAGTGTCTCAACCTTCACAGTGGGCTTTGATAGAACTTGCGAGGAATCAGGACATCCAGACGAAGCTTCGCAACGAATGTCTAGAATTCGGGTCAACCCCCTCATATGATGACTTCATGAACAAGCTTCCCTACTTAGATGCTGTAGTGAATGAAGTTCTTCGCCTTCACGCGCCAATCAAGGAAATCCCACGATCGGTGCGTATCCGATACAAATCCGATACAAACTACTCGAACTCAGTATCTTTGACAGGTTACGAAAGAAGACGTGATTCCGCTATGCGAACCCTTGTACACGGCTGCCGGTGACTATACTGACAGCGTATGCATTCCGAAAGGGACAGTGATCGTGGTCCCGCTCGCCGCAATCAATTGCTCAGTCAGAATGTGGGGCCCCGACGCAAAGGCGTTCAAGCCTTCCCGGTGGATCGATGAAGACGAGAGCAAGCGTGGTGCTACAGAATTGCTGCATGGCTATCGCCATATGACGACCTTTGGCGATGGTGCGCGGATGTGCCTGGGAAGGCTATTTGCGTTAACAGAGTTTAAGGTATGCGGTTGCACAAAAGTCTTAGTCACGATTTATTTTGACCCGGTTTGGTCTCATCCCAGGCCGTGCTGTTCGACCTTGTGCGAGAAATCGTGTTTGAGATGGTGGAGGGCCCTGAAGTGAAGGTTGTGGAGAGTTTGGGGACTTTTCCAAGACCGAAGGTGGTTGGGAGTGGTGAGGCTGGAGATGTGCCCCTCCGGGTGCGCCGTTATGAGGTTTGATTTCGGTCCGCAGCTACGTAATACTAATGTCAACGTTCTGCACGGAGCGCTAACGTCAAATCGTCGATCTTGGATAACCATATGTAATAGTATCGTACTAGATGCCTGCTAGAGTTCACGCATTTTTTGGGCACCGCTATGAATGCAATTCGGCTGCTTGTATCTTCCGAACACCACACTCTTCTGTTCCTGCTGATATGGCGGCTATCACTCGTTGGGACTGTAATATCCCCAATGTGAGGGTGCGAATCGCTGGAGGGATGTTGTGAATAAGGTCAAGGCCCTTTTCTCCTTTGCCCATGTGAGTGAGTCGGATCACGTTCGTTTTCTCGCTGCTCGTAATTTTGCTCCATGTAATCGCTCACCTACATATCTACAGCGGCTTTGGCGGTGACCTCGATAATAAGGGAACGCGTCAATACTAGTAAGTGGGTATGGCGATACCCCTCTAGCAGAAGTTCATCTATAATATTGGAGGAAACGGAAGCAATAAACGGTTAACAGATGATTCAAATTTCACGAGTAGGTCAGCCGGTGTCTCGTAGTCTTCGACTCACGAGACTGAGTTACATACACTCTTCATAGCACTCGTCTAATCCAAAACTTTTCGCGCCCTCATTCGATACCCGCTCAAAACCTGTTTCTTCACAAAACACCCTTAAATACTACCAGTATAACCTTGAGCCCCTTTACATTGCACCTCGCACAACCAGGCTCAATTTTCCAAACAAGAAGACTCAGAAATTCATAGCCACGAACTTGAAGTAGGATTTGACCTTGTCTTCGGAGTCGTGCGATCAAATCAAATTACGTCCGGGGCGGCCCGGGCCATTGAATCTCAAAGTTTGTCTCGCCCTGCAGCTCTCCAGCCACGCAGTCATCGTTCCTTACCTGTCGCGAATCTAAACAAGTTCGTGCTCGTACATTGATATATCTACATCTAATTGATTCATCGCGTCTCCCACAGTTGAGTCTGGCCATGGTCTACAGCTTCCGCGTCGTCCTCAAATCTCAGTTGTTCCTTGTTACAACTTCCGAAGACGCTTGGATCAGCGAGACCTTCGAGTCCCTCAAAACATTGCCTGTAGCACGTCGTATTTTGGGCACAATCTCATATAATCAATGCGACTACTACCAGCTCAGAAATCCCGTGCCAGTTCCTCGTGACCGAATCGCTGCCAGCATCATCCCAGAGTGCCTGGTTAGGAGCAATTGGCAAAAGGTGTCCCCTGAGGATTCCTTGTGGGTTCTGGCACAATCCGTATCAAGGAGTCATGTCTACATCGTGATTATTCCTGAGGAGGGCGAGTTACGTCAGCATATCCGTTGATCATTGATTAGCTCACGCATTCCCCCAGATGTGGCAACGGACAGAGCTATCTCACGTCTCATTACAATTCATAAAGAGATATTCAGCCGCTTGCAGATCAGGGTATCCATGCTACAAAGATGGACGATGGAGGATGTCACCCATAACATGGCAGGTGGCAGGTTGTACCCTCCCAACAATGAACGTCTAGTCGAACTCTCCGAAATAGAGGCATCATTGACACAGCGCCGTACCTACAACGTGAGAACTCCTTTTGCCGCATCTATAGCCCTTCGCTAATTCTTCCCAAGGTCCCGAGCGCCCCACAGAACAGGGATTATCAGAACGCTTGCCAATACACTGAACATTTTCACAACATCTTTGAGTCGACTCTGAACCAATCGGACGATGTGACCGACCTGGAATTCGTAGCCTTCTTCAATGTCCTTCGGTGCTTTGACGAGGACCCGAAACACATTAGCGCCGACTCATCCTGCCCCCTTAAGTCCAGCAACTTCATCGCGTATCTTATGGTCCCGCCTTTCTTTTCCCGCCACAGCAATCATATCGTATTGAAGCAGTAAGTGGGTTCACCTCATGTCACAGTTCAACTGATTATAATGAAATTTTTCAGGGAGATGCCTTGGAACTTTCCTATATTCATCGATACTCACGATAACCCCAACATTTGGTGCCAGTTTCACCCGAGGAGTGATTTCATGGTTTCGTCACCCTTGTTTGGTTGCCCGTTCCTCATATGCGAAGTGATTTCACAGAAAAAAGAAGATCGATACCGTATGCTGCTTCAAGGCATTACTGTCGTACGGGCCGGGCAGTTCCTGATGGTGGACGATGCACCAAAACCGTTTTTCGTTGTCGCGATTTACCTCTCTTCAAATTTAACTGCGGAAAGATACGTGATCACCCATACTACGGAAGAGAGAGGGGACCAAGAGGTGTGTCATGCTGTTTCGTCGTCCCATTTTTTTCTCGTGGAACGGTCAGGACCGCCAGGTATCCATTGCCCAGAAAGATTTTGACCTCACCACTGCAGATGGTGCGGTCACATTTCTTCGTGAGATGTACAACCTCGCCGCGATGCTTGAGGAATTGGCCAAGTATCTCGACGAACGCAAACAGGGTAGCCTTGTTAAAGTTCACCATGATGCTTCCAAGGTGATCTCCCTCACATCTAAGGTTAAGCAGGACAGGACGGGCGGCTCGACATTGGCCTCCGTAGTTGAGGATGATGCTGACGATGAGCCTCAAGATGATCTCGGCGTCTTTGGTACGGATGCTATCCAAGCTATTTTGAAGAAGATGAATTACAAGATCGACTTCATCCTTGCTGGGGTACGTGCCATCCATAACGTCTAGGAATATGATACTGAGGCTTTGCAAACTTCTTGTAGTATCCACTGATAGCTGCCGTGTCGAACGCTACTAGTACCCACGAGTCCGAGAACGGATACCTGAAGTTCGTGAAAGAAGGGGAGAAGGAAATTGAGATCTTGGAATACCTCACAGGAATCGATTCCCCTGCAAATCATACCATCTCGGGAGTTCGAATCTGGCCTGTGCGCGGTGGCAACGTCATATCGATGCCGGTGGCTGGCGGCTGGCTTACGTCGCTAACAAAACCCAGTGCACATTTGTGGTCTGTGGCTAAACAGCTGTTCGAAGCGGTCGACTTCATGCACCAGCACGGCGTGGCGCACATGGATCTGAAGCCAAATAACATCCTGGTCCCCATCAACGGCGGCCGTCTGACTGTCATCGACTTCAACAGGTCCTTGCGAGTCAAGGGTGTCGAACATAAGTTTCGTGGCATCGCGGGCACTCCTGAATATATCGCCCCTGAGGTAGCCGCTGGTAAAGGCATCTTCAGTGCGATCCGGGCGGACTTGTGGTCCTGTGGAAAGACATTAGAGGAGCTGTGCAACAAGTGTCGCCCATCCACGGACCGCAATACCCTCCTCGAAATTTCGTGGCAACTTATGGATGAAGATCCGAAAAAGCGACCGATGATGACAGAGGTGTTGGACAGGCTGACCCGTTGTACGGTTGATACTGCCACCCAACCAGGTTCTTCAAGGTAATATGAATCTGAATTCTTATTTTGCGGGCATGCATTTACCTGTCGTGAGCAGTTTCTCTGTTGCTCCATAGGAAGTAAAGGTATGAATTCAACCTGAATGTCGCACGCATACCATGTAAACCCAGTCATGTTTCAATGTTGTCATACCATATTGTTGAGAGTGTTGGACGACAACATCGACTTTGTAGCGTAGCCTTGTGTCCGAGTTTACAATTGGCTCTTACGAAATGTGGGACGGACGGCCATATGTTGTCGACCTGCGGAAAGTTCGCGATGGTGGTGGTGGGGAAAACGAGATCGGTTCCGACCCATTCGCGCAGGCAAAACTGCAATACCGCAAGGTTATGCAGGACTCGTGGGCTGAGATCGCGAAGAGTGATCGTACTGGATGTCCTCTAGCGTTCGCGCATTTTGGGCAACACTATGGATACAATTTGGCTCCTCGTACTTTCCACACATCACACCCTTCTGTTGCTCAGGCTGATCTGGCGGCTTTCACTCGTTGGGACTTCAATTTTTTTTTGGATGGGATGGTGCGAATTGCTGGAGAGATGTCGGTCAAGTTCTTTTCCCCTTTGCCCGTGTGCGTGAGTGGGACCACTTTCGTTTTCTCGGTACTTGTAATTTTGCTCTATGTTTTGACAATCTTGGCAAACTCGGCCTTCTGCTTTGACGATGACTTCAATAAGAAGGGGACGCGCCAACAAGTGGGTATGAAGATACTGACCAGCTCTCCCTAGCAGAAGTTCATTCATAATAGGTTGATAGGCGAGTTTGGATTCATCATCATGACGGAGGTGTGTCATCACTGTCATGAACACCGTGATTGAAGACGAGATTGTCAATCTAGCGTTTTGAAATTTTCCAAGAGGCGGAACGTTATTGTGTTTAATGGACGCCTTCAAGAAAATAATGCACGGGAGAGAGTATGATCCCTTCCTGCGAATGATCTGCTTTCGCTTTCAGCGCTGGTCACTTTAAATCACTCACTTTCTAGTCTTATCAACTGTTACAACCTTGGAACGTGTGTTCGGCACGATGCACGCCTTGCATCCTGTCTATTCATCAAACATAATCATTCTTTGCTCATTTCGTTGCGGCGATGGTGGTAATACAAAATGCTACAGATTTTTGCTGACGTGGGCGCTCTACGTTGGCTGCAATCGTTTAAAGGTGGCCACGGACGGTCTTGGGCTCATAACTGAAAGGTATCGTTAATCTCATCTCGAATGACCAAGGAAGCAAAACACGCACGGCTCCTCCAGGGACAAGATCTCCTCCGGTGTGAGCTCGATTCCCTTGATAATACTCTGCTGCAATCTCTCTAGAGAGCTGATACCCACGATAGGGCTCGACACCTTTGTTGCGACCCAGGCCAACGCAATCTGACTCATGCTGCAATTTTTCTTCTTGGCAAGCTCTTCGACGCGGTTGATAATGGCCACGTCCCCATCGGTCAGCGCCCTCTCGAAAGGGGTTCCCTTGGTAGTGCTGAGGCGTGCTGTCTCCGTGCCAACGGGACGTGCGAGAATACCAGCAGCTAGAGGAGCCCAGGGAATGACACCGATACCGTTGTAGTTGCAATAAGCAAGCATCTCGCGTTCCTAAACGTGACGTTAAACTAGAGAGCGAATTTCGTATTTTTTGGGACACACCTCCTCGCGGTAGAGTAGCGAATACTCATCCTGCATGCTGACAAACTTTGTCCAACCGTAACGAGCGGCCGTGTCATTCAACATGGCAAATTGCCAGCAGCGCATGGAGCTAGCACCTATGTAACGGACTTTCCCGCTTTGCACGAGGTCGTGAAGTGCCTTCATGGTCTCCTCAGGGGTGACTGAAGGGTCGAAGCGGTGGATCTGCAGGAGATCGATGTATGGGGTCTCGAGACGAGCGAGGGACGCGTCTACAGCGTTGAAGATTGCAGCGCGAGACAGGCCAGATTGGTTAACGTACTCGGGCAGCTGCTCGAGGCCGGGCCTGTAGGCTATCTGCCTGGAAGGGTCAGTGGAAACAACACCATAGCACTTGGTAGCGATTATGATCTGGGGGCGAGGAATGTTGTACTATGAAGTTCATACCATCAAACTTGAGATATCATCGATTAAGGACATCTGTAAGGCACACCTTTTTGATGAACTTGGCGATGAGAACCTCTGATTTGCCGTTTGAGTAAATATTGGCGGTGTCGATGGTGTTGATGCCAAGGTCCCAAGCAGCCTTCATGAGTTCGATAGCAGGCTCCTCGTCAAGGACCCAAGACTGTAATATGTTTAAGATGCAGTGAATGAAAAAAGATATCATCGCGTACAGCCCATTTGGACGTTCCAAAGCTCATCGCACCAAGCTATGAAGAATTAGCGCCGTGCACTAGCAATTAGTGTTTCGCAACTCACAATTGGCACAGAGACTTTGAGACCGGTCTTGCCAAGGGAGCGGTACTGAGCGGCGTTAGACATGGCGTTGGAGATGTAAGTGATAATGTGGTTGTTGGTCCAACCCCTGTGTATTTAAACAGCTTACCGATCCTGTTTCTCACTGACAAAATGGGCATGGCAAATATGTATACCATATCATATTGAGGAAAATCCCGAAATAGTCACTGATTATCGGTGTCGAGTCATCACTGGCTTCGATTTTTGATGGCATGATGAAAAATGTATGTACGATTCTATGAATTGCAAGTAGTCATCAATTCCGTTAGCGCTTCAAGCTTCAAGTGGAGGCTAGCTTCTCTTGGCCAGCACGACATTTGCGCACCGTCGTGGCAGTCATGTTCCGATGGCATCGTGCACCTGGAACAAAGTGAGACCATCTCATACGTTGAGCATGATATGAATTACAAGGAGCTGGACCTCCTTGCCCGAGAGGATTGAATTCTTTTACAAGCACTGGACGCACATGACGGATGATGAAGATGCCAAAAATATGGAGCCGACGACCGATGTAATGGAGACTCTGGAAAGAGCCACTCGTATTCCTTTTGATGACCTCTCCTTCACACCTGGTCCTGTCAGGGTGTATAAAAGGCACTGGTGCAATACTGGTGAGTCTGAAATATCATTGGGAAAGACCACTTATACTTATTTCAACGCGTGAGCCAAGCGTGAGCAACATCTTGCTTTCAGGCTGACTCAGCTACAAACTCCGCCAAACCTCCTCTCAGCCTCGCCCCTTGCCTAAGGTCCCCTACTCCAGCGTATGTGGTCTGTCTAGGAAGGGCTATGTCTGACGAATGCTCGTGTGATTATGTGCACGGGGTTGTCAATAGGCTGCTCAAACATCGAGGATTTACACATGCAAATTAGCTGGCTTCATCCTAGTGTGCCAGCCGAACTTGCCACAAGTCGACGTTCCCACCGGGTTCAATGCTTGGATCGGAACGATTCCTCTCCCAGAAGAGAGACTCGCGCGAAGTGGACATTGATCAAGGACGGTGATTTTATCGCGTTTGAGGAATGCTCAGATGTAGATATCAGCTACGGAGGAGTGAGTTTCCCAACATACCTCGATTGTCTACATCGATTCTGAACGTCTCTTAGAGTCCATCTACTTACAGGGTCGTCATAGGGTCATCACTGTAGTGGTTGATGGGTTAACTGTCACACAAGGGTGATGTGACAGCTTTGCGTATTTTTATAGACTGAACTCTTTGCCGGAGCAGTGACTCTTCCTCCTCCTTGGTCGCGTTGCCAGCACCGGTTGTCTTAAAGAGACCGGAGTGACATTTCCAACAGGAACGTCACCGACTACATGGCCGCCTGGCGAAATGGCATCGCGTCTGACTACGATAACAACGGGAATCAGGAGATTGCAGGTTCGACCCCTGCGGTGGTCATTTTGGTCCTGACCACAATTGTCCCTTTTTCCACCCTGCATGCCAACCAGTAGTAGGTCCAGTACCTACACCCGAGCTTTGACTCCCGAGGCCCGAGCACCGAGCCCTTATTCGCGGATCAGTCGAATTACGATGACGAAATAGTTCTCAAGTTCTGAACCCCTGAGAATCTTGTCAAGGTGAGCCATGGTGAAACTTAAACACTGCCTCAGTAACCCCTTTCGTCTGCACTACCATCCCCTGACCATCACGCTCGCGACTGGTATGCAAGGATCCACTGCTTCACACATGCAGGTTAATTGTCGTCGACAATCCAGAACTGTCGGCCCAAATCGGGTTGAGCTGTTTCCTATACCTCCTTCAACTACACCATCATTTTCAGAGCACGATGCAGCGTCATATGAAACCTAGCGCCCGAGACGACCCGATGTGGAATTTCAATAGATCGCCTTCGTAGCAAAGAGATAGAGTCAAGAACACCACCACGAAACGTAGTAGGCAGACTGTTAGACATGTTTAGATGACTATCGAATTCGCACTTATATATTTCCTCAGACTATACATGTAACACGCGTTCCGGTTTTTCGAACTGCCATATTGTTCGCTGAACTGGTCTACTGGCCTGGTCGATTGTAGGCTGAAGTTTTCCACCTTTTCACTACTGCGGACTTCGCCCTGTTTTGGGCAAATCGTACAAGGACGGTTTAAAGCAGGCAATCTGGTCATTATGCATGAGGTAGTGCCATCGCTGAGCTGAGCTCAGATGAAAGTGAGTCGACGTGGCAAATGCGCTAGTAGATCTGCCAATCATAAGTATTCATGAGCGCGCTGCTGCATCATATCGATGAGTAATTGTCGAGGCATCCATTGCACGAAAGCAAATGAATTTACAAAATATGCTACATCTGCTGTGAATCGTGTATATATAGAATTCCGGTGGTAGAGATTATCATAAGTGTTTCAAAGAGACTCGACGAGAAGCTCATATGCGGCCATATTGTCCACCCCTCCGTTGATTTGCAGACTGACGCGCAATTTCCGTCGTTCAAACGCAGACTGGTTCCAGACGGTAATGAGTGTCTGAACCTCATCTCTAGGGCTTCTCGTGAACTGAGAGTCGTATACTACTCCAGGCGCTCTTGCCCCAAATATACCACGAACGGGGAGTGCTGCTATGGGAACGCGAGAACCCACTGCGCTGAGTCCCTGACCCGCAAGACGAGCAGATATCTCAAGGTCCTCCAGGAAGCGCGTCCAGTCTGCCTGTTGAATCCCATGTTTCTCAAGTAGACCCGAGGGATAAAGAATGCGGAAACCGTCTGCGAGGTGATTGCCAGCGCAGGGAATTCTGAATGGAGGGAAATCGTTGGATTTTACTCTCAGAGGTGACGGAGTGGAGAAGCAGTCGGGTGGAGGATCCAAGGGCTTGCGAAGAAGAACAGATGGATGTTGAGTGGAGAGATCAATAAAGTGAGGCTCCCATATGGGCGGTGCTGGGAAAGAAGTAGTGCCAGACTGGGTGTATGGCGGGGGAAGATCTTCAGGCTCACTGGCAGTTGACATGATTTGTATTGTATCAAGAGATAACAACGTTGTTTAAAGTTTTACCCTAGCCTTGTTGTGGTGATCACGTGCATGGCGTGGTGTCCTAGCGTGGATTAATTGCGCTGCTTATTACGCGCTTGAACAACCCACTCACTCATGCAAAAATCATTGTCTTCCAGCTTGCAATGCGACCTCTAACTCTTCATGTATCTGCACTCAACGATCTCGAGTACAACTTATACACATCATCTCTCAATGACCTCGCCGTTTCACCTGACTCTACCACCGTCCACGACGATGCCCACTTTGAAGCAATGTCCGTTGGCGTCCGCGAAGTCAGAGCATGGCTGCGAGGCAGATATCCTCATCTACCAGCTGCTGATATTGACAAGGTTCGGCCATTTCTTCGCTTTCTTGATGTCCTAACCGTGCGCGTTCCCTCCCGCAGATCTTGAAACTCTTCTACCCAAACCTGCTCCATACAGATTATCTCACTGGCGGCCAGTTTTTTGCTGCACTAAGGCTTGTCCTTCACGCCGTGTCAGGTAAACGCGTTGATAGAACTCTCGCGTTTGTGCAAGGTGTGTGCTACAGCCTCTCAAGCTCCATCTCATCCTTTGGCCATCACTGACCAGCTTGCCTTGCAGCCCACCCAATCCCAGAAGTTCTTGAACGATCAAGATCAACTTCTCCTTCCAAGCGTCAAGTCCACGCTCCACCTGTTCATCCCGGCCGACCTAAACAATATGCCACATCCTCCAACTCTTCCTCCCCAGACACGAATCCCTTTCGCAAATCACTCGAGTCTGATACGCAGCAGTCTTTATCCTCTGTTCCGGATCAATGCGACACCCCTCCTGTCATTCCCTGTCGTCCGCCACAGAAGATCAGCCATAATCCGTTCTTGATGCGTGACAAAGCAAATGGGACAGACGCTGTCATCACATCACCCGAGCGGCGCAAGGATGGCAAAATTCCACCGCTTCCTCCTCGAAAACCAGCACCCTTGGTTGCTCAAGCACGTCGCACATCATCAGCCCAGCCTCTAGGCGCGCCTGGTCTGGCAGCATTTCATCCTTCTCACAATATTAAACCAAGTCACATCATGAGTCCCCTAATGAAACAATCACTGGAGGCTAGCAAGCACGGTCAGAACATGAAGCGTGTTGAAGAACAGCTAGATCGTGAGCGAGTTCTACAGGTGCTCAAGACGACGTCATCCGGCTCGTCGGCGAGCAGCAGGCCACGCAGCCTAAGTCCCACAAAGCAGCTCCGCAAAGGATTCGGGAGTCGTTCGTCTGGATCTGAAGACACGTGTCCTGCACCTCCACTTCCCCGCCGACGAATACCCAGCTCTCCATCATCAACGTCAAGTTCCCTGCCGTCCATCGACCAAGTGGCAAGCGCTAGCTTAAACACCCAGTCCTCACATACGCCCACCCTATTCCGCCCACCAATTCCCAGCAGAGAATCCACGCTTCCAATTACGACACCAGACAGCTCGTCCCAACTACCCGCGCCACCGACTCACCCAGATCGTAGACCCACAAACGACACAGCAGAGTCCACCACCTCCACCTCCACGCGTCCAACACGGTCCAAGTCATTGCACCACACTGCAACGCCCCCACTTCCCCCTCCTCGGCGCAAGCGTCCCGAGAGCATCCAACTCACTACAGCGTCAAGCACATCGGAGCTCCCCTCGTCCGCATTTCCCTCGCACACACGAACATCCTCATCCTCATACCACGGCCTATCTCGTCATATCTCCCTCACGAGAGACCGCGACGCCACCGACGCCTCGCCGATGTCGCACATCCAGAAGACTATCTCAAATTTCCAACTCAAAGCCCAGCCGAAACTGGATGCGGCGCGGTACAAAGCCGAGGCGGGTCTCAGTCGGCGGGGGTTCGTTCATCATTCGCATGTTGGTGCGCCTGGGAGATGGGTGGAGGAGGGTGAGCAGGGGTTGATGACGGGTACCCATCGGGAGGAGGAGGGCGACGACGGTGCTCATGTTGATCGCGATCCGTATACTGAGCCTCATTCTGACGACGAGCCGAGCTCAGGGGAAGACGCGGAGCAGATGAAGAGCTCTGCAGTACATCGCGACTTTCTGAAGGAAGCAGACAACCTCAAATGGCCAGCAGGCGAGGGGTGGCGACCGCTGTAGCCTGACAGACAAGTTGAGCGTGTGGTCATGTGAGAAGTCCATACTGATTGTATTATGCCCTGGGTCCGTATAGATACCTACGATAGGGTATTCACGAGTCATGATTCAGCAAGCAAGGGGGTAATCGTGCACTCATTACACTTGTCGTATCTATATCGTCAACTTGTCATATCTTCATATCTTCATCGGGTTTCGCATGTGATCTGTTATTACAAATGTTACTGTCACTCCGTGTTCTTCAGAACAAATCCGCATGCTTCAGGTGTCTGCGCAAGATCCCGTCGCGCACTGCCAGGTTGGTCCTTCATTTCAACAAGGTTGCGTTAACCACAGGGGAATACAAAGGCACACACCAGATATTAGCGTCACAGACATCGCCTTCGTGTCCTATCAAGCAAATGAAAGTTAACAGGACTTTCGGCCTGGAACAAGGGAAGAACCAACAGTGACGGACGTCGGGTATATATGACAAACCCGTGGCTCCGGAGAACAGTACCTCACCGTGTCTTTGAACTTTTGTCGTAGGTCTAGAGGCAAGTCGTTTAATCACGCTGAAAAGACCGCGACACAGCAAAGAAATATATTACATTTGACAACATCATTCGGCTCATTCGGCCGGTCGCCATAGCTGGGGAGAAAGCGCTTCACCATTATGCCGTGTCTGATTTTCTGCTCGAGAATGTCCATCTTGTTTAGAAAAAGGATAAGAACTGTCCGCGAGAGAAGCTTGGAGGAGCATATCGCCTTCCAGAGTATGAAGGAATCCTCTAGACGGTTGACACGGGGGTCTTCCAGAAGTCGCTCGTCGAAACAAGATATCGGTGCGAGAAATATGACCGCATTGACTTGATCGAAATACGGTAGCCACGCATGACGCTACATAGCAGACATCATCGGGGGTGAGCATGAATTGGAAAATCGGTGAAACACGGACTTGTGTGCGTGAACCGCCAACGTCAAAAATCTTCCATTTCGGAGCATCGGTCTCTGCATAAAACGGTATGTGTTCAGAGAACAAGGGCGAACTATCTCACGTTTCACACTTACCATCATCAATTATGAGTTCGTGTTCCTGGATGTCAAGCGTTCGTAATCGAGCGCGGAGGACATCTTCATCTGTTGGCTCGTAATCTCGTACCGATAATCGGTCGATTGCGTCCAAAAAGCTACGGGGAGATGGATTAAGAGAATGCGGGAATGGAATATTGAATAGGCTGACAAGCTGGCAGAATCCTCGAGCCGGGTTTTCCGTCTCCATAGCATATCTTGTATGTGGCTATCCCTCCATAGGGCCTTGATGTCATCTTTGCCATTCGCGATCACATCTGTGCTGTCAAGTAAAGTGGGAAGATCCTGCTGGAATGAACGTCTCGGGAACTCGGGACCTTGGGTTGTTTGAAGAAAGTTACGCCAAGTCCGAGAACGAACGAAGAATTCGGGTGATCCGCAGGGGGATAGTGTTGTTGGAGAGATTTGTTGTCGTGGTTGGAGATCTTCGGTGGCGCCGAGTAAGTGTTTTAAATTACTCTCCACCGCCTGCAGTGGACTGAGGCGAACTTTATATTGACGATAGTAATCGTCGAACTTGAATGCATCACCGTCGTCGGGGCGGTCTGGTTCTAGATCATCCATCTCCTGTGATAGGGCATCAAGGATGGTGTTTGCAGACCGAACGAGATTTAAGAGTATGACGGCTCGCCATGATGCTCGTTCCTCTATCCATTTATCTCGGGCAAACCGCATACGGAAATCTGGGACGCTCATTGAATGATGACGGAATCAGAAGGCAACGTAACCTACTCTTCAAGGTTGTTGATTTACCTGTTGTAAAGGCTGAGACCAGGGGAAGTTATGCGTTAGAGCTGAATGGACACACCACTTTCGCTCTGACCCAATAATAGGATCTTGACTAAACCCTCTTCCTTCTTTCTTACCGCTCGTTCAGCGCGAATTTCGTCGTCAATGAGATCACTTATTCTTTGAGCCTCAAGCTCCCGTTCTTCCCTTGCGGCTCGTTCGTGTGAAGATTCGTTCGGGGGTGGAGCGCTGATAACCGCTAACGGATCTGCAGCATCGTGATGGAAGACCACGCTGAAAGCCATGTTCAATGGCCGGGAGGGCCGGTAGAGGACGATTATGGGTATGGACAGCAATGAAGGATTTGTGCGATAACGACCCGCGCTTTATGACCAATCTGTGAGTGGCCCGAATGAGTCTCGTAAAAAAAGTGATCAGGGACGAGTCCTGATGAGCTTTTAGGCAAAATCTACCCAGCGAATTCGTAGCGCGGAAAATCGATCAAACATGAGAGTCCGAGGTATACCCTGTGCTAAATAATGGCGAAATCTGAATGATGGTAAATTCTGATACTATGGTCCAAATTTTGCTAAAACTAGAGCAGAGTCTGCGGTGATGAGACTTTGTTCGTCGGGCCCTATCCAAGCTGGCATATGATCGCGTCCTGAGAATGTCGTCAAAGAAACCAAATGTCTCCACTTGTTGAGAATTAAATCCCTTACAAAGCCAAGTGTGCCACTGTCATCCACGCCAAGATCAATTGTGAGAGAATAAAGATATCAATCATCATAGTACGAAGAGAGCACAAAAAAATATATGCATTAACATCCCTCACAACAGCGAATCTAATTTTGAAAGAACTTCGAGGACTCCAGCAATCAATTGAAACCCAAGGTCCTCCTCCCCGTTCATCTCCCGCTTCACCTCCTGCACAAGACCAAGCACACTCTCCCGTCCACTAGGCGCAGTATTTCCCATCCCAATCTTCACAGCTTCTCTCCTTCTGCCTCCCCCACTCCCTGACCCAGCTGTGGTAGACCCGAACGGCCAACAAGCAAACTCCGCCAGTACCTCGTCACATCTCTGAAAGGCAGCTTCCCTGTCTTCATATGTCAATCTGCCAAATGCATTGTCCAATACGCTGGCTGCATATGCTGCGCACACCAAACAAACAGCCCGTGTGACCCTGCATTGAGTTCCTTCTTTGTCCAAAGCGCTTGGTGGCACTGCAGATGTCGTCGCAGTAAGCAGCGATACCGCCCGTGTGACAATCGAATCCTTCGTCCGTACGTCCGCGACTGGGTGTGTCGCCATATCGAACAACAAGAAATTACGCTTCTCAGTACGCAGAACACCCTTATCCACCAATCCTTTCGCTAAGCGTTCGCGAACCTGCTTAAGTTGGTATCCAATTTTCATCACATTCCACGTCTCGCCTGTCGTGAATTCAGTCAGCTTCGCAATGAGGTAGACATCAATGCGGAAATGATGCCATAAAACACGCATAGAATTTTAGACGCACCGCTCAAAAGATCGACCCAGCCATTTATTGACATTCTGTCCGACTCCTGGCCCTTCATCATCTTCAACGCTTCATCAAGGATAGTTTCGCCCGTCTGTTTGTCGTCGATAACTTCTACCAGCCTGTCTGCGAGCGGACTCCGGCGTTGACCTGAATCCTTCACTAGAGCTATGCGGCGGCGAAGGGCGAGCTCGATGAGAATACACCCTCTAAGTGCATAGGATATACTGTCGTTCCAAAAGGAGAGATAACCCTGCAAAGAGCTGATGTCAGGCCGTGACCCATGGGCATGAATATCGTCCGGCTCAAGCAAAGCAAGGCACCTTCAATTGTGAGGTAATGTAAGCGGCATGTCAGGCCATGCTGCGGAGGCAGGGCAGCCTGGGAGAAAGTGCAGATGGCACACAAACGAAACAGCGCGCAGCAAAGGAAGTTTATGAGGTATAAAAGAGGTTCATGACATACATGTTTGTCTTTCAGACCGAGAAGGAGTACCTCTTCCATGATTGTCAGCCGAGGCATTCTTCCACCATAGCGACTGTCCTCCTCGACTTGATCGAGGTCGCGAGGATCACAGGCTATTTTACTTCCACCTTCAAAAGCTGAGCCTGCATGTGTTGCAACGGTTCCATTGGGGCTGGGACCATTTGGTGTCCAGCCAGGACTTGGGGCGTCATCTGAAGTTGAGGACGATGAAGGTCCACCTACCCGCCTGCGAGAAAGTCCACCTGCCGAGCTCATCGCATACCACGTTCAGTGTGAAAGATATACGGTTCCTGTTAAGGCGGTGTAATAGGGAGAGAGAACGGGGTGGGGAATGGTGAAAGTCAGAGCAGTGACCGTTTGACGTTGAAAGCTGTGTCACATTCCCCCGTTCGGCAATGCTCCTCAATATCATTTGTTCCTCAACCTAAAACTTTATGTTGTTCCAAACTCCTCTGAATTTTGGCGTCACCATCGAGTGATGCAGGTTCACCATGTGCTGCAGCCTGTACGCAATGACGGTATTGATATGTGATTTTCTTCTTGCAGAAATGTTCCGTCTCTGTCTTTAGCTAACTCGTAGTGATATGTTCTCAGGAAACGGCGTAAATTGGTATCTGATACTCTACGCTCAATCCTTGGGCCTGAGCAGCCGCAGCGCGCTTCTCAATGCTCAGCGCACAGCAACAATCTGACCGCTTCCCATACTCACGACTGTCTCTTTCCCGTAGATGACATCGATGATGTGGTCCGTATTGCACAAAATGGAACGCCATTCGCCCGAACGACAAGATACGATACCAGAGAAGGTCGTTTCATAGAGTGATGTTATCTTCAACTCATTGCAGAATCTCGCGTCCTTATCTTTGACAGCGCCTTCTAGATATCCAGGACGCATGATAACGTTTTTGCGATGACTCCAAGTCTCGGTGGCACACCTAGTGGTTCTAGACACTCAAAGCCATATAACATGGTCATCCGACAATTTTTGGCCCTCGAATGCTATATTCTCCTTCACACTGCGGAAACCAGATGGCTATGCGTACATACTACATGCAGTCGCCGATGATAGTCGAGAAGCACTCGAACCGATCCGACTGGAGCACGCCCTTCAATGTCCGAGAATCGCAAGAGCTCTGAGACTTCCGAAGGATCAGGTTTTTTATTCGTGTCTGGCACAAACGTTTGACAGCTCCTTCAGTTAGAAGGAGCATCTGCCTTCCTTCTAATAGTCTGGCTAGGGGGTACCTTGGATTGCAATTGAGTTTCGAAAGTGAATATTGTTTCACCTATCTATAGACTACGCTTATATATATACACATGCATAACCTATAGCGACGGTCCACGTGATTCAGGTCCAGACAAAATGACCTGATTTCTTACCGTCGGGTTCACCCAGTGGATGCTACTATCCGTTACACTCTATTCGTGACGGTCCGCAATTTCGTGATTTTTGTCTGCAGCCCTCATTTTTCAAGTAATTACTTAGCTACTTCACTGAGTATGTATTCTACGTACTATACTACCATATCCCAAGTGAAACAAAACAAATCCGTTGAGAAATGGTGGAGATCGTGTTTTTAGCGTGACAGCAGCAAAAATCACGATTCGATGTCACCTGCCGTGGCTGCCGACGTCGGACATTAAATTTAACAGTGTTTCATTGCAGCTGCAATCCGTGAGCACGTGAGCACGGCTAGTGTGACTGTCCGTTACTATTCGTGACATGAGTGTGACTCACGAAATTGCGGACCGTCACGAATAGAGTGTAACGGATAGTATCCACAGCCGGAGCCTTCATTCGTCTATAAAGGTCTGCCTAGGGGAGGCTGGTCCACCCTCAATTCGCAGAGTTGGCTCCGTTCCCTCATACTTTCATTCTACACCATAGTAAATAGCTTGTAAGTTTTGCATCTCTTCTTGTTTTGTTGTTGTGGAGGTTGAATTTGTTACTTATGCGATTTTGTTTTGCAGATATCATGGTTTCTACTCAGTACACTGACGGACGTCAAGAAAAACGCGTCGAGAACTATACCAAGTTCTGGCAAAAGGACCTTGGCAACGAGGGTGAAGTGGATAATCAAAACCGTGTTGAGAGCTACACCGACGTTGTAAATGGTATACCTCATGATGTTTTGAACGGTTTTTTGTTGTTAACAGAAGACACAGGCTACTACGATGGGGCGACGGAGCTGTATGAGTATGGTTGGGCCCAGTCCTTCCACTTCTCGCGATTCTACAAAGGAGAGGCTTTCGCAGCATCCTTGGCCCGCCATGAACACTACCTCGCAGCCCAAATGTCGCTTCGCCCTGGCATGCGCGTACTAGATGTTGGGTGCGGTGTCGGTGGTCCCGCACGCGAGATTGCTCGGTTTGCGGACGTCTCCATCGTTGGCTTGAACAACAACGACTTTCAGATCCAGCGCGCTCGGAAGTACACCCAGAAGGCTGGTCTTCAGGACCAAGTGAGTTTTGCCAAGGGTGATTTTATGAAGCTGTCGGAACAGTTTGGCGAGAACTCATTTGATGCTGGTGGGTGCTTGTGCAGTCTCGTGAAACATTGTTGAACTCAAACACATGGAGATCAGTGTACGCCATTGAAGCCACTGTTCATGCACCTACGTGGGAGGGGGTGTACGGGGAAATAATGAAGGTTCTGAAGCCTGGAGGAGTGGTATGTCAGTCATTGCCTTCGGGGTTCAATATATTAATCATCGGTTTACAGTTCGGCGTCTACGAGTGGTGCATGACCGACGCGTGGGATCCATCAATCCCGGCACACAAGGAACTCGCACATTCCATCGAGTATGGCAATGGTATCCCAGAGATGCGCCACCTGAAGAAAGCCCGTGAAGCCATGATCAACGTCGGCTTCACGATTGAGCATGAAGAGGATCTTGCTGAACGCCCTGATGAAGTTCCGTGGTATTACCCACTTGAAGGCGATATCTGGAAGGCCCAGACTGCCTGGGATTATTTCACCGTTTGGCGAATGAGCTGGAGCGGCAAGCTCGTTTCACACACCGCAATCAAGCTCATGGAGATGGTTAATCTTATGCCAAAAGGCACTCATGACGTTGGCGAATCCCTCAAGGTGGCTGCTGATGCGCTCGTGAAGGGTGGCCAGACCAAGGTAAGTTGGAGCACCTCTCTGTAGATCCGAACGAGGGCTTATCATCCTTTTAAAGCTCTTCACGCCCATGTACCTCGCAATTTGCCGCAAGCCCGCGCTTTCTGAAGGATGAGCTGCACACTTCACTGGACAATGCCACATATATATTACGTATATACCCGCTGCTAATACTTACCCTACATAGAACCATGCACGAATGTCTTTGACCTTGAGCTTGAACCTAAGGTAATCCGAAACCACAAATGATTAAAGAGTCCGCGCTAGTTCCGCACGGTGATAAGCATAGTCCCATTGGGAACGATCCTTCGGGCGTTGCCGAAGAAGGATGAGAATGAGAGCGAACCTTGTGTCAGCCTCACGATACGATGGCCAGCGATCCCAGGGTGAGCAAACCCAGGTTGCCCAAGGCTTACACCGACGAACAGCTCATCTTTCTGCGAAGTCACATAAGCGGCTTTGAGACACGTACTCGCGGGCATGTGAGAGGTGACGCCAAGAAGTTCGCGCTGGACCGCGCCAATGAGTTCCTTGTCCGTTTTGGCATGCCAGAGGACCTCCAAGGCATCGACGAAGCAGAACCAAGGTTCCGGGAGGTGAGGGCTGCTACCGCCGATGCTTAATTGAGGAAGTGAAAATGTATTGATGGTGGTGTATTGATCCTAGCAAATATACAATTGGTACAAGAATACCGTAGGCCGAGCGAGACGAAAGCTCGAGGGAAGAACGAGATCCAAGAAGCCAGCTGAGAAAGGTTTGGATCTCAAACCAGTACCACTTTCCTGATCCTTAGATCTTCATTATAGCCTCTGGGTCTCCTGGGCATAATAGCTTAACATGGAGCCCGAATCTCGAGACGCCAACGACTGTGTCGTATGCTGCCCAAAATGACATAGCCGCTCAGACTGCCAGCTCGTCGTCGCAACAGCAGCAATCTCAACAACACGTACCTCCGCCTCAGCCTACTGGCCATATACAGTTCAGTTTCCAGACCAACGTATCGGTACCTTCTGCGGCTACACTTGCTCTGAATGCTAGCCCCAACGCTCTGAGAGATGCGTTCCTCACACGAGGAATAGATGTTACGACGCTCTCATCGCTCATTCAGAGCTATGTCCTGTCACATCCCTCGCCGACTCCATTAAATCCCATAATCGACGCTCTTTTTGCAGCTGTCACTTCATCTCTCAACGCTCCAACGGCCTCACGGACCGCTTCAAATCACGACACGATCATAACGATCCTCCGTCGCTTCACTGAAGCATGTGGGTATTTCCCAGCGACCCTCATGCATGCGGGGGTCTCCGGCCCAGTTGCCGGCCCTCGCGCACTGCAGATGGCCATTCGTAAATCATCTGTGTGGTACCCGGTCCTTGCCCCGGCAAGTGGGACTTCTATGAGTGATGAAATGGAGCGTATTGCCGCAGACCGCCAAAAGCGCAAGGACTACATCCAATGGGCACAGATTCATGGCGCGGCGCTAGAGCTTGGTTTGTTGAGTTTCCGTGGCGACTACGCCAGCACGGCTGAATCACTGTCGGAACTGATGGCACGCGATGCGGTTTGGGAGGCAGACGAGGTGGAGTGGGTTGCAGGCATCTTTGTTCTGCAGTCTATCATCAGGACTGGGCCGTTGGCTCGGAAACATGAGTATGAGCAGCTGTTGTCGACTTACGAGGGGAGGTGGAAGGAGATTAAGGACGAGGCGCGACAGGCGCTTGTGACGGTATGTGATGTCCTAGCAACGCTGGAGGTTGACTGATGGAATTCCTAGGAAGTATTGTTAAGTGCTCAGCAGGATCTGGCTCATATGGACGAGGGACGCGTCTAGTGAGCTCATTCTTGCGTTGAGATAATATTTGATTCGAAGGGAATAATACTGAGGTACTTGTTATTAATGCAACGTCCTCGACTGCTGTCATCTAGTCGCGATCCTTTGTCGCTGTCTCACAAATACCATAACATGCCTACCATCGTGCCAGAGCTGGGATAAGGGGTCTCGGACTCGGAAGGGTTGGTTCGCATACGACTTGTCAAGTCCAAGGCACTAAATTTCGAATGAGCAAGTCAGCATAGATTGTTTGAAGCAGCTTCTTTAAGATCCCACCCCATGTCAATGGACTAAAATTGACTTTGTGAATGTTGTAGCTGTTTCCCCAGATTGATGAGAACTTGAATTTTTCGGTCGTTCGCTTGCTTACTCATCGCAGTTCGCGTTCCGTTCCTTGCTCATGTGCGTTCTACACTTTTTCTCAAGGATGACTCGAGACTGAACACGACTCGCTTTAAGAAGCTTCGTCACGGCTCGACTAATACCAGTAATTGCACGTCATGAAACTAGTCGTTATCGTGCCCTTTGCAGTCTCTGAAAGTTTTTCTTTGAGGCGCGTAATCCGGTTTCGCTGGAGGAGATGTAACACGTCGTCTCTAGCCTTATTTTGTCACTATGATCCTCCCATCGGTGCCGGTGACCCTTCGCTTCGCGGCGCCCAGATCTCAACTATGCGACTGAAAACTCAAATACGTATAGATACAGCGCGGTGATCCGAAGCTTATTCGATCTTTAAATGCCACGTTTTCCCGGCAGGATGTAACCTCACACGTGCTTATGTGCGTGGTATCGATGTCCTATCCATAGTAGAAGTTTCCCTGTGGAAGGGTAGTCGCCGATCATAGCAAAGAAGTCCGAATTCCATCCGATCAAAGCACGCCCTTCAATGTCCGCGAATTGCAGCACTTTGTGAATCGCTGTGACGCTTCCGAGGGCTCATGTTATTTTACACGCGTCTGGGGCGCGGATTGCCGGTACGGACATTGATTCGCTTGCCACCCGCATCACTTGACACTTTGCTCCGCTCAAGTTAGGATATCATAGTCGAAAAGGAAGGGGTCGTTGTAGGCAATCAGAAGGCCTGCGAATACTTCCTTACTTCGATTTGGTCTGCCTAAGGGAGAAGGGTTAGCCAAGTAGGTCCAACACCAGTAACCCGAACTGTGCTTACAAGAAATGGGAGGTATCCTTGTATGGATAGTGATACAGCCTCGGTCACGTGCAGCTGCAAATGGGGTCAACTTTCGGATGTAGAACTTCCAGTAGAAGAGGGCCTCGACAAGCTGCACGTTTTTAATATTCTCACAGCAGGCGGGAAGTGACCAGGTATGTCGAGTCTTCTATTGATGCACGGGGCAAAGAGGGCGTCAAGATAATTTTCAGTCGGTCATTTATAAAATATGCGCATGCGTCCCTTGCCTCCGCTCTTCCCATTTCTTCCTCCCGGGCATCGTATCCACGCGTGTGCAGGCATACGACAGTTCAGCCACTGACCTTAGGTGCGTTCGCGTCGTGCCCGAAAGCATGGCAAGAGACTGACTCCCTTTCTAGCACACACTATAAACTAGAACTAGAATTTATTGTGACAACCCCTTTCGCTCAAACCCGCTCTTTACTACTGCCATACAAATTTCAAAAGCAGTTTAAATGGACAACAGTCCCATGGACAGTAGCCCCAACTCAAGTAGTATCCCCAACAAGGTGGGATCTAGTAACCCCTCTAAATCCGCACACAATCGGTCTGACTTTCCTCATTGTCTGGACCACAGTTATCCATCTCGCTCGATTTCAGCAACGTCGACACCACTGCGGCCACCGATGACAACCAATCGTCCAACATTGTCTCCCCAAAGTCAGCATTGACCTTCGCAGCGGTATGGGACCCTGATGACGGGATGGTGACATTTTCCGGAACACGCCTACTCGATTCAAGCGACGACGAATATGAGAGTTCCTCCGGAGCTAGCACCCCTCCTGACGTTTCTGATGATGGTTTTTCTCAAGCCGTCAGCACCGATCACGACGGATATACATCGGAAGAGAACACCACAGCGACGATTGGAAGTTTCCAAGATACGTTCAAAGCCTTCCTCCATCGCGTTCCGCGGAATTCGAAGTTTTACAAGCAGCACAAGCACTCCTCCAATACGGTGGCATCCTCGACGCTGGATGGACTAGACGTGTACTCGCGAGACCCTATCCTACGGCCGTCACGCCAGTACCCATGTTTTGATAAGCTCCATGCAGAACCCTCTTCCTTCGAGGCGCAGCCTGCGTTCGCAGACATCTCTTTGGAGTCAGATCTTGTGTCAGATGAGGGGTTCTTCGAAAACATACCAGTCATAACAAAACGAACAGAACCAGTACGTCTATCGCCTTCCCCTCCTTCCCACATATCTATATCTCACCGCTGACGCAGAAATCACACTGGTCCGTCACGACTACCTCGACGTCTGCCTATGTCGAGGTCCCGCGTGTAGAAGAACAGAAAACGAAGGCGCCCGAGAGTCACGGTCGCGTACCGCCCCCATTATGGATAGCGGACAAGTACCAGCCATCGTTTAATCTCACCACTCCCCCAAATAGTCCACGTCGACGCTTGAAAAAACGTCGCCCGAGTGACTGTCCGTCTCCGGTTTCTCCAATATCGTATATAAGCAGTTCAGGCTCGACAAGTCCAATTTCTGCTAGTCCTGCTTCCACCCCGGCATCGCCTTCGTTCAGCGTGAAGTCCAAAAAATCTCGTCGTTTGACTAGACGGTCGACAGATGGTCGTGTGGCTAGAAGGTCGACAGACGACAGTTGGGTCTCCATTGAGATAACGCCATTCATCACGCAACGAGTCGTCGAGATGTAAAGGGACTCCGGGCTCTTCTCTGGCTTGAGAGTTCGATGTATCACATCCACGTCATCCTTTTGTGGTCTTCCTTTTTAATTATTGTGCTGCGAGCAGTTGCTACACGCTCATTGTGAACGTTTCTTTTCTATTGAATACTTTAGTTCACTTTGCAGACGCGCCTGATCCGCGCTTTTCATTCATATTCTTGTGAGACAGAGTCTCGCATAGGTGTTGACTCACCGCGTTTAGATATATGTATCATATTGTACACGACGGCCTCACCGTCCCGGGCCAATGATTGATGGTATATCATGATGATATTACAGCACAACAATATTCGGGTATGCACCCCGCAGAGATACAAGTTACAAGTCCAAGCGCTAGCGAGCCACTGGTGTGCCTCTTTTTAACCAGAACCTGCCCCACAACACTTCACGACCAGCCCTAGCGCTAACGCCGCGTAGATAACCATACATAGGCAGAATGCAAGGAAAGGCGAATAAGCGTGTAAACCGAGGAGTAACATGTATCGCGTGTATAAACGATAAGGAAAATCACAAACATAACAACATACATAGCCCATTCATCTATATCATGATGGGTAGTAGAGATCGTTATCCCAGTCCTCTGTGACGTGGGTGAGCAAGGTTGAAATAGAGAGGACGGATGAGATTACCTTCTGTGATTCCTCTCCATGCAAAGTAAAGAGCGACTACGCATGCGGTCTCTAGTATTGTGGCAATGAACGAGCCGTCAACTTTCATCGACGAGCCCTGCAGATAGGTACCAAGCGATCAGCAGGATCCGACGCATTAATCGTAATGCATTACGTACTCGACATATGATTTTGTTGAGCAAGAAGTAGTCGAGCTGGCTAAGCACGAAGAGGATGGCTGCGATAACATAGTACCAAACCGGTCGGATTTCGTTGAGAATCCCGAGGACAATGTACAGCATGATTCCGAAATAGATTAAAGCAGCGCTATAAAGATGGCCCAAAACAGTAAGTATAGAGAAAGCGCATGGAAGTCGCGCGACTCACACTCCTGGCCAGATACTGGTGAGGACGAAAAGTGGTATACTGTTGATAGATTGGGGTGGATTTGACGTTCCGATCACATGGGTAATGGTGAGTCCGACGTCCAAGGATATATAGGTTGTAGCCACAAAGAATGCGACGGAAATGATGGAGAAGGGCTGGGTGGTGTTCAGCTTGCTGTAGGTTGGGGAATGGAAAGGGACGCACTACTATTGAGCTCAGGGTGCCATCTTCCACAATTTGGGTGGCTACAATGGCATTGGCCAGCAACGTCCAGAATAATGTAGCGACGAGACCAGCATGTATGGCAGTAAGGACAACCAAGGCAGTTGTGCCCTGAGTAAGCAACGAGCCGGTCGTGATTAACTGGAATGGAAGGGTCAAGAGGTATAAGGCGAAGAATATCCGGAGTTCCACACGGCCTGGAATATAAAAGGATTAGTTAACAGGAACGGTGAACGAACGTCGAAGTGTGGGGATTATGGCGTGAGGATTCGGTTCGGGGAAGCAAGAAGACTGACCAACTGCTGCTTTACGCCTTCCAGTGAAGTAGATCAAAGCTCCGACAATGAAGATACTGAGACCGCAAGCAACGATATTGGCGATGTTGCCCAGAGAGCCGTTGGTGTTTAATTTTGGTATCCCACACTCTGGATTAACACCGACTGGGGCAGAGGCGGCGTTTTGGGATACACCAACCAAGACCGTTGGATCATTGGTTTGCAACTAATTGGGGGGATGAGCTTAGCCAATGTATATGGGATATGAAAGGATACTGACCTGACGATAAAAGAGATTACACCAGGTGTATGACGGTACCTGGGAGCAAAGAGCTTGAAAATCGCCAAATCGAGCCATCGGGGTTGAAGTGAGAAAGGGTGATGGTAGATGGTAGCGCGACAGGGGAGGATAGAGGTATACACGAAGTCTGGGGGAAACTGAATCGTGCAAGTCGTGCAAAGTGTCGTCAAGCAAGGAATTGAACTATCGTAAACAGGTCAATACAACAAGGTTCGGAACTTTACTCACAATGGTGAGAACAAAACACGCGGAAGGAATGGTCGAAACTGCTCCAAGCAAAGAATAAAACAAGGCTGCACGATGTAAGTCAAATCTGTGCAAGATCACTTTGAACAAAACAATTGGGAAACAAATCACAGAATAACTGCCACGACGGACGGGTGCGCTATTGTATTGATTAGGTAATGCATGTTGTGCTGGCTGGCTGCCCTCACCGTTGTCAAGCCAGGTGGATTCATATCACTTTGCCAAGATAAGGCTAGCATCACCACTTAACGCGTTGACGAGAGTGTGACAACTTGCGGTTCATACATCTTTCATTGTATCAAGGCAAGGCGATACAGTGAGTCGTGAACTACTAGTACTATCTCGGGAGTTTGCCGACTCATGTCACATAGTACGTGTTTGCTCGTCATCAGATCAGTACTTGGTCAGGGGATCAGTAAGCTATCAGCAGACGTAAGATATCGGCATAACATCCATGTCATCCAGCACCCGTAAGCATTGTCAACGTACGCGTCACGGAAATCTGAGTCATGGAACGGAAGAATCAGAAGGTTTAAATACAGCTGGGGTTGAATCAACAACTGCATATCATCATCACTTTCATCTCCAACGCCATGTCTAACGTCGTTCAGTACCGCTCCCTTGGCAAGACTGGTCTCAAAGTCTCCGTGCCAATTGTAAGTTGGTGAAATGCTTGTTGCCAATGCACAGCACTTATAATTCTTCTTAGCTTGGTGCGATGAGCTTTGGCACATCTAAATGGGCTGTATGTGATGATCTCCGATGTTTCATTCACTGCATTTTAAACCTCTTACAGTCATGGGTCCTTGACGAGGAACCCGCTATCGAACTCATGAAGGCTGCTTGGGACCTTGGCATCAACACCATCGACACCGCCAATATTTACTCAAACGGCGAATCAGAGGTTGTCATCGCCAAGTTCATCAAAAAGGTGTGCCTTACAGATGTCCTTAATCGATGATATCTCAAGTTTGATGGTATGAACTTCATAGTACAACATTCCTCGTCACAAGATCATAATCGCCACCAAGTGCCACGGTCTTGTCGCCAATGATCCTACCACTATGGCGTATTTCAAACCCGGCATGGAGCAGCTGCCTGAGTACGTCAACCAATCTGGTCTATCTCGCGCTGCAATATTCAACGCTGTCGACGCGTCCCTCGCTCGTCTCGAGACCCCATACATCGATCTCCTGCAGATCCACCGCTTCGACCCTTCAGTCACCCCTGAAGAGACCATGAAGGCACTTCACGACCTCGTGCAAAGCGGGAAAGTCCGTTACATAGGTGCCAGCTCCATGCGCTGTTGGCAGTTTGCCATGTTGAATGACACGGCCGCTCGTAACGGTTGGACAAAGTTCGTCAGCATGCAGGATGAGTATTCGCTACTCTACCGCGAGGAGGTGTGTCTTAAGTTATTTACAATTACGAAATTCGTTCTCCAGTTTAATGTCGCGTTTAGGAACGCGAGATGCTTGCTTATTGCAACTACAATGGTATCGGTGTCATTCCCTGGGCTCCTCTAGCTGCTGGTGTCCTCGCACGTCCCATTGGCACGGAGACGGCACGTCTCAACGCTACCAAGGGAACCCTTTTCGAGAAGAAGCTGACCGGTGGAGACGAGACTATCGTCAATCGCGTCGCAGAGCTCGCCAAGAAGAAAAATTGCAACATGAGCCAGATTGCGTTGGCCTGGGTCGCAACAAAGGTGTCGAGCCCTATCGTGGGTATAAGCTCTCTAGAGAGATTGCAGCAGAGTATCATAAAGGGAATCGAGCTCACCCCGGAGGAGATCTTGTACCTGGAGGAGCCGTTCGTATTCTACTTGCTTGGCCATTCGAGATGAGACTAACGTTTTCTTTCAGGTATGAGCCCAAGGCCGTCCGTGGCCACCTTTAAATGATTGCAGCCAACGTAGAGCGCCTACGTCAGCAAAAATCTGTAGCATTTTGTATTACCACCATCGCCGCGATGAACTGAGCAAAGAATGATTATTTTTGATGAATAGACAGGATGCAAGGCGTGCATCGTGTCGAACACACGTTCCAGGGTTTTAACAGTTGATAAGACTAGAAAGTGAGTGATTTAAAGTGACCAGCGCGGAAAGCGAAAGCAGATCATTCGCAGGAAGGGATCATACTCTTACCTGTGCATTATTTTCTTGACGGCCTCCATGACCATCTGGTAGACAAGAGCATAATAACGACGTCTGCTGCTTGGTAATTTTCCAAACGCTAGATTGACAATATCGGCTTCAATCATGGTGCTCATGACACAACTTCATCACGATCATGAATCCAAACCCATCAAACAAACTTCTGCTAGTATCGCCATACCCACTTATTAGCATGTACCCTTGTTGTCGAGGTCATCGTCAAAGCCAAAGGGAGAGTTTGCCAAGATTGTCAAAGCAGTTGTACATATGTAAGTGAGCGATCATATAGAGCTCATTTACGAGCAGTGAGAAAATGAACGTGGTCCCACTCACGCACATGGGCAAAGGAGCTTGACCAACATCTCTTCAGCGATTCACACCCTCCCATTGGAGAATATTACCGTTCCAACGAGTGATAGCCACTTGTGACTTTCGCATGAAGGTCTGGTTCGAAAGAACCGATCAAGGTCCGACTGATAACAGAGTACCAGAAACTGTTTCAACATTGCTGTAGTTGTCGTTGGGATAGTGCCAGGCTGACTCGCAATGGGGCGCCTTAGACGTGAGGTGAAAAAGACAGGTGGGGTATGCACTTTCAAACTTGCACTTAAAAAATTAATGCACAAAACTCCACATGATTGCGAGACACTAAGTAATCAATGAATCGTGTATGAACAAGGCAGACATCATTGAAGATAGTTGATGCACCGGATCTCCATTGCTTTTCAAATTTCCGACATTGCCTCCTGCTGCCCCATCATATTTGTCCAAGATCTGTGCGAATACCTCGGATGCGCCGCTCATATGCAAAATTCGGGAGATGCCTGCATGTAGTGCGATGAAATGAGGGTTAGGTAATGGCAAGTTTCGTGTGGGGGCATCGTGATTCCGGAAGGTGATAGTTTTACCGAGGAGCTCACGGTGTAACCACGCCCTGCTCCCAACCTCCTTGACTACATACTCGTTTTCTTGCTGGAGCGCTGATCAATACATTGTGAGGATGCAAGACTGCGGGCTCACCTCCGTCTGCTCCAGGTATATTTTCAGCTTATCAAAAATATCGTGGATATCGTGTTGGAGCATCATGCCATTGGAAGGGTCGTCTACAAGCCTTTCCATATTTTGAATAGTTTCTTCGGACATTCCTGAGTAATGCCGAATGATATTCCACGTTGCAGCTGCAGTATGTGCCTATATAATCTAAGGGTCAGAATTAATGATAACCCACTAGAGAAATCCTTACCCGGTCCATGGTGAAAACCCCGACAGCCCGTTTCATGATGTGCGCTCCATTCAAGGTTACATAACCCTGATCAAGACCAGCGGGCACGTGTGGTCCATCCCAGAGACCTGAAACAACACATCTATAGCCGTCCCGTCGATTAACCTGTTGGAAGTTAACACCAAAGCCGCTGTTCAACTGGTAGGACGTACATCTGTCCTGAATCTGCTTCTCCGTTCTGTACTGGCACTTACAAGGCTGTCATAGGTGTCGTCAATAGTCGGCGTGGCCTGTTCAGAATTCAGGTCCGATGATCGGTGGGTTCCGGCTGTGACTACCAGTGAAAAATCGTGTTAGTGTCCGCGGCAGATATTTCAATTTTTTAACGGACATGGCCATAGCAGATACATGAACCAAGTCCTCGCGAGGTTGACTTGGTCGTGGATCTCCGGACATGCGCAAATAGCACAGGCAGTGTAACGCTCAGAGGTTTCGCCACCGGTCCCGCGAGCGTTCCTCAGCATCGCGTCTAGAACCCTGGATGCGTCCACGTCGTGCACGCTTGGTGGAGTTGTGATCCATCTATTTTCATTCGTCGCTAGTTGCTCTATTGTTTGTCGAGCCTGTCCCACGTATGTCGCAGTGAACACGGTAGCGTTTTGCATGTTGAAATACACGTTCTCGTTGAAACTGATGACGGATTCAGGTTCGCTGATGGTCTCGCTCAAGTCGCTGGCGTCACTCGCGTTTCGTGAATGAGACATATTAGAGAAGTTAAAACAATATTGGTAGGATGGGTGGTTGTTTTGTGGTTTTCGAAGGGGTAGAGTCCATATTGAATATTGAATCGTCGAAGTCACAATTCGGCAAAGGCGCGGTTACTGGAATGGGTGGCTGTGCTTCTTTTTCTTTCTTTCCGTGGAATGGACTTGGGCGACACTTTTCAATTTTGCTGGTACTTGATTCTCCCGTTGCTCAGGAAAATACGCCAGCTCGTTTAACAGCAGGGAAACTCCCCAGGTATTGTTTAGACATGCTCGTCCCTTCTGACTCTTGTTCTAGGTCACATTCACACTCTTCATCACCCGTTGTACTCTCAATCATCATTCCCCCCCATGGCACTGTCAGCTCAATCGTACCCATTTATAATCGTTCGGCTTTTTTGTTTTGTTTTCGCCGGTTTGCATTACCTTGCGAATAAACCCGATTCTATATTTTACCTTCGTGTGCCAAATGAGTCGTGCCGTCCAGGAGTAGCAAACACCACAGGACGCTCATAATCTCGCATAATATTTGCGTGTCACTTTCACTGATGTGTTTGAAGTTCTCCCGCTAATCCTACTCAGTCATCTTTTGGTCACAGCGCTTAGTCTAATCGTACCAGCATCTATTGTGCTGAACAGCCCTCAACAACATGATTCAAATACACGTGCAGCCATCACCCGGCCCCCGAACCTCTTCTCCTCTCGGCTGAACTCCGTCCACGGTCCACATATCCCTACCCAGTCTTCTCCTACCACTCAATCTACCCACCACTAAGCCCATCCTCGATCCTCATCCTTTGGCTTCATAGTACCATCATGCCCGGCAGCGCAGAAAGCCAATCTATCAGACTTGAATGTATGTGGCTCCGTATCACCTTAGTATCTCTTTTGCGATCCTGACCCTCTATATATAGTTATCAGTGGACAGAATCTTCGAGTCCCTTCCTGGCGCATACCCGCAGGCATTTACATAGTATCTATCAATGTCGACTCGGGGAGACACTGGAAATCAGCCATCAGAGTCTTATCATCCAACAACTCTGTAGTATGGGGAGATACCGTGACTCTGTGAACTCCCTCGAATATTTCGGATACGATTCGAGAACTCATCTTCGGTTTACAGATCATCTCACGAGTCACCTGCACTATCAGTGGAGATCAGAGCGTCTTACGAGGTCAACCAAATGCTTGGCAATGGCGAAGTCATTGGGACACTTCAAACATCGTTGGATGAGCTGCTCGATCATGGAGATGAGACATTCGGTGAGCAACCCACTGCTCATTCCTGCACATCTACTCACATCCCGTAGAATTGTCCTTCCCACTTGTTCATGGTGTCAATCCTTCGCTCACGCTGAAGGCCGCTGTTGTACACGCTTGCGATAACCAGGACGGCGCACTATTTGACGTGAGTGATACTTACCTCTGATGGTAGCTCCTGCTGACGGAACACCAACTGTAGTCCCTCGTAGGCTGCGAGATTGCTCAGGAAACAGATGCGGGCCACGCACAATATGCCGAGTACAGCACCAGCAAGACGGTCTCTCACCTGAACGGTGCTGTAGAGCGTTTTCAGTTGGTTCTGGACCGCTGTCCGGTCGACCATCCTGACCACGCAGCAGCTCTCACCAACCTCGCGTGGGCCCGCCTTCACGGCTACATTCGAAACGATCTCCAAGACATTGATACCACCACTTCCCTCTTCCACGAAGCCCTTGCATTGCGTCCGCAGGGCCATCCCAACCACACATTATCTCTCTTACATCTCATTCTCGCATTGAACTGGCGCTACAGCAAGGAGCGCACCCCCGTCTTCATTCACAAATCCGTGCAATTGTGCTGCAAGTTACTGCCCCTCTGTCTAGAGGGCACCTACCTTCGTAGCATCGGCGTAGACAGTGCGGTCGATTATGTGATTACCGAATGCAACAAACTTCCGATTGATGCATCTGGCGAAGGCATCCACCTTCGACGAGTCGTGCTCGAGCTCTGTCCTCTGGGCCAGAAATACCGTCCAAGCGCACTTGACAAACTTTCATGGGCTCTCGGAACACGCTCTAAACAGCGCGGCAGCATTGATGATATAGATGAGAGCATACAACTTCTTCGTGAAGCCGTTTCTCTGTGCCCCGAGGGACATTCTGACCGCGGTGGTTACCTGAATAACTTGGCCCTCTCACTCCAATCCCGCTTTAATCACCAAGGCAAATCTCATGACCTCGACGAGGCCATCTCCATGCACGAAGAAGCGCTGCGCCTGCGCCCTGTTGAGCACAAAAACCTTGATTTCTCATTGGGCAACCTAGGGAGCGCCCTCCGCACCCGTTTCAACAAACGCGGTGACGTTGATGACACCAACCGAGCTGTCAGCCTCTTTCGCGAGGCACTGATGTTGCGCCCACCTGGGCATCCACGTCGTGACACCATGCTTAACAACCTTGCCCTCACGCTTAAAGAGAGATATGACACATTGCATGTCATTGAGGATCTTAACGAGGCCATTGATCTATATCGTGAATCCCTTCGGGTAAGGCCGCTTGACCATCCAGAGCGCCATCTAGTTCTTTCCAATTTGAGCTCAGCGCTCTGGTCTCGTTTCACGCAAGCTGGGAAGAATGAAGATATCGAGGAGGCCATTCGGCTCTGCCAAGAATCATTGGAGGCCTTACATTCACTACACCCGGACAGGTATTTCAGCTACATACACCTGAAGGATGCCTATGTGTCTCGTTATGAGATGGAGCACAACATCGCTGATTTGTCGCTCGCTGTGGAGAACTTCAGACTGGCGTCGAGACATCCTACTCAGGGCTTTCCAAATCGTATTGCAACAGCCCGGAAATGGGTCACCACAGCAGAGCAGCACAGTCATACATCTGCGCTGGAGGCCTACAAGACGTGTTTTGACCTTCTTAGCAGTCATTTGTCAACACGATCATCATCAATTTCACGGCGTGAAGCTGCCACTGCCTTCAACAATACCAGATCACTGCCTGTAGATGCAGCATCGTGTGCCATCCGTCATGACAATCTACGACGTGCAGTTGAACTCGTGGAGCAGGGTCGTGGGCAACAGTGGTCATTGGCCTCTCGCCTGAGGAGTCCGCTTGAAGACCTCGAGTCCACGAATCCAATCCTAGCTCACAAGTTCTCGGAGCTCAGCAATTGTCTCTCTGATGCTCAAGGTTCCACAGGCAGCACAGACAGAGCCGCTGCTGATCGGGCAGCAAGTGAGTATAGGAGACTTACAAGGCAATGGGAAGCTGTGGTAGCTGAGATACGTAATCTTAAAACTTTCTCGCGATTCCTGCTCCCGCCATCGTACACAGAGTTGCAAGCAGCAGCTCGCTATGGACCAATCATCATCCTCATCGCGAGCCAACACTCGTGCAGCGCCATCATTGTCCCGACGTCAGGAGAGCCCCATAATGTTCCCTTTCCATCTATCACTCTCGCAGATCTCGAGGATCTCAAGGATCGGTTCGCCAGGGTGATACCGCATGCATCAAAGATGGACCTAAAACAGCCGCGCAATGATCTGATTGTCCTCTTGCGGGCGGTATGGGACGGTATCATGCTACCCGTCGTCAACATACTCGAGCATACCCTCAACTTAAAGCACCAGTCTCGAATCTGGCTGTGTCCAACTGCGGCCTTCACATCCATTCCTCTCCACGCAGCTCACCCATTTCGAACGAAGGCAGATCACTCGAAGGAGCCATGCCTAGAGGATCTCTACATCTGTTCTTATACGCCGACACTTTCGGCGCTGATTAGGTCTAGACAGATGATGAAGAAGCATGTGCCTCCATCCTTCGTGGCGATCGGACAGGGTCAACCGGGTGGAGGGAATGGCAAGGCGCTCTTGGCTGTCGACGGTGAGCTCGAGCTTGTCCATAAGCTTGTCCCCACGACGGCCAATCGTTTCACTGTTTCTGGCGACGCAGCCACACGGGCAGGTACACTCGAAGCCCTGGAACAGAACACTTGGGTGCACCTCGCATGTCACGGCAAGCAGGACCACAACCAGCCTTATAATTCTCATTTTGTCATGAAGGACGCACCTCTCACGCTGCTCGACATCATGGAGAAAGATATTCCGCACGCTGAGTTCGCGTTCTTGTCGGCGTGTCATACCGCCGTCGGCGATAAGGAGACGCCCGACGAAGTCATCCATCTTGCAGCTGGACTTCAGTTTTCGGGGTTCAAGAGCGTCGTTGGCACGCTATGGGAGGTCGATGACGCTGTCGCAAAACACGTTGTTGAAGCTTTCTACGAGAACATGGTCAACCATGTAGAGGATGGCGGGTTCATGGACTGTACGAGGGCGGCCTGGGCACTCAACCGTGCTACTCACGCTGTGAAGACGAAAGTGCCGCTCGAGCAGAGGATGGTTTTCATACATATTGGTGTGTAGTTCTACCTACGTCATATTGTTTCGTCTGGTATATATTCGCGAGTCATTCGTCTGCGACCCTCTTTCATCCTGCTTTCTTGTCGACATGACCCTGATATTCTTGTGCTCCCGTTATCTCGTTTTCATGTTCATCACAAAATTTATAGGTTAGCGTAGATCAGGGCCCGCGCCCTCTGAAGTTTATCTGCTGGGTTATTGCCGGACAACCATCTATACTTAATTAAATCGTCAAATTTTCAAATCCCACTCCAACTCAATCTCTGTTTTCATTCAAAAACAGTACAAATAGCCTATGTGGACTCGGACTTGGACCTGTGCGGCGCGAGCGTGCACGTCAGCAGTGGACCTCGACATATGAGAGCGTCAATATGGGCATCGGGCGATGGATGTATACGCTTCCTGACGCTTGCCATCAAGAACCATCGACAACGTCACTCAGAAACCTGCTAACCTTAGACTTTCTATTCATCTCAATTGGTTCACGCTCGATGAGTTAGCAAGTACTACGCAGTACGGTACGTTACACTCACCAAGATTTACTAAAACTCGGAAATGACACTAATGCATCCTGCTTCCAGGATGCTTTGTTCTTGGCATTTTTCCAGTTGTCCTTACACCACGGCTTATCCAGCGGATCCGCTGTAGATGTTCTGGTACCCTACCTATGGTATCATGAACCACGGCGCCCACACAAGTCAACGAGCAGATATTAGATCACTAGAAGGGTCCGTCAATCCTGATTGACATACAGGTCAATCGCCGTCGATGAACAAATCCACTAAGGTCATTGTCCGTAAGTTTAAACACCCCATCATCTCGACCCTGACCCACAGGAGCGTAGAGGACTATATTTCCTAGCGCAGTAATGTTTCAACCTGCATATGGAAGCACAATTCAGATTATTCGAGTAGGTGAGTCTTCGCCCAGGTTTCGAACTTGACCGGTAGACCTTCCCTTTCAAAAGCACACGATGGTCCGAGCGAACACGACACACCCACTTTCAAGACTGGCATGGCTATAAAAACTATTTCAGAGCGACTTGTCTCATAACTCGGATATCTTATTTTTCTGTTCGCTCATCTCGACATTCACGACACGAGTCCGACAACCTCCATAGCTCCTACCGCAACCTGCACCATGACTTCTTCAGACTCGGAGCCCGCAGAATTCATTATACCCGACTTCTTCAGCGATTGCTGCTACCCCATGCGACTAAACCCTCACCGTGATCCGGTCTCTCTTGCTTCCACACAATGGCTTTGTGACGAAGCACATCGAGTAGAGCTCGATATTACTAAATATACCAGCGTGCGGGCAGGTTGGTTCGCTTCACCTTGCTACACTGACGCGGATGCTTTCCATCTCAAAGTCTGCTCGGACTTCCTGAACTGGTCGTTCAAATTAGACGACTGGCTCGAGATCGATAGGTTCGATGTTAATGATTCGTGTGGAGTACGTGATTGCTGCATGGCTGCGTTCCGTGATCCCATCAACTTCCAAACGGAAAGATACAGTGCAATGACGTGCAAAGCGTGCGTCTGTTTTTTCCATCACACACACACGCTCTGAGCATCTTATGGTCTTCAGATTCTTCGGTTGTTTTAGGGAGACTGGTGGCCCTGGCTGCACCGAGCGCTTTATCCACACAATGGACGTGCGGTTCATCTCTGCAGCTAAGGATGTGGACAACCGCGCCAAGGGACATGTCAACGACATAGAATCTTACATCGAATTGAGGCGCGACTTGAGCGGCTGCAAGGCTTGTTTTTCCCTCATCAAATTCGTAAGTGGGATTGATCTCCCCGACGAAGTAGTCTCGGATCCGGTTATCATGGCCCTGGAGGAGGCTACCAATAATTTTGTTTCTTGGTCCAATGTAATGCCCTATTATGTCGTCGACGCAGGGACAATACTGACTTCGTTGCTGATAGGACATTGTCTCCTATAACATGCAGCAATCTCACCGTAGCACGCATAATTTGGTTGCTGTGCTCATGGTCGACCAAGGTCTAGACCTGCAAGGTGCTGTGGACTACTGCGGCTGGCTTTGTAACATTTCCCTCCAGCGCTTTGAAGAAAACCTCGCTATGCTCCCCTCGTGGGGGGATGTGGTTGACAAGCAGGTGGCTACCTACGTTCGAGGACTGCAGAGCTGGATTACTGGTTCACTGCACTGGACCTTCGAGTCCCGCTAATTCGGAAACGATGCGCATATTGTCAAGCGGGAGAGAATTGTGAAGCTACTTCCCAAGCGGCCTTTGTAAAGCCTCTGTTCTATGTGAGTTTTTTCCACTTCCTGCGTTGCATGATTCTGATTGCGACGACTCGTATTATAGAAGGCTACCATTGTTATCTATGTCTTATTATGAAGCTGAATATTGATTACCTCTCCGTCTGCCATCTTCTTGCGATTGTGTACCTTTTTGTACAAGTTGAAAACAATGTATCGTGTTCATTTGGTTCCCTTTGGACGACACAAGATGTCAGTGGGCGTGCAGGTGCCAATTGTCAAAAGCAGAATCAAAAACGTTTCAAGGTTGTAGACAGAATTTACATTGATGAAGTCACTAGCGCTGTAGTTGCCAAGGTAGCACCAAGGATCATTACATAAGCACGCACAAACACTTGTCATATGAATGATTTTATAACATCAAGGGTAGTTCCACACCAAGTACCAGACTCGTCTTGGGTACTGCACTGGGCGCTCACCATATCGTTTATGGCCAGGTTTCTACATAATTTTTGTGTGCGTGCGCATTGCAATTCAAACATATTTGGTTACCTGGATCTGTACTCATGAAAGACACAGTGACGTCTTTGCCCAATTGCCAGTGCGCCTGTCGGCTTCATCCTCTCTGTGTGCTTGACAACCATAGTGTAACTTTAATACCATAGAATGGCGGACTGGGTGGAAAAGTGTCGAGCGGCCTTGCAGAGATGTCCCCCCGGTCATTGTGATCGATCAACAACTCTCAACGATCTTGCTGCCAGCCTGGCTGACAGATTCAAGCAGCGGGGCATCCTGTCTGACCTTGACGAGGCCATCGAGCTCCATCAGGCTGCACTACTCCTTCGTCCCCCCGGTCATTCACTTCGATCATCGTCTCTCAACAATCTTGCAAACAGCCTTCATGACAGATTCAAGCAGCGGGGCGCCCCGTCTGACCTTGACGAGGCCATTGAGCTCTATCGGGCTGCACTGCTCCTTCGTCCCTCCGGTCATTCACTTCGATCAGACTCTCTCAACAATCTTGCAAACAGCCTTCATGACAGATTCGAGCAGCGGGGCGTCCCGTCTGACCTTGACGAGGCCATCGAACTCTATCGGGCTGCACTACTCCTTCGTCCCCCCGGTCATTCACTTCGATCAGACTCTCTCAACAATCTTGCCATCAGCCTTCATGACAGGTTCGAGCAGCGGGGCGTCCCGTCTGACCTTGACGAGGCCATCGAGCTCCATCGGGCTGCACTACTCCTTTGTCCCCCCGGTCATTCACTTCGATCAACGTCTCTCAACAATCTTGCCATCAGTCTTCAAGACAGATTCGAGCAGCGGGGCGTCCCGTCTGACCTTGACGAGGCCATTGAGCTCCATCGGGCTGCACTACTCCTTTGTCCCCCCGGTCATTCACTTCGATCAGACTCTCTCAACAATCTTGCCATCAGCCTTAAAGACAGATTCGAGCAGCGGGGTGTCCCGTCTGACCTTGACGAGGCCATCGAGCTCCATCGGGCTGCACTTCTCCTTTGTCCCCCCGGTCATTCTGATCGATCAGACTCTCTCAACAATCTTGCAAACAGTCTTCATGACAGATTCGAGCAGCGCGGCGTCCTGTCTGACCTTGACGAGGCCATCGAGCTCCATCAGGCTGCCCTACTCCTTCGTGCCCCCGGTCATTCTGATCGCTCAATGTCTCTCAACAATCTTGCCATCAGCCTTAAAGACAGATTCGAGCAGCGGGGTGTCCCGTCTGACCTTGACGAGGCCATTGAGCTCCATCGGGCTGCACTACTCCTTTGTCCCCCTGGTCATTCACTTCGATCATCGTCTCTCGGCAATCTTGCCATCAGCCTTGCTGACAGATTCAAGCAGCGGGGCGTCCCGTCTGACCTTGACGAGGCCATCGAGCTCCATCAGGCTGCCCTACTCCTTCGTCCCCCCCGGTCATTCTGATCGCTCAATGTCTCTCAACAATCTTGCCGTCAGCCTTCAAGACAGATTCGAGCAGCGGGGCGTCCCGTCTGACCTTGACGAGGCCATTGAGCTCCATCGGGCTGCACTACTCCTTCGTCCCCCCGGTCATTCACTTCGATCATCGTCTCTCAACAATCTTGCCATCAGTCTTCAAGACAGATTCGAGCAGCGGGGCGTCCCGTCTGACCTTGACGAGGCCATCGAACTCTATCGGGCTGCACTACTCCTTCGTCCCCCTGGTCATTCTGATCGATCATTGTCTCTCAACGATCTTGCCATCAGCCTTCATGACAGATTCGAGCAGCGGGGTGTCCCGTCTGACCTTGACGAGGCCATCGAGCTCCATCAGGCTGCACTACTCCTTCGTCCCCCCGGTCATTCTGATCGCTCAATGTCTCTCAACAATCTTGCCATCAACCTTAAAGACAGATTCAAGCAGCGGGGTGTCCCGTCTGACCTTGACGAGGCCATCGAACTCTATCGGGCTGCACTACTCCTTCGTCCCCCCGGTCATTCACTTCGATCAGACTCTCTCAAAAATCTTGCCCTCGGTCTTCACAACAGATTCAAGCAGTGGGGCACCCAGTTCGATTTAGATGAAGCATTTAGACTGTATGTGCAACTTTCCTACCTATCTCATGCAGTCTCTCGTACGGATCTTACTGCTGCCAAGTCATGGGCCACCTTTGCAGAGGAGATGAACCATGACTCTGCATTGCTTGCCTATCAAACTGCATTGAAATTCCTAGATCATCATGCTACTCTATTATCGTCTTCTCCACGCCATTTTGATGTCGTCAAGATGGCCACAGCTTCGCTTGCCATGGACGCTTTCTCGTGCAGTGTTCGTCATGGTGCGCTGACAACTGCTGTTGAAATGGTGGAGCAAGGCCGCGCAGTATTCTGGACCCAGTTGGCACGCTTACGCCCACCACTCGATGAACTTTCCCTGTCCGGTGACACTGGCGCAGCCTTGGAGAAAGAGTTCAAACAGCTGAGCTTTGGCCTTCGTAGCGCATTCGATCAGTCTAATAACGAGCAGCCCCCACGAATCCGACAACTGACCATGCAATGGAATGATGTTGTCTCCCGCATCCGCATGCAGCCTGACTTTTCTCGGTTTCTCCTGCCCCCACTGTTTTCTGACCTCCGGAAAGCCGCTGAAGAGGGTCCAGTCATCATTGTCAATGCTAGTCGGTACGGCTGTGACGCCCTAATCGTCTCAAGCAGCCACGATCCTGTCCACGTTCCACTTGATATCACGCAGAACAAAGTCTCCGAGCTGTCCTCCGAGTTTCAGTCTGTCGCAGAGCAATTCGGTTGTTCCAATAATCAACTCCAGCTCGTGGGCATCCTACGCAAGCTCTGGCATCATGTCGTCGACCCCGTGGTCCAAGCCCTTAGGATATCAAATGTTCACCCTGGCTCGCGTATCTGGTGGTGTCCCACGGCTGAATTCACTCTGCTTCCTCTACATGCAGCAGGACCCTACGAGAGGGGGAGAGATAACCTGTCTCAGATTTACATCTCCTCTTATACCCCCACTTTGGCAACGCTAGTTCGTGCGAGAAAGCGCGTTTCTCAATATGCGTCTACACAGTATTTTGTTGCAATTGGTCAAGCGAATCCGGACAGAGGGAAGGAACTCAGACATGTCGCTCCTGAGTTAGACGCCATATCTCAGTGTCTTGTACCCATCGTGTCATCCTTCACATCACTCCGAGACAGCCACGCAACAGTGCAGGGTGCACTCGATGCTCTAAACCAAAACCAGTGGCTCCATCTCGCCTGCCATGGAATGCCGGATCGGACACAACCGTTCGACTCTTCCTTCGCGATGCGCGATGGACCGTTGATGATCAAGGACATCATCCGGTCCAACTGGCAGAATCCTGAATTTGCATTCTTATCGGCCTGCCACACTACCGTTGGCGACGAGAAGAGTCCTGACGAATTGATCCATCTCGCCGCGGCAATTCAATTCTCCGGATTTCGCAGTGTCATAGGTTCCATGTGGTCTGTTGACGACGAGGTTGCACTGCAGGTTGTGTCTCTTTTTTACCGCAAGATGGTTGATGGTTCAGGGAGATTGGACTGCACACGGGCTGCGGTAGCATTGCACAAGGCTGTGAAATCGTTGCGCAAGAAGATTCCACTAGAACAGCAGATTGTATTTGTTCACATAGGTGTCTAGTTTGGTTGGTTAGTCATATGATATACGATTCTTGTAAATGGGTTCGGGTACATAACTGGTTTTGTTAAGGGTTGTAATGTCAGACATAAATACTAACAATTGTCGGTGCGGAACACACAGTTGAACCTTGTGAATAATGGATATTTTGACCCACTCATGTGACCAAAAATGAGATTATATTAACATACAACTATTATATCATAAGATTGTATATACTATCATTGAAACACAACACAGGTACACCAGTGCGCAACATAACGTTTGCAAAGGTGGCTACAGTGGAGTACAACATGTATATAACACATATATGTAACATACATACATACATATGTACTTACACACACGTACACAGCACTCCGCTATGGCTACTGTAGCCATAGCGGAATCCTGTGTACAGGAACGTGACATAGATATCACGGATCAAAGTATATATAGAATGTTCCGCGATGGCTAAAGTAGCCATCGCGGATCAAATCGAAGTGTAATTTCCGTATCACGTGATGTGTCACGTGGTGTTCGCGGACCTGATAATGATATACGATTCTTGTAAATGGGTTCGGGTACATAACTGGTTTTGTTAAGGGTTGTAATGTCAGACATAAATACTAACAATTGTCGGTGCGGAACACACAGTTAAACCTTGTGAATAATGGATCTTTTGACCCGCTCATGTGACCAAAAATGAGATTATATTAAGATACAACTATTATATCATAAGATTGTATATACTATCATTGAAACACAACACAGGTACACCAGTGCGCAACACAACGTTCGCAAAGGTGGCTACAGTGGAGTACAACATGTATATAACACATATATGTAACATACATACATACATATGTACTTACACACACGTACACAGTACTCCGCTATGGCTACTGTAGCCATAGCGGAATCCTGTGTACAGGAACGTGACATAGATATCACGGATCAAAGTATATATAGAATGTTCCGCGATGGCTAAAGTAGCCATCGCGGATCAAATCGAAGTGTAATTTCCGTATCACGTGATGTGTCACGTGGTGTTCGCGGACCTGATAATGTGAACATGAGGCAAAGGAAGGGTGAAAAAAAGAACATGAGGCATACGGAGGGGGTAAAGGGTGTAAAAAGATTAATCTACTCCTTCAGATGCAACCACCACGATACCCTGATCTAAGTACAACGTCTCCACTGCTCTACGACGAACGATGGGAGGCAAACGCGCTAAGAAGGGAGAAAACAACGCAGTACGTTATAATACATGTTTTTTAAATAGAAACAGAAGACTTACGTTGATTTTGTGTGCTTCTAACGGCAATCAGGAGGCAGGCGGATCAAGCCTGCACCTGCACCTAGATACTAGACCGATCCAAGCGATAACGCCCCAGAACGATGTGGGGAAGGCTACGCAAAAGCTGGACACGCAAGTTGGGAAATGTAAGGCAGGGGTAGCGTGGATTGACTTACTGAAGATGGCGAAACGTTTAAAATTCGGCGTTTATAACGACCGAGCAGAAAACGAGGTGGAGCGGAACAAGCTAATCCTGTCCTTCCAGCAATCCGGGATACTGTCTATGAAAGAGACAGCTGCCATCCCGATCATTATCGACATCAAGCGTTTGAAAAGCGGACTCACGCTGTCAACTGATTTTAGTGATCCAGACGCTGTGTGAGAGCTTGAAATCACGGACAACGACAAGATAATCGTTGCGTCCGGCCAGCATCGTCTTGCAGCGTTGAAGAAATATAGCCAGATGCTCAAGGACGAATATGCTGCGCTAGAGAAAAAGAAAGACAAGATCTCGGGCTTAACGAACGTCTCAGCAGAACACGTGGCACAATGGGACGACTTACGTGGGCAGATGGGCATCCTGCTGGGGAAGATGGACAACATTGGTAAATGGGGAGTCGTCGTCTACAATTCAAGTGAGTCGTCTCATTCTTAACCATTCCGCTATGGCTACTTGAGCCATAGCGGAGCATTTGACATACCTCGATGCTCCGCGATGGCTCAAGTAGCCATCGCGTGTGTATACTATGTGTTATGTGCTATTCCGCGATGGCTACTTGAGCCATCGCGGAGCACGGCACATACCTCCGTGCTCCGCTATGGCTCAAGTAGCCATAGCGGAATTCTTGTGCTGTTGAACACATGCTGATGTCGTTATATAGATCTGCTGTTAGCGAAAGGAGAAACACTCGCTGCTCACCTGAGTCGCAACAACGCGTTGCACGAATATAAGGAAACCGAGGAGGAGGTATTGATCACAATTTTCAAGAAGGTCCTCGCGCGCTACAAGGATAAAGAGGATGAGGGGAGTGCAGAAGAGAAAGCGTTAGAGTGTCTCAGAGAGTTGAAGAAGGAACAGGAGAAGAACACACGCCTCCAACGAGTCCTTGCAAATGACCCGCTGTGCATGCTCCTGTCTACGGAGCTTCTACAGTTGGGTCCGCACTTCCGTCACCGTCGGGAGTACTCCGTTACGTGGCTTTCCAAGTCTCTTGATGTTTGCCTTGGCGTGAGTTTCCGCGCATAGTGAGAATAAAGAAACATATACTGACTAAACTGACCTTACAGCTATATGTCGCGTGGATCCACACGCGATGCACGTTATTGAGGAAGTTAGCGTCGGAGGAACCGTTCCCCGACTTCAAAACAGTCGAGGAGCTGTTGGAAGACGTTGAGCGTGGCGACGAGAAAGCGGTGAAACGGGCAAAGGAATTGCGTCAGATCATTGCAGGATACACCCCGGAACAGGAGGGAGACATTACGATCTGGGCCGAATGGATCGGCACATTCGACCTTGCGGCGAGAGAGTCGTTCCGCGACTTGTCCAAAGGGGTCGGGGTACTGACGGCTGACTATATCGTGTCGTTGAGCACGTACCGGGAGACATTAGTGAGTAACCTACAAAGGAAGTGGCATGTGGGATCCTCGAGTCGAGGCAGCGACAACAAGATCGTAAAGCACCTAGACACCATCGTGGCTCGACTTCTGCTGGTGTTAACGCCAGATGTGACAGCCCCCGACGCACCTGAACCGTTGCTGGGAGGGATGATGCTGAACTACGCCTGGACGTTCTTGAACACTGTCAAAACTGGCATAGCGGAGGTGAGTGGCACATAATCCTGAAGCGAGAAAGTGTAGACTGACTGTCCTTGATATAGATCTGCCGTTGGTTTGAGGCGTTGCTCGATTACTGGAAGATCCTGCATGTCAAGACTCACACCATGGACGATTGGTCCACGGTGATGTTGAATAACATCAGGAACGACGCACGTTTCGAGGCAGTTGACGTGAGCTACGAGGTAAGTGCCAACAGAAGAGACATGATAAAACGTTAACACTGACCTATGCTCTGCGTAGATCACCGACATTATTTGGACTTACAGGAATTCGTTGGTGATGCGCCTCAACAACAAGATGACGATGCTCCAACGACGGATGCAACCTCGTCCGAAGGATCGAACGGAATTCGACGCCAAGTTCGAGGCGTTGCCTGCCATGGAGAAGATAACCAGCACGGGGCTGACAAACTTAATCGGAGAGAGGCGAAAGCCTACTGCTCCGAAGACGAGAAGTATGGCGGCCGAGCCCAAGGGACTTTTGGGCATTATGGCCCTACATGTCACGTCGTGGGATTGGCTCCACCCCTCGCTCAAAAATAGTGCGAGGGACATAGCGCCAATGGGAGAGGCTATTACCTTGGAGCGTCTCTACGCTGACAGTTATCGACCTGAGTTGTTGAGCGATGTGAGTATTGGTGCGCTTAGGAGGATGTTAGAGATCTGTCTGGAAGGCAAGGCGAAGAAGCAGCAGACGTACGTTAACGCCAGGCTTGTCACTGACAAGAAGTGGAAATGGTGGGATGGGATCGTACTCGACGACAGCCAAGCAGACCCGACGAAGGTGACGAAAGCGATCCAGGAGACGTTCGCCGTCAACGTCCAGCAAACACAGCAGAGGCTTGCTCTCGAGACGGCTGATAGGGACGCCATCACCAAAGCTGTCTCCTACATATCTAACATGGCGTGTGCGAGAGCTGGAGAAAGCTCACACAGTCTGATGTCAGCTGATGTTGCGAAGCCACTGGCTCTACTTGTTGCGGTGAGTCTTTACATCTATACAGTTACACTAAATTCCGCGATGTCGACAGTAGCCATAGCGGACATATGCATGTCTGACGGTACACAATTTTACATATAGCACGTACGCATATGTTACGCGATGGCTACTGTAGCCATCGCGGACTTGTGCATGATTGTCTATATGTAAAATTTGTATATGCTCGCACGTATATGCTCCGCTATGGCTACTGTAGCCATCGCGGAATTGTGCACAATTAATAGTATGTGATACTTACTACCGATTTAATCACAGGGTCTACAATTAAACAGCGCACGTCTGCGTCTGCGTCATCTCGCGGGAAACAATGAAGCCTTGTTCAACTGTGAGGGCGATATCATTGACCTGCAGATCGCAGTCATCGATGGCGTAGAAGATGACAATACCTTGGTGAGTATCTCCCCTTCACTCCTGTGTTTGTACGACTCATTGTGTATTGCTTCACAGGGCTTACCTGAAGAGTCAAGTGTACCAGACAGGCCCACACCAGCGACTGTAACGAAGATCCCATCAAAGATCAAGGTCGCAGGAACAGCCAAAGGTCGAGCTAAGGGCAAGGGAAAACAGAAGGCTGTCACGCCTGTATCAGACGATGACGATGACCCCATTAGCCCACCCTACGAACCCTCGATTTCTGAGTCTGACAACATCGTCACCTCGCCCGAACCACCTCCCAAGCAGCCTGCAAAAGGCAAGGCTGCTGTGAAGGCACGTCAGGTTTCACGCAAACAACGCCAGGCTTCCCCTCCCATTATCCTTGCCCATGCCAGCGACCACGACAACGACCTTGGCCCGGTTTCTACGCCCGCCATCGACAACAACACTGTCGATCATGACACTATGCAATCTTCTGCCGTGCCTCATGTCTCACCAACTGTCGTTGACTCTGCCACCGTTGTCCCTGGTACAACTATATCGATCAACATCAAGGATCTTCCATTCACTCTTGTTCCAGATCCTACACCTACATCTTCCGCGATAGCTACTGTCGCCATCGCGGAATCTTACAGTACTCAAGGTATGTTCTTTCACCTTCATTCTTGACTATATTGTACTACTTCTTTTCTATCGTCTCTACAGACATCTTGGCTGGAACCTTGCCCCAACTTACTCCCTCGCCCTCTGAATTGACTGGGGGTGAATCTGGTGATTGGGGAACCGGAGATACGGACTGGTACTTAAAGGAGACTTATAGGGTCAAAACAGAAATAGGTTTCAAACTTGTAAAAAAATATCTTTTGGTGGGCTGGTACATATCATGGAGGGTACTTCTGGGATGGATATGAGCCAACAATTAAGAAAAACGGCGGTTCGGTTGTGGAGATATGTCCAAAATACTTATAGGGTCAAAACAGAAATAGGTTTCAAACTTGTAAAAAAATATCTTTTGGTGGGCTGGTACATATCATGGAGGGTACTTCTGGGATGGATATGAGCCAACAATTAAGAAAAATCGGCGGTTCGGTTGTGGAGATATGTCCAAAATACTGATATTTGAGCCTACCTCCCATATCACATGAATGCCGACCTCCGGAGGGTCTGGGACCATTCCCAATCGATTCAGAGGCCTCAAATACCCTAGGAGAGATGTTTTCAGTATCGGTATTGAGGCAGAACACCGGGATAGTGACATATAGGAGGTCAGGAGGAGGGGGAGGACCCTGTATATCTCAGGAACACGATTTTTCCAGGCAATTCTGGCATGACCATCGTGTTTCAGAGGGCTCAATAACCCCCAGGAAAAATGCTTCTGAAGGACAGGCTAGTCATATGAAGTCTAGAAAAATCGATCTTTGGGTGGGGGAGCATGGCCTTGGTGGCCAACTTTGGAAGATGATTTTTAGAGCAAAATCCGGCTCGACCAACGTCTTCAGATGGTCAAATAACCTCAAGAACGAGTCCTAGCTAAAGCCAAGCAAGCCATATGAAGGCTGAAAAAATCGATCTTTGGGTGGGGGGAGGATGACAGGGGCAGCCAACTTTGGAACATGATTTTTAGAGGGAAATCTGGCTCGACCAACGTGTTTGTATGGTCCAATAACCTCATAGAACGAGTCCTAGCTAAAGCAAAGCAAGCCATATGGAGGCTGAAAAAATCGATCTTTGGGTGGGGGAGCATGGCCTTGGTGGTCAACTTCGGAATTTGATTTTCTCATGCAAATCTGGCTCGACCATCCTTTTCAGAGTGTTCAATAACCTCGGAAACAAGTCCTACATCAACCCTTGCGAGTCATATGAAGGCTGTAAAAATCGATATGTGGGGGAGGCCTGCATGCCCTAGGGGGTCAACTCCAGCATTTGATTTCTTCGTGCAATTCTGGCTCGACCATCCTTTTCGGAGTGTTCAGTAACCTCGGAATCAAGTCCTACATGATGCCAGGCAAGTCACATGAAGGCTGTAAAAATCGATGTGTGGGGGGGCCAGCATGGCCTAGGGGGGTCAACTTCAGCATTTGATTTCTTTGTGCAATTCTGGCTCGACAATCCTTTTCGTAGTGTTCAATAACCTCGAAATCAAGTCCTACATGATGCCAGGCAAGTCACATGAAGGCTGTAAAAATCGATGTGTGGGGGGGCCAGCATGGCCTAGGGGGTCAACTTTGGAATTTGATTTTATTGTGCAATTATGGCTCGACAAATGTGTTCAGATGCTCCAATAACCTCTAGAAAGAGTCCTAGATACAGCCAAGCAAGCCGTATGAAGGCTGAAAAAATCAATCTTTGGGTGGGGGGGAGGGGCATGACAGGGGTTGTAGTCAAATTTGGAATATGATTTTAAGAGGGAAATCTGGCATGACCAACATGTTTGTATGGTCCAATAACCTCTAAAATGAGTCATGCCTGAAGTCAAGCAGGTCATATCAAGGCTGTTAAAATCGATGTGTGGGGGGCCAGCATGACCTGGGTGGTCAACTTTGAGAATTGATTTCTTCGTGCAAATCTGGCATGACCATGGTCTTTGTATTGCTCAATAACCTCAAAATCAAGTCCTACCTTATCCTCCCCAAGTCATATGAAGGCTGTAAAAATCGATCTTAGGAGAGTGTGGTGCTGCTGCTGCTTACATAAGCAAGAATGCGGTCCTCTCAGAGGGGGCCTGCTCACCACTCAATGCCACTGTGATGCACCAGCAAATAAATCTTGCTGATTTGTTTCCGAGGTTCAGAGTGTTAGATCCTGCCTGTATCTGCCTTATGAAACACCAAAATTGTGAATTGCAGAGGTGTTATGCAGAATTGCACAGCAGGGACCAAGCTGTTCACCTCTGATAGAGGTGGCCATCTTGTACATGTATATTTTCGCTTTTTTATGATCTTCTTGGCTTTGGTGCATTTCACACAACAAGACTTGTCCAAGTCCTGTGATTTGACTGACTTTTGCTTCTTGTCTGGTATTGACTTGCATGACAGGGGCAGCCAACTTTTGAACTTTATTTTAGAGCGAAATCTGGCAGAGTCCTTAGATTTGACCGATGTTCGCTTCTTGGCTGGCTTTGGCTTCATAAATGTCTCTCTTCATAACTCCATGAAAGCGAAAGTATAAGTAGAAGTTGGCCACCCAAATAGCCCTCAGAGCGAAAATGATGGTCACCTCTATCAGAGATGAATCCCACATGAAGGGGGGAAACCAGGACCTTGCTACCCAAATTGCCCCCCGAGCCAACAAGAAAGTGAAAAGGTAAAAAAAGCGAAATTCCTGGCCACCTCTATCAGAGCTGTTTCCCCCATGAAAGGAGGGACCAAGATCTTGCTACCCAAATACCCCTCAGAGCGAAAATCTTGGCCACCTCTATCAGAGCCCATGAATGGGAAAAGCCCTTAGATTTGACTGACTTTCGCTTCTTGGCTGGCAAAACCTGGACCTTGCCACCCAAATAGCCCTCAGAGCGAACTTGGGGCGAGGAAATAGGAATGTGAACTCTGGGGGGTCACAAGGATATATCCCTCGAGAGGTGTGCTAGTAGTATCATCCTTGAGGGATGCTACTGAGGCAAATCTCTTCAAGTATGAGGAGGATCAGGGACTAGCTAGACACCGAAGATATGCGAAGACGTGCAAAAATTGTGATGGGGTCATGAAGAAGGAGGTTCAAGAAGTCAAAGCCAGAAAAGGAGGATCACAACATTCTTCCGAGTCGTTTGGGTGAAGGGATGGTAGATGAACGCCTGAAAAAGGGTCGTACTCACCAGGTTAGGTGTGTATCAATTCGTCCCATGCCTCACTTTCTATCATTAACATTTGGCTAAGCCTTGGGGAAGAAGCACCGGACCAAGAAGAACAGACAGTGTACAGTCATTACTGGGATTTGGACTATCCTGCAACTATCTTCATTTTCAAATATACTACAGTTGGGTAGGTCATGGTATTTTCTATGTGTCCCCACTCATGCCAACTCCCGACCCCGCCTGATACAACCCTCAACCCAAGCGACTTTTTCTTGACCTTGCTTGCATCATTGCAACAACATCAATGACATTGTCATTACATTATGGCAAGGGACACTTACAAAGGCAAAGCCAGCCAAGAAGCCAAAGTCAGTCAAATCTAAGACTCGGACAACCTTTCTGTGTGCGATGGCAAGATAAGTGTACCAAAGCAGTGTCCTGGAGCTTCTTCTAACACTATAGCTACATTTCAGATGACGAGTCAATGGTCAATCCTCATGCAGACTAAATCAGTCAAATCATAATGAAGCTTGGGTGAAGGGATGGTAGATGAACGCTTGAAAAAGGGTCGTACTCACCAACATATGAAAGACATCAGTTTTGGTGAGGAAATAGGAATGTGAACTCTGGAGAGCCACAAGGATATAGACCTTGATAGGCGAGCTAGTGAATCTGAAGCGAAAATCCTGGTCACCTCTATCAGAGATGAATCCCCCATGAAGGGGGGAAACCAGGATCAACTTTCTTTGACTTCCTAGCTGGCCTTCACTCCGCAGGTGTCCCTCTTCATAAGGTCATTATAGGTTTACTACACCATTTGCTCACAGGCTTTCTGAGATCAGAAATTTATGAAACCAAGGCCGGCCAAGAAGCAAAACCAGTCAAATCTAAGACTCGGACAACCTTTCTGTGTGTAAAGGAAAGGTATGAATATCAACTTTTATTGAGGGCCGACATGTGGCTGACTGTCATATGAATAAGTCGCCCTTGGGCAATGGATGGTACAATGGAACATGATTGTATCTCTGACGGAACCATGGGAAGAAAGTTAATGTTCAAGGACATTGAATTCACTGGTTAGTTTGTAAAGCGGTGTCCGGAGCTTCTTCTAACACTATAGCTACATTTCAGATGACGAGTCAATGGTCAATCCTCATGCAGACTAAATCAGTCAAATGATAATGAAGCTGCCAAGAGGGAGGTTCAAGAAGTCAAAGCCAGAAGATGACCATGGCAATATTCCTCGGAGTCGTTTGGGTGAAGGGATGGTAGATGAACGCTTGAAAAAGGGTTGTACTCACCAGATTAGGTGTGTATCAATTTGTCCCTTGACTCACTTTAGGTTTGACATCAAAGCGGGAGGTCACCTCTAATTCCATGATACACATGGCACCCGAAGAAGACTTGTTACTATGCCCATCCACCGAGATTTGTGAAGTTGACACCCATGGGTTTACTACACCGGGCCAACATGTGGCCGACTGTCATATGAATGAGTTGCTCTTGAGCAATTGATGGATAGACTGCATGAACCTGACAATGAATCAGACACTGATATGCCATAATGCTCTGATTATCTGTACCCTATGCCAAGCAACAGCCACATCGCTCCACAGAACACCAATATGTTCGCCTTCACTGACCATCAGCCCTCAGCGACATGCAGCCCTCAGCCCATGGAAACCCTTTTCCAAATTCAATCCCCATCTAATCATGCCCTGTGCCCAATACGACCTCAACCCAGGCGGCTGAGCATCAGTCACCAATCCAATGCAAAACCCTCAGCCCAGTGAAGCCCTCTACCCAATCCAACCCCAGCCCAGCAAAGCCCTCTATCCAATCTGACCCTCGGCCCAGTGTAACCCTCTGCCCAATCCAACCCTCAACCCAGGCAACTATTTATTGACCTTGTTTGCACCATTACAACAGCATCTGTCGAATCCTGATGGAATTATGAATAGGGTCACTTACAAGGCCAAAGCCAGCCAAGAAGCGAAAGGCAGTCAAGTCTAAAACTCAGACAGCCTTTGTTCACACACAAAGGTTGTCCCAGTCTTAGATTTGACTGACTTTTGTTTCTTGGATGCCTTTGCCTTTTTAAA